>NC_090267.1:241803531-242133948 GCF_040414725.1 Anabrus simplex | reverse complement strand
GCATGCTAAAGAAGAAAGTTTTCTAACTCCCCACCTATTTCCCGCCAGTATTCAGTCAGACTGTTATACTCAGTACGCAGCAGTAGTCCCATCTATCGGAGCTGAGAGGCAGCATAAGAGACAAAGAACATCACAACAAACTATGGTCAAAGTAATGTTATTGTTGATCAATGTTATGCACTTTTGATATTGTAGGCCTTCACATTTAGTTTTCTTCCGACGCTGAAATGCCACTCTTACCATAATCGGTACGGTAAAACTGAATAAAACATAAATGATCGGAAATTACATTCTCTATAACTTTTGCTATGTAATACTTTTCGATACAAACGTATTTAAAAATTACATTTTAAGGGCCTTCCCTAAACTACAATTTCATAAACTCCAATAAGTAGAAGATAATTTAGTTACCTTCAATCCCATTTTTAGACCCCAGATCGAAAAATTAAACTAACTTTGCAGAAATGCTCTGCTGAAACATCTCATTTGCGAATGTAAATATTATTTTCAATGCTGTATGTACGTAAATACGTGATGTAATTGTTGTACCAGAGTCAAAAGTAATACGGGCAGTTATTTGGACATTCAATCATCAAAATATGTTTCAAGGTAAAAATATTTTTAGGTACATGGAATTTCGTACCAATAATATTTAACTATCCTGCATTTTTTTGAGAAGGAATGAAAACTCTTTATACACAGTAAGAACAGTGGTTCCTTCAATTGCAACAGTGGGGGATAAGTATAACTTTATGAATTTGTTTTCGATGTACAATTTCATAGGTTTAAATGTAATAAAACTTTGGTTTTAGTATTAACAGCATCTGCACAGAATCTATCCCCTGACAATTTTCTACACACTAATGGAAAACAAAGTATTTGAAGGCTATCGTTAATCATTGGTCATTCAGACACTGTCCACTACAATGGGTGGGGGTAGTCTGATAGGAGCCGTCGCCAACCAAAGTTCTGTGGTGATGGGCAGCTACTACTTATACCTCAAGAAGAGGGGACACGACATCAGTTGACAGCATGTGAAAAGTAGTGCCGTGATGATCAGCGTCGCCACTACTGAATAGATGACACAAAGATGTACCAGTGCAAATATGTACAAGGTCTTGCTACACCATCTGTCGGGCTCGAACTGACTAGGAGGTTTGAACTCTGGCCACAAGATGTGGAAGATCCAGTAGTTGCCCAGCACGAACCACACGAAGAGAAAGCCTGTCAGTGCATATGACGTCACACGAGTCCCAGCTGAAGAGGTCAACATGGCGTCGTCCATGGCAACAGGCACTGAAGCGTCCAGACGTTCGTAGCGACGAGAGCGGTACTGGCGCCACAGCATCCACAACATCTTGATGGTGCCGAACGAACCGCCCACGACCATGTACACAGGTATGTGTGGCTCTCTAGGGCAGTCCCGCAAATGTTGAATACCTGTGAACAACCAAAGAGAGAATAAATCTCTAGCTACTCAGTTCACACACATATAAGCGTAACATAATTTTGTCTGTAGACGTCAAACTTTAATAACGCAGAATTAGCTTTTTTGGAGGACCTAGCTGGTCAAAAGAAACATACCGACAGGGTTATCAACAGCCGTATAGCGCATGTATATGCTCTGTTTTGGTCATACCTATCATAAAGCAGTGGCGTACGCAGGATTTCATCGGAGTGGGGTAGGGCGAAGGTAGGGAATTTTAATACGTGATATATAGGGTGTAAGAGAAAGGTAGGTCAAATTTCCATAACACATTCCTCCCACGTAGATGAAGCAAGTATGTTGTATGAACATGGGTCCAGAAAAGTATTTCCACATTCGAACTCATTTTCTACAACTCTACACAATACAGTAATCATGGAAAACATACACGAACAAAACTTAGCAGCACACTGATACGTTGTGTTACATGGTACCTTCTGCTCCTGTGTTTTTCCCATGATTATTGTATTGAGTAGAGTTGTAGAAAATGAGAGTTCTAACCTGGGTGAGAAATGTGTCCTGGAAGTGTGGCCTTGCCTTTCTCTTACAACCTGAACATAAGCAGTTAACAGGAATTTTCATTATGTTTCCTCCTCCTACCATTACTTCTAACCGCAGGTGTTACTTTCAAAGTAAGAAACTAACAAATTGATTCAAATAATGATATTTATTATTTATAGCTTTATGTATTCAATTAAAAACAGAAATTCAAATGCTGAGTTGGGCGATTGGGGGTGGGCTGGTTGGAGTGTTAAACTCGATAGCCCTCCCTCGTGTACGCCACTGCCATAAACCACTTTTAAGTAGAACTTCGGAGTGTGAAAACGAAACCTATTACATGTTCCGTTTATTTATTTGTCCATTGTAAACATTTATGGCAAATAATAATTGTCAATTAGACGAAAATAACAACAATAGTAATTAAAACACATCGTCGCTGCCGGGACAAAACCCTTCTATGTGAAATATTTTAGCTTAGAACTTTGGCCCTTAAAGTTCTGTCATATAAGGTGCAATATTGTGTGAATACTGTCAAGGCATTCTCGCTCTTCATAATGTGTGTGCTGCGGGTCAGTATATCTCCAAAAATATTATCACATGGGAGGTTTTGTCCCGGCAACGACGATATTTTAAATCGTCATTTAATGTTAATGAAACAGTAACGTCCGAGTTTGATCCCTTGGTGACTAGTACTTGGGATAAATGAAAGTTCCTGTTAAATATTCAGTCGGGGTGAAATGGCGGCACAGACGCAAATCTCATAGCGTTGAATATGTCTTTTAACAGAAATGTACATTGAAACCAATCAACCAAACGATCGACCGACCAAACGACCAACCAACCAACCAACCAACCAACCCACCCACCCACCCATCCACCACTGATTTGCATATAGGATTATCACCCAGGTGGGACGTTCCCTACCAATTGTTCAGCTATTCTTTTCAATTTTGCAAGTTGCTTTACGTCGCACCGACAGAGATAGGTCTTATGGCGACGATGGGAAAGGAAAGGGCTAGGAGTGGAAAGGAAGCGTCCCTGGCCTTAATTAAGGTACATTTTCTTGGTGTGAAAATGGGAAACCACGGAAAACCATCTTCAGGGCTGTCGACAGTGGGGTTCGAACCCACTATCTCCTGAACACTGGATACTGGCCGCACTTAAGCGGCTGCAGCTATTGAGCTCGGCCCTTTTCTTTTCAAAGTAGTTGGAAATTTATCGAACACCTCCCTCGGTAAAATAATCCAAACCCTAATTCCTCTTCTTATAAACGAATATTTTGCCCCAATTTGTCCTCTTGGATTCAAAATTTATTTTCATATTATGATCTATCCTACTGTTAAAACCTCCATCAGAGCTTATTCATCTATTGCTGGCATTCCACGCCATTTCTCCACTGACGGTTGGGAACATACAAACCTACCACTTAGTCGAGCAACTCGTCTCCTTAATCTAAGTCCTCCCAACTCAAAGTTTATATCATTAACATATAACTTGCCGCGCGGTTAGGAGCGCGCAGCTGTGAGCTCGCATCCGGGAGATAGTGGGTTCGAACCCCACTGTCAGCAGTCCTGAAGATGGTTTTCCGTGGTTTCCCATTTTCACACCAGGCAAAGGCTGGGACTGTACCTTAATTAAGACCACGGCCGCTTCCTTCCCATTTCTATGCCTTTCCTGTCCCATCGTCGCCATAAGACCTATCTGTGTCGGTGTGACGTAAGACAAATAGGAACAATATATAACTTTATGAATTAGTTTTCGATGTACAATTTTATAGGTTTAAATGCAATAAAAGTTCGGTTTTAGTATTCTGCACAGAATCTGTCCCCTGATAATTTCCTACACACCAATGGAGAACGAAGTATTTGAAGGCTATCGTTAATCATTTGGTTATTCGGACAAAATTCAGCTAAATTTCTAGAAAAAAGATCTAGGATAATTAGAATAGGTGAAGCTTTATTTGATCCTGTAATGATAAAAAGGGGAGAGAGTCCCAAAAGCACTATTTTTGGATCTTTATGCTTTCTTATATATGTAGGTATATAAAATACGTACTCTGTCTGTATTTCACAGCGATTGTGATAAACGACAAATTTCCAGCAGCTAAAATTGGCACTAGATATATATTGTTACCTCATATTTACATAACAAATACAACGAATCTCTAATGTCCACGATTTTAGTATTTTATAAGAAAAAGTAAGTTTCTTTCGCGGAATTGATTGTTCCATATTTGCCATGTTGATGTGCACAGTTCCACCTATCGACACGAATTTGATCCACGCCCAACTGTGTGTTGTTTTGCCTTGGACAACGATACTTAGAAAACGAGAATGTTCGGAAGGGTGAAACTGGTACCAAACATAGGTCACAAGAACAGTAAAATGAAGACCATCATATTTCAACAATTTAGTGGAAAATAACTTGTTTCAGTAAAAATCATGAATGATTCTCACCATCCTGACGTACACAAGGGCACTACATCCACTTACGAGATGGAAATATTACGCTGACTTTGCGAATGACCTCTAACAAATTTTGATGGCGAATACTTTTTTGTAGACATTTTCCATTTAGATATATCATTCAGGTGTCCGACTCGTTGGCTTAACGGTCAGCGTACTGGCCTTCGGTTCAGAGGGTCCCTGGTTCGATTCCCGGCCCGGTCGGAGATTTTAACCTTAATTGGTTAATTCCAATGACAAGGGGGCTGGGTGTATGTGTTGTCTTCATCATCATTTCATCCTCATCACGACGCGCAGGTCAAATAGAACGACCTGCACTTGGCGAGCCGAACCCGTCCTGGGATATCCCGGCACTAAAAGCCATACGACATTTCATTTTCATTTCATTCAGCTGAGGTAGAAATTTCAGCTGTTTGGTTCTTATTGGATAAAATGCCTCTAATTTAGCGAGATGAACATGTCATTTTGTTGCACGTGACAGCATTGATCGTCTAATGAAATGTGCCGATACCTTTGTTTGCCGAAGGTTCGTATCTTCTTTCATCCTTGTTAAATTATTCGAGTATCGACTGGGCATGACCTATATACAGTGAGTTTCTCTTACCGGTTGGCCGGCAGGCGCGCCCAGCTTATCTGCCTCCCGTTGACTCACCACTCCCCGCTCTACAGCATAGTAAACAAGGACAGCACTTGGCTCACTTTATCCGTGCATGACATAAAAATAACAATTCAAATTTAAAAATAGGAATTAAGAAAATTAGCAATTAAAATTAAGGAAATAAGTTCGTGCCTTATGACAGGAAATGATTTTAACATTTTCGTAGCCCTCAATGCTGATCTCTTCGAAACTCTGGATTCTTGTCAAAGTCGTCTTAGGGATTTTGTAGGCGTATGTTTTATTCTTTCTGAGATTTCATTTACTTTTTCCTCGTTACGTACACTTTTTTAACACTTCACTTGTTATCGAGTAAATAACCAGTTCCTCCCAAGTGTTAACGAAGAGGGCGTACATCTGGAAATTGTGTTGCAAATCGCCTAACGACTTCCCTGTAAGATTCTGTTTTCGCATAATTATCGTACATTAAAGAACCTTTCCTCTATCGTGTAGATATGTGCAAGCATTATGGGAATTATACGCCGAAGTAACACTTCACAACACGAGAAGAGCTGGAGCGACAGATCACCATTTAATACATGTTCTAAGCACGGACCTGAACCGCGAAGAGCGGGCATTCCCATGCTGTCGCTGCGTAGTGTAACGAAAGTGCTGCGTCAAGTGGGGGTAGATAAGCTGGGCGCGCCTGCCGGTCAACTGGTGAGAGAAACTCTCCGTATTTACCTACCCGAAGAGAAAGTCGTAAATATTGTCCCCAAGTGCGTTTCCTATAAGACGCACTTATATTTGAGGGCCAAATAAATTTAACCACTTTAATGGTTGCTCATAAATACGAACGAAGAACGGGAGATAAGAAGAATGCACATGCCCGGTGAGGCACGGGGCGAAGGAGTTTTCACCAGCAGAACCAGTGACGCAATGGTTACCATAGCAACACCGCTAGTACCCAAGCGACTTTATATTATCTTCTATTCTACTGGCAGCTCTTCGCTCTTGTCAGTTGTAATCCAGCAAACTGCAAAGTGTGAGTCAATGTTTTCGTGTAGAAGACAAAATCAGGTAAGAGCCGATCTGTCTGGGCAGAACATGAAGTTCGTGCTTGCAGGCCACATTCCTCATTCTTGCATTCTTCTCATCTCTACACAGTACTTTAGCTAATGTTTCATGGAAGCTTGAAGTACTTCATCTTATGGTAACATTGGCACCGCATCCATCTCTTCAAAAATTTAAGTTCCTCCTTTAAAATTGTAAAGGCCACTCATTTAACGGTGGAGTCACTAGAACTTTATCAGGAGGCTACTAGATAGACTTGTTTTTCCCCCTCATTCTTCATAAGAGCTCTGGAAACTCTCCACATATTTCAACTCCGAGACTTGACTATCGGCCAACTTGTGTGATAACACGTTCTCCAGAAACTGAGTTCAAGTCACGTCCTAAAGGAGATAGAAGTAACGTAGAGTGGATTGAACAACTTCAACAGCTTCTGGCAGACACATCTCAAGAGGAGGGCGCTAATTGGGAAAGATTACTACTACCTTCTCGAACGAGATTTCGAATCTCTCTTACTCGTTTTTTGTTTCTGGAAGAATGTTTGCTCGAACAGAAAGGGTAAATCCCCAAGAACAACCATCGTGTATATATTTTATAGCACTGCAGAGCATGCTAAAGGATTCTAGGAGGCAATTCAGGGTGATTTATTCGACAACATTACCGCTGGGGTTTTCGTAGGGTCAAAGACGGTACCATACGTAATTGTTTTAAGGGGAATCAGTACAAATATGTCAAATTTTCCATTTTCTAATTTTGTCACACTCTTTGGTTGAATGGTCAGCGCAGGGATTTCAAAAGGTTTCGGGGTCGATTTCCGTACGGGTCAGGTATTTAATCGTGTCTGGTTAATTTCTGATTAAGGACTGATGTTTTAATTAATACAGATCTCTTCATATACTGTAGACACAACCCATTATACTGCCAATCACCACAGAAATATGTATGCCAACAGATAAATACATCTCTCAGCATTAGGTAGGCATCAGAAAGGACATCCGTTCGTAAAACTCGGCCATGTCCGCAAGTGTGACACAGATAGAATCCGTGACTCCTTCGGGATATGAAGAAAGTATGAAGTAGCAATGGATGTTGTAACAGAAGCAGCAATATTGGAAAAGGAATTCGAGTTTTGCTGAACTTTATTCTACACGTCTATGCTTGGTTTCAGTCTTCCAGTTCTTTACATTGACATTCACTAGATATCTCACTATGTTGAGCCATGTGCACTTCTTGGGTAGGGCAGTATTTTATTTCTTTACTTACGCGATTTCCGATTTCACGTAGTTAAAATGTATCGATCAAAGAAGCTGATACTGAAGCGTAAATATGGTCCTGGGGAAGATGTTTCAGTGTTTCAGTATTTGAAAATGTGACGCTTATTTGTGTTAATGGTGTTGACGATTCTGAATGTGCGGATTCATGAGGGAAATAAGGAGAAAATGGCAGCTCGAGGATGATAAGGCATGCAACCTGGGACCAACGTGATTGATTTCTCCTTACCATTGGACGAACCGAGCATAACATACCGGGCGAGTTGGCCGTGAGATTAATGCCGCGCAACTGTGAGTTTCTATCCGGGAGATAATGGGTTCGAACCCCACTGTTGGCAGCCATGAGGATGGTTTTCCGTGGTTTCCCATCTTCACAACAGGCAAATGCTGGGGCTATACTTTAATTAAGGCCACGGTCGCTTCCTACCCACTGCTAGGCAATTCCTACCCCATCGTCGCCATAAGACCTATCAGTGTCGGTACGACGTAAGGCAAATTGTAAAAAAAAAAAAAAATAACTTATGCGTAGCAGGCGTTACTTGTAATAAGGCCATCATATTGTCTTCTTCTTCTTCTGTTTCCTACCTTTTCTCCCAATTTATTGAGGTCGGCATTTGATATGGAATCGACTCAGTTTTCCAGCCAAATGCCCTTCCTGACGCCAACACTAGATGGAGGGATATATTAATTATTCCGTGTTTCTGTGACGCTAGGTATTGGAGCGAAAGGCACAAATGAACCTGTCACGTATTTTAACATGGTGATGGTGGTTGTTACTGTGACAATGAAGGCTGAGATTGCAGGATTGTTGCGAAATGCTGCAATGCCGGCGCATTGGGCACAATATAAGTGCGGCCAGCGGCGAGTAAAATAATAGCCTGGAAGATTTGTTGTTGCTCACGATAAGGATACACCCCAAAATAATCTGGAAGATAACAATGGAAATTGAGCCTAGAATAATCTGGAAGTGGAAACTACGAAAGCCTTCCACGGACTTTCCTAAAGTGCGGAGTCGGTGACAGTCTATCAGTCTCGAGTCAGTCACGAGTGAGTTACGACACCATCGCGCGTCATTCCGGACTGCGTCATTGGTAAGCAAGACTTTCCTGATTGCAAGATGTGCGAGGAGCTGTGTAGTGAACTGCTCTTTAAACGGCATTGTGATCGGCTATGTTGGAGAGCAGGAGTGCGACGCGCCACGGGCTGTGTGTTTGATTCCATTCGTGTAAAATCTATGTCGGGTGGAAAACTCAATCACAAGTGAACTTGTAAATAATTGTAGAGGCACTTTAATACATTTAGCCTATAAGAACATTATGCTACCTCTCTGAGTGGTAATATTACCCTTAAGGACCCTGATAGTAATAGCGTATGGCCTCTGGAGTGGCGTGGAGCCGTTTTTTCGATTTGATGCCTTATAGGTGACCTGCGGGTCCGTGAGCACGGGTCCCCTACCTAATATGAATTTAATTTCGAGACGACACGAACACTCATCCCCCTGACCAGAAGAATTTAGACCGGGCGAGTTGGCCATGCGGTTAGGAGCGCGCAGCTGTGAGCTTGCATCTTGAATATAGTGGGTTAGAACCCTACTGTTGGCAATCCCTGAAGATGGTTTTCCGTGGTTTCCCATTTTCAAACCAGGCAAATGCTGGGGCTATACCTTATTTAAGGCCACGACTGCTTCATTCCCATTCCTAAGCCTTTTCTCTCCTGTCGTCGCCTTAAGACCTATCTGTGCCGGTGCGACGTAAATCAAATAGCAAGTAGAATAATTTAGTTAGTGAACGTTCCAATCCCTGACCCGTTTGAGAATTGAACGCGGAATTACTCGGATGAAAGGCCATCATGCCAGGGAGCCGGACAGCACCCTGATAAAACGCAACTTAATTTTAAGGAGCAACACTACGTCAATACTGGCCGTGCTTAACAAATTATATGCAAATGGAAAGAAAAAAAGAAAAATGAAATATATATTATATAAACTGATTTGAAACGAAAATTAAATAGCAATCGAAAAAAATGATATTTAAACAGTTGAAATGGAAACTAACATATCAAACGGAACGCAAATTCCCTGAATAACAATGCACTTGATATTATGAAGATTTTTATGAGTGCACTCCCACACATAAAGCAATTGATAATATCCGCAGAAGCGTCCTCATTGGAGTGTTTCCGGCAGGCTAAGGTGTCGTCTTAGGTCAGAGAGAGATACAAGTACTAGGTATTTAACGATGTTGTCGAATAAAAATTGTATGCTGTAGGGATAGTATAGAAAAAGGTATTCGCAGAAGGGTCTATAACTCATTTTCTGTTACGTTTTGAGCCTGAAGGATAGTTAGATCCTCAAATGGCACCGCCAAATGTTATGCGGTTATAGTGAAAAGTGCAAACTCGGATAGTGGTGCCATAATGAGGCTTACAAGGCGTGGTGAGGAATGAGGTAGTTTGCCATTGCATTCATCACTCCGCAAAGAAGTGCTATTGCAACACGACCGGTCAAATGTTTGACACCTTTCGTAACATTCAGATGCACTAGCCGTGCTCTGAATGTCGTTACACAGCACCATCCATATTTCAGCAGCTTCTTTACTGACACAGTCTTAAATGAGGCTAAGACCTCAATGGAAGCTACATTTTGTTCTATTCAGGACCGTGACACAGGTGAAAAAGCATTGCTTCTATCAAGAAATAACATTAGTTTGTATACTGTGTTAATACAGATTTTTTTTTAAAATTTGAAATTACGACAACACTAAATTTTTCTTGCTAGAAAGTAGATTGAAGAACACAAGTGAATAAATAAAATGAATGAGAGTAAAGAAAGAAACAAGAATAGAAAATATATAAAGGAGGAAGGTAGGAAAGAATGTTGTGTAATTTGAAGCCGAGAGTAGTGAAGCGTCTCTACTGTCACTCAACCTTGCCGGTGAGTAGAAGAGGAGGTAATAAGAACAGCACTTACCCATGATGAGCATGACGACGGGCAACGAGGTCAAGCAGATGAGCACCACCGTCACGACGGCTGAAACAGAAAAACACGTATTTCAGACAGCAAAAGAGGAACACATTTGAAATGACTTCTACAATTACGTAACTGAACCCTCTCGTGTGATAAAGATGGCAAGAACATTCGAATTTTTGTATTAATATTAGCTTGTGTTGATCCAAGTTTACGAATCCCATTGAGTGAAGTAAACAGTAGGATAGCGATTAAGATCACAGTAATACTATAACCATATCGAATAGAAAATTAAATGGCGTATGGCATTTAGTGCCGGGAGTGTCCGAGGACATGTTCGGCTCGCCAGGTGCAGGTCTTTTGATTTTACGTCCGTAAGCGACCTGCGCGTCGTGATGAGGATGAAATGATGATGAAGACGACACATACAAACAGACCCTGTGCCAGCGAAATTAACCAATGGTGGTTAAAATTCACGACCCTGCCGGCAATCGAACCCGGGACCCCTGTGACCAAAGACCAGCACGCTACGCATTTAGTCATCAAGCCGGACAGCGAATAGTAATCTAGCAAGTGAGAGCACTTCGACTGGTTTCCCGTTACAGCAATGGTGAAACTAGTGACTGCGATGCGGCGAGTTGCCACTGCAGTGCAATGATCGCTTTGAATGCATAGTCGGTATTGTTTATGCCGGGTGAGCGTGTTTGAACTTCTTGCTACGGGAATCATTTTTGAGTATAATAGCTATATTTGGGAATATAGTGAGTATGAAAATGTCGGCGTGCTTTGTATCGCAGTGTTGATCTGGTTACAGATCAGATGAAGGTAAACAATTCTCTCTTCTTCTTCTTAATCCATTTACCCTCCAGGGTTGTTTTTCCCTTGGACTCAGCGAAGGATCCTACATCTATCGCGTCGAGGGCGGTGTCCTGGAGCGTTAAACTTTGGATCGTGGGGATGAAAATGGAAAGGGAGTTCAGTACCTCGCCCAGAAGGCCTTACCGGCTATGCTGAAAATGGGCCTTATGAGGGGATGGGAATATTGGATGGGATAGACAAGGAAGAGGGAAGGAAGCGGCCCTGGCCTTAATTTAGGTACCATCCCGGCATTTGCCTGGAGGAGAAGTGGGAAACCGCGGAAAAACACTTCGAGGACAGCTGTGGTGGAAATCGAACCCACCTCTACTCAGTCGACATCCCGAGGCTGAGTGGTCCCCGTTCCAGCCGCGACCCTACAGGTGTGGGAAAAAAGGTAGAAGAAGACATAGCTGAAAGAACCTGGTTCCCTCATTCCAATGAAGACACGAAAAGGACCAAAATAATCCCCGTGGTACAGGAGTAGCAGGTCTGCCACTTACTCGGAGGCTCCGTGTTTATTTCGCGGCGAGTCCAAGATACAGAGGTGAAACGGTGTTCACTCAACTTGTGACTTCAATTGAGGCGTTGTTGATGTGAGAGGCAGCGATTCAGTCAAGACGGCAAAGCAATGTGGCTGAATATGTCATCACCCTGACGTCAATATCTGCAGGCCATCTGAATGGGCACTTTGTGTGTTACTAAACTGATAGTACGTTTGTATTTTTAAAAATTAACTCCTCTCAGCCATATCACTCCTAAATTCATATTACGTCGTGAAATTTATTCCTTTAACCGCCCCGTAAATACTAATAATAAAACACGTAAACTGGTCCTGAGGTGCTGCGACTCTTTTCAGGGACATCTCCAATGGAGGTGAGCCGCACGTACCATTTCAACCACATACCAGTCCTCCTGCCACTTTTCAATTTCTGGCAGTACCGGGAATCGCACCCACGTCCCCGAGGACGGCAGCTAGTAGCACTAACCCTCACGCTAAGGAGGTGGACTATAATAATAATAATAATAATAATAATAATAATAATAATAATAATAATAATAATAATAATAATAATAATAATAATAATAATATTCCCGGCATTTGCCAAATTATCTGGGTTAGGCACTTGGCATGAACGCCACGCCAGTGATCAAAGAAACAACAGTATGTAACTGAGATGCAGGGGCACGTTTACACAACTTTGGACAAGAAACTGCACAGCACTACATACAGAGCAACTGGTCACAGTGTTTCGGTCAAGTAGCCATTCTGAAGACAGTAGGTTCGAACCCCACTGTCTGTGGCCTTAGAAATGATTATCCGTGGTTTCCCATACTCACACCAGCAAATACTGAGGCTGTACCTTATTTAAGGCCACGGCCACTTCCTTATTACTCCTAACCCTTTCCTATCCCATCGTCGTCATAAGACCTATCTGTTTTGGGGCGACGTAAAGCAAGTTGTAAAAAGAAAGTAATATACATTTGGAAAATCTCTCATTTTGTCAAGATTTTGCTCACCCTTATCGTATTCCACAATACTGCCACATGCTTCCGGAGAAAAACAAATTTAACATGTTGTACATTATTAAACTTGTGGCTGGAACCACGTAACTTCACATACGTTCAGGAGAAAAAAAAGTTTCATTAACCTTAACATTGTACACACTACTGCTATTGTTGTTAGTTGCCTCTCCTGCTGCCAGTCATTTTAGCTAGACAGTATTATTGTTAGGAAACACTAACTCGTCAACGAGCGCTACACATCAAGACATTTCTAATAAACTGACATCGGGCGAATTAATGAGTACGATTCAGTACTAAGAGCGTTTGGGAGGCTTTCTCGTTTCTTTTTAGCAAGAATATGGGAAATGGACAGGAATAAGAAGTTAGCAGCCAAGGCTTATTTAACCCTTTGATCCGGTATTTTAACGCCCAAGAGCAGACTCTCTAAACAATACTTACATTTCCGCGTCTTCTGCGCTGCACTGGGGATGCACCAAGCGCTCTGGTAGGATCTACATGCCCTGAAATGTGTTCTTATTTGTTCTTCTTCGAGAGCAGAATCTTCGTGATCATCACTGCCACTGTTTTGACTAAAGCATACTTCTGAAACTCTCTCCCTCTCCCGGGATTGCGACTGTCCGTAATGTGTGTAACCCACGTATGGATCTTCGCAGGGCTTAATGTTGTGTGTGTCCTCCGCATCGCAAGCTCTGCGCCTACAAGCTCCGCAACCCGCCGCAGAACCGAAGTTTCTAGCAGCTACGAGGTGTCCTCACTGCGCCTGGCAACGCTCAACGATGACGTCAGCCAGCGATATATAAGGAGCTTCTTTCCGAGCCTCTCCAGGACTACCCCAATGTTCGACGACCAGACCACACCGCAAGTCAGATACGGAGGCATTCCTCTTAAAAACGTGTTTTGAACAGGTGGACAAGTTACTGGCCGTGAGGTTTCACCTCTGAACATTGCCTCATTATCCTGATCCCCGTAGCCACGTCGAGCTCCGAGTATAGCATTCTGCTACTCCCTTTAGTCCTCACCAGTGCTCCGACGTCCACCTTAGCATTCTGCTATTTGAATAAATTAATGCAAGTTCCTTGCAAGTATAAACCTAGTACCAGCATTCTGCCTCTCTCTACAAGTTACGCTTGTAATTTCACAGAAGATAGTTTTCGACTATGAGACCAATTTATTAGTGAAACAGACTATCTCCTCAAGATAGAACTAAGTGTATATAGAACTCTCGTATTGTATAATTGTACATATGCAACAGACATTCAATTTAAGATTTAATTTCAACATTAACTGCGTGCATTCAAACAAGTTTCAAGGAGAATTCAGTTTTATTTCTTATATACATTGTAACAAATCATTGAAACAATAAACTTTATGTTGTGTCACTGTATACCAAGTTCCTTGTATACAATTAACTTCTCGGTTGGTTTTCCAATTTTACTTCCACATCTAAGGCTGATTTTCTATTTTCGTCCACAGCAAAGTAAAGAACAAAGATGCTACGATTATAAACGTTAGTAATTGGAAATTCGGGAGGTTTCGTGGCATGAACGACAAAGTGATTCGTATACCATTCCAAGAGACTTTCAGGAGTTATCCAAAAAAGCAGCAAAGATCTTTGCCAAATTCATATAACGGGCTCTAGAATGTATGGTTCCGCAAGTAATCGCATAAATATGATTGTAAATAAAGTGTACAGATCTCTGCACATGGTTATGAGGGTATTTAGGGGTTGTAGTATGGATGTAAAGGAGAGGGCATATCAAATCTCTGGTAAGACCCCAACTAGAGTATGGTTCCAGTGTATGGGACCCTCATCACGATTACTTGATTCAAGAACTGGAACAAAAGAAAAGCAGCTCGATGTGTTTTGGGGCGATTTCCGACAAAAGAGTAGCGTTACAAAAATGTTGCAAAGTTTGGGCTGGGAAGACTTGGGAGAAAGGAGACGAGCTGCTCGACTAAGTGGTATGTTCCGAGCTGTCAGTGTAGAGGTGGCGTGGGAGGACATCAGTAGACAAATACGTTTATAATAATATAATGATATTTGCTTTACGTCCCACTAACTAGTATTTTAAGGTTTTCCTTGTATTATGGACCAATCAGAAAATCTTGTGTATATTTTTCTAGCTAATTAAAATTGGGAGTGTGTAGAGGCATTCCGCCTAGGTCACGAGAGTTCTGGAACCATCCCCTCTGCTACAAAATGTGGGCGCTTTAGGGCCGTATTGTCATCTTTATCGCTGTGGTCTAAGTGTGTGTACGGCATAGTAGAGGGCCGTCGTCGGAAGGCCCAACAGCCCAAGAAAATGGCAGACATATTTTGATATGTGGTAGCTCCAGGCAATTAACTCGAGGGGAAGGTCTCAAACTTTTTTCTTAATGTAAAATTCTAAGGTTTAATATCACTTTAGGGAATAGAGAGTGTTCACCCTCTATTCATTTTCTAAAACTCTAAATTCCTCAAACCATTTTGAGACTTAATATTCCGCATCTAGTCACCCCTCTGTAGTATAGGCTTAGCCTCTGTAACTTTGGCCTAAAAGCCCATACAGGATTATAAGTGTATTTCAAAAAGGAGTGCAAGTGTTTTGACTCCTAGCATTCTGCTTATGGCCAATTGTCCTAAATCTTCTTTTTTCTACTTCTTGGCCATTTACAATGGGCACTCATTGTCCCTGTCAAATTCTCATTATTTAAAGACGAGTGTGTAACAGACTGTCGAGCAGAATTGATAGCAGATATTGTTCTTGAAATTTATCAAGTGAATATTTGGCAAACTTTTTGGACCTCAGTCTCACAGGATGTAAGTGAGTGGAGCAAATATGCTCTTTGAAATTGTGTACCGTTAGAACTACAAAGCTCATTCTATGTGAATTATTGTGCCGATAATTTTCCCTGTTGTACCTGACTTTTGGGACTTACAGTCCAACATTGTTATATGAGCTCACAAACTCTGATTTTTGGGACTTACAGTCCAACATTGTTATATGAGCTCACAAGATCTGATTATTGGGACTTAGAGTTCAACATTGTTATATGAGCTCACAAGCTCTGATTTTTGGGACTTACAGTCCAACATTGTTATATGAGCTCACAAGCTATTTTACTGGTAATTGTTGTTGCCTATTCAGGTTATCTATAACATTTTAAAATCATAAAGAGAAAAAGGAAAGGGATAAAATTCCAGAATTTTGTGTTTTAAATTATGCTTTGATCTTTTTTCTAACCACCCATTCACCCCGTCACCTTTTTTAAACCTACGTAAACCCCCAACACCCAATAATAATCATAATAATAATAATAATACTAATAATAATAATAATAATAATGGTATTAATTAAACTTCCCTCTCTGAAATATTAATATAAATCAAAATGGACACAAAAATGTAATCATCATTAAAGAAACACTGACTCACAGGTTCTCAAAAGTCAAACTGTGAACACTCAGAAGCATTTTACATTAAAGATGGTGTGAGACAACGGGATGGACTTTCTCCGATACTATTGAACTGTGTACAGGAAAATGTATTAAGAAAACTGGATGAAATATTAAAAGGAAAAGGAATCTACGTATCTGTTGTAATGGGACCATCAACTAAGGTTTAGGTTGAAGGAATAATCCCACCTTCCAATACTTATTTTCCTTTTTATGGCTGGTTTATGTAATTAGAAACATATTCCAGCTTAAAGTATAGTTAAATGACTGAGAAAGTACATGTTGCGTTCCTTTGATCTGGCACATATTCAGCGAAAAAACGTGTATAAGGATACAAAAATTGACACAGATGAAATAAAAAAGACACTTGTTATGATGAGATAAAATATTCCTTCATACTGAGTTAAAACACTCAACAAGTCAATGTTCAAATTTGTAATACAATTTATGTGCGGAAGGGATACTAGAAAGTGACCTCCTTCCTTCAAAATGCTGGAGAAGTTGCTATAGATTTTTAGTATGTACTATAAAAACTGTCAACGGCCGTAGCCGTGTTGAAACACCGGATCGCGTGAGATCTCCGAACTTAAGCAACATTGGGCGTGGTCAGGAGTTGGATGGGTTGCCACGCGCTGTTGGTGGGGGTAAGGGAAGTAAACACAGAGGGGCGTACGTCGTCAATTGACCATTAAACAAACAAGCTGTAACAAGCCACTTAGCTTTTGCACATGATCTAGTCATACCAGCAAAATCCCCAGAAGAGGGAAGGATAAAATTATAAGACCTTGAAAAGTATGCGGCCAAAATGGGATTACAAGTTTCATATGGAAAGAACAGAAAGATTCACTAGTATCAACAATGCACCTGCAGAAAATGAAATATCCAAAAGCGAAAGAATCAAAAGAGTCAACAAATTCAAATACTTAGGTGAAGTAACAACAGTAACAGCGGTACAGAAGCAGAGCATAAAAGCACGAATTCACAAATTGGGAAAGCTTAACACGATCTGATGAATATCCTTTCTTCTCTCTCTCTTAATCTACTTACTCTCCAGGGTTGGGTTTTTCCCTCGGTCGCCTCAAGGGCAGTGTCCTGGAGCGTGAGACATTGGGTCGAGGATACAACTGGGGAGGATGACCAGTACCTCGCCCAGGTGGCCTCACCTGCTGTGCTGAACAGGGGACTTGGTGGAGGATTGGAATGTTGGAAGGGGTAGACAAGGAAGAGGGATGGAAGCGGCCGTGGCCTTACGTTAGGTACCATCCCGGCATTTGGTTGGAGGAGAAGTGGGAAAGCACGGAAAACAACTTCGAGGATGGCTGAGGTGGGAATCGAAATCACCTCGACTCAGTTGACCTCACGAGTCTGAGTGAACCCCGTTCCAGCTCTCGTACCACTTTTCAAATTTCGTGACAGAGGCGGGAATCGAACCCGGGCCTCCGGGGGTGGCAGTTAATTACACTAACCACTACACCACAGAGGCAGTCCTCCGTTGAATATACACAACAAAATGTCAGTACCCAAGAATGCTAAATATTAATAATAATAATAATAATAATAATAATAATAATAATAATAATAATAATAATAATAATAATAATAACCATACGATTTTCAGATGATACAGCACTGATATCTGAAATGAATAGGGTGTGAAAAAGGCACTAAATCACTTGAACGAATTGCTAATGACCTGTATTATTATTATTATTATTATTATTATTATTATTATTATTATTATTACAGAGTGGAGTGGCCTCTGTCAATGCGCTACGGCTATGGAGCCATGCATTGCATTCGCTTCAGATGCGTGGGTTCGTTGCCTGTCCTGAGAAGGATTTCCTCTAGTTTCCGAATTACACTTGCAGGCAAATACCGGGAGAGTTCCAATTCATTATTATTATTATTATTATTATTATTATTATTATTATTATTATTATTATTATTATTATGCCAATAGATACTATTTATGAAGTGACCACTCACTACATTTACCTGAGCTCCCAGTTTTTATTGATATGTCAGAATTCTCATGTTGTTTTAAGGATTGGGTTTTATATTGACTTTTTAACAACCTGCATAGGGTAAGTGTGATACTTTGTAGTATTTATTTTTTTCACAGTCACGGAGAGGATTTTCATGTTGGGTTTTATAGTTGTTTACACATAACCTTTGTTGTTATCTTCCAGTTACGGCCGAAGAAGAAAGGTTATAAAACAAACATGTAAAAGATTGAACATCCACAGGGTAAAAGTAACGAGCAAGCTTTAAACGAGTTCAGAGAAGAAACCCGATGAAAAAATTGACCTCAAGAAGATGTCAGGAAGTAATGTACAGGAGAAATGGGATAATACAAAAAATGGGATTAAAAGTCAAATATACACTGACTGACAGAGCAAATGCAACACCAAGAAGGAGTGAGTCACGCTTCTGTTCTGTCAGTGATAGTCACCGCAGACGAGTGTGGCGTCGGCGTGGAGAAAGGTCAAATCCGGCAGTAACTGTGGAGCGCCCTACCGCTAGACAACGCGGCATCATGGTTTGGGGCGCTATTGCGTATGATTCCACGTCACCTCTAGTGCATATTCAAGGCACGTTAAATGCCCACCGCTACGTGCAGCATGTGCTGCGGCCGGTGGCACTCCCGTACCTTCAGGGGCTGCCCAATGCTCTGTTTCAGCAGGATAATGCCCGCCCACGCACTGCTCGCATCTCCCAACAGGCTCTACGAGGTGTACAGATGCTTCCGTGGCCAGCGTACTCTCCGGATCTCTCACCAATCGAACACGTGTGGGATCTCATTGGACGCCGTTTGCAAACTCTGCCCCAGCCTCGTACGGACGACCAACTGTGGCAAATGGTTGACAGAGAATGGAGAACCATCCCTCAGTACACCATCCGCACTCTTACTGACTCTGTACCTCGACGTGTTTCTGCGTGCATCGCCGCTCGCGGTGGTCCTACATCCTACTGAGTCGATGCCGTGCGCATTGTGTAACCTGCATATCGGTTTTAAATAAACATCAATTATTCGTCCATGCCGTCTCTGTTTTTTCCCCAACTTTCATCCCTTTCGAACCACTCCTTCTTGGTGTTGCATTTGCTCTGTCAGTCAGTGTATAATCGGGAAGAATATGCAAGACTATGAAACGAGATAAATATAGAAGCAAGGAGAATAAGAGAAGAATGGGACGAAAAGAAGTGCAAAAACATAGACGAAAATATGAGAGAACATACGCCAAGATACGAAAACAATTTAGAGCAAGAAAGAAAGTGTCGAACATCATACGGAGTAAGGACAGCAAAGCCCTAACTAAACAAAGTGAAGTAGCGCTACTTTGGAAGGAGTACACGAAAGAACTCTACCAAAGAATTATTATTACAGATGTCCTGGAAAGTGAAGATCAAGTGGAAGTTGTAAAGCTAGGACTACCAATACTCACAGAAGAATTTGATGCGGCATTCAAGAGATTAAGACATAAAAAGGCTTCAAGACCAGATGAAATCCCTGCAGAGAACTTTCAGGCCCTAGGACACAAGGCCAAAGACAATCTATACGAGCTAATAAATAAAATGGGAGGAATTACAAAAGATTTTGAACAAACTATCCTTATTTCTATCCCAAATAAGCATAGAACACAGGTGTATGAAGATCATAGAAGGTTGAGCATCCTCTCCCATGCCTCTAAAATCATGACTTGAATTATATACCACCGGATATAGAGGAAGTTAGATGCCCAGTTTGGATTTACGAAGGGAACAGGCACACGCGAAACCACTCTTAGTCTCAGAGACATTATCGAAACATCTCTAGAAACAGGCAGACCGATAGTAATTGAGTTCATTGATATAGATTAAGCTTTTAATGACGTAAATTGTAAAGTGCTGTTTGATATCCTAAGAAAGCTTAAAATAGATTACAGGGATAGAAGATACTATACCACCTTTACAAGAACCAGACAGTATTGATAGGCAAACAGAGAGTTGAAGCTAAAATTGGAATGGGTGTAAGACAAGGATATGGAATATTGCCATTATTATTTAACATCCATATAGAAGAAGCTACCAACCATCATGACATATATGTAACAGCAATCTGGCACAGTACCTTACGACTTGCTGATGACAGAGTACTGATAACTGAAAAGAGTGCGGAAAAGGCACTATATCAAACGAAAGAAATGCTAAAAGGGAGGTGTAGCATGAGAATAAACGTAAAGAAGACCAAGAAAATGATCTGTACAAAGGATAATTACCAAACCGCCAATGTGCTGATGGATGGAGAAAAGCTACATCAAGTGAAGGAATTGAAATTCTTAGGCAAGTCAATATGTATTTGTGAATTTGCTCTAATTGTCTTTATGGTGGCTCTATTGCATTGTGTGCTCACCAGCCGCTAGATGGCACCGTAATGTATGTCTGTGGTAGGTTTCAGCGTTATCAGATCAGTACAGCTTGCGTTGTTGTGCCACTCTCTGTTTGCACCAAGGAAAAACAGCGTTCCGTAATCCGCTTTTCGTGATCCGAGGCTATACCAGGAGCGGAACTTCATAGAAGACGTTGAATACAATACGGGGACAATGTTTTGCCACAGCGAAGTGGTTAACAGTTCAAAAGGGGTCGCACGAGCGTGAAGGATGAGAAAAGATCCGGGCGTCCATCTGCAGCTGTAACTGATGCCAATATTGAACAAGTGTGTGATATGATCTTTAATTACAAACGAGTGGCTGTTGATGATGTGGCAAACCATATGCACATTAGCCATGGTTCTGCATACGAAATCATGCATAACATGCTTAACTTTCACGAACTCCGTTTGAGATGGGTTCCAAAAGAACTCAATGAAAAGCAAAAGCAAAAGCGCAATCGTGTGAGAACATGCCAGCACCTACTGGACTGTCATGCTAACGGAGGTGAAATGTTTCTGAAACGGATCATCAGTGGAGATGAAACATGGGTTCACCACTTCGAACCAGAGAGCAAATGTCAGAGCATGGAATGGAAACATCCCGGATCCCGATCTTGCCCCTTTGGATTTCCATCTGTTTGGTCCTCTTAAAAATGTTATAAGAGACTGTCGATTCAGCTCCGATCAACAGGTGAAGGAAGCTGCACATACGTGGCTTGCTGCGCAGCAAAAAATCTTTTCTGCAAAGGGTATCAGAAAGCTTGTGAAATGGTGGACAATGTGCATTGAAAAGCAGGGTGAATATGTTGAAATATGGTGTCAAAAAGAAGTGTGTACTTTTGTAATAAATTATAAAAAAAATATTGCAGATACTTATTGACTTGCCCTCGTATCTAGGAAGTGTGATAAAATCTGACGGAAAATCTGAGAGAGAGGTAAACGCCCGGATTGCACAGGCGAAGGGAGCATTCTCATTTTCTTCTTACAAGGTGCTTTACGTCGGACCGTCACAGATAGGTCTTATGGCGACAGTGGGAGAGGGGAAGAGCCTAGGAGTTGGAAGGAAGTGGCCATGGCCTAATTAAGGTACAGCCCCAGCATTTTCCTGGTGTGAAAATGTGGAACCACAGAAAGCCATCTTCAGGTCTCCTGACAGTAAGGTTCAAACCCAATATCTCCCGGATGCAAGCTCACAGTTGCGCGCCTCTAACCGCACGGCCAACTCGCCCGGTATTCTCAAAAATAAGTCTCTGACCACTGCATGGAGGTACGGAAAAGCTTCGTGAAAAGTTTCGTATGGAGTGTTGTAAGCTATGGCTCAGAAACACGGACCCTGCGAAAAGCGGAAATGATGAAACTCAAGGCCTTTGGATGTGATGTGGTGCTGGCGTCGACTATTAAGTCTACCTTGGACTGATAGAGTCACAAACTAGAACATTATCAAAAGAGCAAATGAGACACGTACCTTGGTCGAAACCTTGAACCAGGCAAATGCTGGGACTGTACCTTAATTAAGGCCACGGCCGCTTCCTTCCCACTCCTAGCCCTTCCCTGTCCCATCGTCGCCATAAGACCTATGTCGGTGCGACGCAAAAAAAAAAAAAAAAAAAAAAAACTTGAACAAAAGAAGAAATAGCTTCGTTTTCCACTTGCTGTTTCGTCATTCCGATTGGTGCACCACACTGTTTCAAGGGAAAATGGAAACTAGAAGGACTAAAGGAAGACCTAGAGAGCAATTTATAAACAATATTAAAGGGAATCACACCTTTTGCCACTTGAAGCTGCTGGCCGAAGAACGGAAACGTTTGGAAGACATGAATGTTACCCACCAACCTTAGGGTTGAGGAGAATAATAAGAAGAAGAAGCTCCTCATCTGTGGTTCGCGTCAGGCAGGCTATCCCGCCGTAAAAACATGCATATGAATTCATTCCACCTCATCCTCGACACTGTATCAGGAAACGCAACTAGCAAAGCAAAGTCATCCCCGTACAGGTCATGAAGGCCCTTGAGGGGTGGAAGGTAAAGGCTTCCACCATCCGTAACCTCGGCACTACATGAGGTAGAGTGGTTACCTCTACGCCCGGCCGCCTTGGCCCCCAGGAATTAACCTGGCACTCATTTTTGTGTAGGCTGAGTGAACCTCAGGACCATATGCACCTCCGGAAGTGAAAATCTTGTTTCTTAAATTTTTCGATTTCCTGACGGGGAATCGAACCCACGTCCTTCCGGATGAACCGAGCACACCTTTTTGTTTGCTAGTTGCTTTACGTCGCACCGACAGAGATAGGTCTTATGGCAACGATGGGATAGGAAAGGCCTAGGAGTTGGAAGGAAGCGGCCGTGGCCTTAATTAAGGTACAGCCCCAGCATTTGCCTGGTGTGAAAATGGGAAACTACGGAAAACCATCTTCAGGGCTGCCGGCAGTGGGGCTCGAACCCACGATCTCCCGCATGCAAGCTCACAGCCGCGCGTCTCTACGCGTACGGTCAACTCGCCCGGTAAAGAGCACACCTTTATCGCCTCGGCCAAGCAGCCCCTAGAAGGGATTGACACAATAACGTGTACAGATATTTTATTTCAGTTAATTAAGACATCCTGCGTGCCAATTTATGCGTTTCACTTTCAGATGGCAGAGAATTCAGATTTCTGTTGGGTGCTCTGTGACCGAATTAAAATGATTTTTTTGTCAGGTAAACACTAAATCTTACGCCAGAGATCATTTGCATGCCGAAATCACACAGCATGGTGTACAGAATAGACTCCTACTCATCCTTCAAATTTTCAATTACCTGTGCCGGGTTTGGGACCCGGACGCCGATCCTTTCCCACTGATTCACAGAGGGAGCGCATCTAATGGCACTTCTCTTTAATTAGTCATTCAGACGCTGATGTGATGCATTCTCTTTAAAACAAACCCTTCACTTTGTACAGTAACGTGAAGCAAGCAGCTTTACTAATTAGCGAGCGTAATGTGATTAGCACGTCACGGTGATAGCTGAATAAATTATAGGTGGCGTAGCTTCTATCGCACCGTTCCAGCGACAGCTGTCACACACATGAAGGTGCTGCAAACACTTGTAAACAGTAACGAGCACAATTACAAGGACCATTAATGCTCTAAACTTCGTGTTGTGTGGAAATATCCGCAGGATTTTATTTGTCCAACTATCAGCATGGCACAGGTGGTGTATTACCCAGCGAATTAGCTGCCTCGGTACAGTGTCCGTCTCATGATCCGCTTTCACTGGTTCGATTCCGGGTTAACCCCGCCCCACCCCCTATGGCACGACAGCCCTGAAGGTCATGTCCTACCAAGCGACCGCTGCTCAGCCCGAAGGCTTACGAATCACGAGGTGTCATGTGGTCAGCACGACGGATCTTCTCGGCCGTTATTCTTGGCTTTCTAGACCGTGGCCGCTATCTCACCGTCAGATAGCTCCTCAATTGTAATAACGTAGGCTGAGTGGACCTGTAACCAGCCCTCAGATGCAGGTAAGTATCCCTAACCTGGCCGGAAATCGAACCTTGGGCCTGCAGGTAAGAGGCAGGCACGCTAACCCTAACCGCGAGGCCGACAATTCCGGGTCAGGTAGTTGATTTTTGAAAGGCGAACCAGAAAGGTACCACGCCATGTCATTATTGTTGCCCTCTGGTGGCGTACTCGATGTCACGTGACCAAATTCGATCAGATAACGTAAAACCTACCACATTTCGAGCCTGCGAAAGTAAGCTCACTGGACAAAAAATTAGTCACACCAGGAGAAATCATTATAATCATAATTTAGTACCGTGTAAATCCGCCTCTGGGCTTAATAACCACCTACATTTGCTCAGGAAGTGAGTCCACAAGTTTGTGTAGATACGTCGCGTACGGGTTAAGCCACTCGTTGAGGATTTGATCGCGCCATTCTATCAAATTGCGGGGATGCCGATGTCTGCGTTTTATGCGCTCTTCCATGTCCAACAGATTTTCAGTAGGGTTCAAGTCAGGTGATTCTGCAGGCCAATCTACATGTAATAGGGTGGGGATAATTCATTAAACCACTCATAATATGCGTCCAACCAGATGAACTTTGCTGTTGTTATCTTGAGAAATCGGGGTATCAATAGTATAATCATCATGCAGATATTGACTGAAAGGCAGCACCTGATCATCCAGAATGTTAACATAAATATTCTGGTTCATGTTAGTTATCATCTCAATGAGTAGGCCCAATCCATGATACGGAAACACCCCCAAAACGTCATAGGTCTACCTCCGGCTTGAACCTCACCTTGCACACATCCAGGATGAAATGTTTCATTTGGCCTTCGGAGCATTCGACGACGTATGTCATTGGAAAACAAGCAAAAGCGTGACTAGTCAGACGACATTACGTTCCGCCAGTCAACTACGATCCATGTTCGATAATTTCTAGCCCATTAAAGACGCGCGCCTTTATGTGACTGTGGGAGCAATGGCCTCTTGCAAGGTGACTGACTCCGAATGTTCATTGCATGCAGTTCTCGTTGCAATGTTCTCTCGCTAACAGGTTGGGATGGACCTTCATTCACTGACTGCAGCAATTCCTGTCGGGTTTGGAAGCGAGCTTGATTCACAAGCCGTGAAACGCGTCTCCGGTCCCTCTCAGTCAGGATCTTTTTCCAACCAGAATTCTGACGTCATGTTTCGTGGCCATGTGTAGTACGCCACTGCTTGTAGACATGTTGAACAGTGCGCTGCGAAACACCACTAAATCCAGCAATTTCATGCACCATATGACCATGGGCACGGCTAAACACGATTGCCCCCTTTTGCCAATCCGTCATATCCTTACATCTGCCCATGTTGATATACACTGTCCGCTTGAAACATCAATGTCTCACGTAGAGGCAGTGCGCGTGCGGTTGAGCACAGGACTCGTTTGCTGCGCCATCTGCACAGGCTTAACAATCCATATTTGCGAGCGCACTATGGTGACAATTTTTTTTTTTTGTTCGGTGAATTTACTCATAGTCCGCCTCTGTGGTGTAGTGGTTAGCGTGATTAGCTGCCACCCCCGGAGGCCCGGGTTCGATTCCCGGCTCTGCCACGAAATTTGAAAAGTGGTACGATGGCTGGAACGGGGTTCACTCAGCCTCGGGAGGTCAACTGAGTAGAGGTGGGTTCGATTCCCACCTCAGCCATCCTCGAAGTGGTTTTCCGTGGTTTCCCACTTCTCCTCCAGGCGAATGCCGGGATGGTACCTAACTTAAGGCCACGGCCGCTTCCTTCCCTCTTCCTTGCCTATCCCTTCCAATCTTCCCATCCCTCCACAAGGCCCCTGTTCAGCATAACAGGTGAGGCCGCCTGGGCGAGGTACTGGTCATACTCCCCAGTTGTATCCCCCGACCAAGAGTCTGAAGCTCCAGGACACTGCCCTTGAGGCGGTAGAGGTGGGATCTCTCGCTAAGTCCGAGGGAAAAACCGAACCTGGAGGGTAAACAGATGATGATGATGATGATGATGATGATGAATTTACTCATATAGTTGAAAGTGCCAAACAATGTCTAGTTCACATATTCAATGGTAGCTATTAAGGGAAAACCGTGTCCACAGCAGAACTATGGAACGTTTACCTTTACGACGTGGGAAAAGAATCTGCCTCTTTGCAGTCCGTATTATGTAGCTGTGAGCTTGGAGATGTTGGGTTCGAACCTCACTGCCGGCAGACTTGAATACGGTTTTCCATGGTTTCCTGTTTCCTCAACAGGCAAAGCCTGGGGTTGTACCTTAATATAGGCCATGGTCGCTTCGTTCCTGGTCCAAGCTCTTCCCTATCCCATCGTTACCATAAAACCTGTTTGTGTCGGTGTGACGTAAAGCAAATAGCATCTGTCTCAGAGTTATAGACCAGCCCAGTGAACTGTTACGAAATTCGAACACGTGTAGTTATTTGTAACATGGACATATGTGAAATGCCTAAAAAGTACCCGCGGAGGGATATGTCAATTCTAAATTGCCACAAAGTGGGGATGTACCTAAGGTAACTTTATTATACGATGTACTGGCGTGTTTTGTTATGGCGGAACATAAGATGTACTGCGAAAAAAATATGAACGAATTTAATTGGTCTTCTTCCTTCTCTTCATGGCGTTTTCTCCCACTGAATTGGGATTTGCAGTTTTCCAGCTCCTCGGCTGAATGATCATCGTACTGGCTACTCGGTTAGGAAGACTCCGCGTTTGATTCTCGGCCGGGCCAAGGATTTTAAGCGTTTATCGTTAATTTCTCTGGTTCGGGGACTGGGAATTTGTTTTAGTCTTAATACACTTCTCTTCGTATATACCGAACAGAAACATGCAATAATGATTACATGTTTCCACATAGAGTTGGCGTCAGGAAGGGCATCCATCTGTGAAACTGGCCTAACTCCATTTCAAGTACCTACCCTAATAAATAATGCGAAGAAATAGCGGAAAATAAAGTCCAGGAAGAAGATCAGGATCGTTACTCGATGTTGATATGCAACTACTCGTTCTTTCAAACCTGTTCTCCAGTGGTGAACATGAAATTCGGAAATTATTATCTTACGTTTATGGCCTATCGTTTCTTCGTCCAGAAAAAATGAGTGATTGTTCGACGGAGAACAAAAACCTAATGACACTACACGTGGGAAATAGAATGACAATTCATCACACACTTGTTCAAGTAAAGGCAGTACATTTCGCCCAGGAATATATTATCTAAATCACGTCATACCACTAACACCTACGAATCTTTCCATTGAAAGTTGATGCGAATTTCTGTCATAGTCATCCATACACATGCTACTGCCGTGCTGAGTATTTCAGACGGTAGAGCGCTGGCCTTCTGAATCCAACTTGGCAGGTTCGATCCTGGCACAAGATCAGTCCGGTGGCATTTGAAAGTGCTCAAAATACATCAGCCTCATATCGATAGATTTATTGGTACCTACGTAAAAGAACCCCTGCTAGAGAAAATTCCGTCACTTCGGTGTCTCAGAAAACCGTAAAAGTACTTAGCGGAACGTAAAATAATAAATATCCACAGCCTATTTCCAGTCATTCGACTAGGTCAAGAATAGTATTAATGAAGCCCCCATTTCGTGGCGAGGATAGGAATTGTGCCGGCTGCCAAAGCCTGTTGCACTCCTTTGGGGCAATGATTAATGACTGAGAGATGAAATGAAATGAAATGAAATGATATTGGAGAGTGTTCCTGGAATGAAAGTTGACAGAGAAAATCGGAGTACCCGAACGAAAACCAGTTTCTCGCCTCCGCTTTGTCCAGTGCAAATCTCACATGGAGTGACCGGGATTTAAACCACAGAACCCCGTGATGAAATGACGGCGCATTGACGTCTGAGCCGCGGAGGATGTGTCTGTAATAATAATAATAATAATAATAATAATAATAATAATAATAATAATAATAATAATAATAATGCAACTTCCTAGAATCACTTACGTAAAATACAAAGTTCTACGCAATATATGACATTAAGGCAGAGAGTCCATGTAGTGATAAAAAACACGAACTTAACCCTTTCACTCGCACTGGGACATATATGTCCCGCAAGAGCATCAAGCAATACCATTGGGACTTAATTCAATTATAATAGCACAGGATCGTGTCCCAATGGTTATCTATACATTTGTTAGCTTTAGCATTGCCATAAATTTCCAACAGATGGCATTTGTTCTAAGTTTTATTCATAGAACGGGAGATTATCGATAAGGGTCATTGTTTTCGCGCCAATTCTCAAAGGTTACATTATTGTGATCATTGTGTAACACACGTAGGTGCTTATAGCGATAATAAATACCACTTTCGAAACGACTAATCACGTTTACGGCACATTCACCAAGGAGGGGGGAGAGCCAATAAAGGGGAAATAAAGAAGAATTTCTGTTTGAACACGTCGGAAAAGTTCGCAACTCCAAATTGTCCACAATTTTCATCATCATCATCATCATCATCATCTGTTTACCTCCAGGTTCGGTTTTTCCCTCGGAATCAGCGAGGGATACCACCTCTACCGCCTCAAGGGCAGTGTCCTGGAGCTTCCGACTCTTGGTCGGGGGATACAACTGGGGAGAATGACCAGTACCTCGCCCAGGCGGCCTCACCTGCTATGCTGAACAGGGGCCTTGCGGGGATGGGGAAGATTGGAAAGGATAGACAAGGAAGAGGGCAGGAAGCGGCCGTGGCCTTAAGTTAGGTACCATCCCGGAATTTGCCTGGAGGAGAAGTGGGAAACCACGGAAAACCACTTCCAGGATGGCTTAGGTGGAAATCGAACCCACCACTACTCAGTTGACCTCCCGAGGCTGAGTGGACCCCGTTCCAGCCCTCGTACCACTTTTCAAATTTTGTGGCAGAGCCGGGAATCGAACCCGGACCTCCGAGGGTGGCAGCTAATCACGCTAACCACTACACCACAGAGGCGGACGTCCACAATGACGTCCTATATGCCTTTTGCATATAAATAAATACAATAAATTAAAGTAAATGAATAATATAAAAAATGAGAAAAAATTCTCCACACGGGGAGTCGAACCCACGACCATAGAATTGCTAGTCCAAGCTCTTACCGCTTCGCGAACTACCGCTCGGCGTGCGCGTTAACGTAAGTGGCTTATACGGTGCGAGAGCCGCGTCAACATTTACGTTTTTATTTTTATTTTGTATACGCTAGGCCATCTGGAGTTCCCACTTTGGGTGCTTTCATTTCCAGCCAAGCCCTGCATGTTCTATAAATTTGAGCGAAATTGGTGGTGACGAGTAGGAAATGTCCCCTTGTGAGACTTCGGTGGAATCTACATCTTGCCCCGGTCTGTGGCAAGAGGCAGACTGAAGAATACTGCTTCCATCAAGTAACAGCAACCGAAAGGGTTTCTGTGTAACACAAAGCAATTCTTGAGTGAGTATATTCAATTCTTAATAGCCATGCACATACGATGTGTATCTTTCCGTTCAGTGGTATGACGGAGGCTTTGTGGTCAGACATGTCGGTGAGTATTTTCTTTCTCCACCTCTGACAATAAGCTTTCGCATCGCTATGACTACACTCTATCCAATACGAACACCAATAATTAAAATACATCAGGCCTTAAATGCCAAACTTCATGCCATCAAATTCATAATTCTGTTCGTATCAATGCTCAATTTTTCACCGAGGCTTGGTAAAGTATTATGTGCACACGAAGAACGCGCAGACACACTTCAGCTATCTGACGGCAGATCCCTGCTAACTCTTCTTTTTCTGCTTGTGGTGAAGGTCATTTGGGACGGCGGAGGTGTTACTGACAATCCTGCTGCGCAGCTTTATTGTGTCGCTGATCAGGTTATTATTATCCTGTGATTTTCGTTTTCTGCACGTGTTAAAGTAGGCTAAATATGTCGTGTTCTTCCTGATGTATAATATTAATGGTCAGCAGTATAACGTATGCATTAGCTCGTAAACGCACGACCAACCGGTGTTTATAGTGCGTTACTTTATAGGGTCGTGCTGTAAACTGGCCAATTGAACATAACCATAAACGCTCAATAAATAGATGGAACATGACGTATATTCCGTGGAGAGCACTTAAAATGAACTAATATTAACTAGCACGCTTCGCGCCTAGAAAGGGTCATAAAGCAGTACAACATGCAAGTTGTATTCGTGCACCTGTTTCCTAGGTTCCCGCCACTATTTTACGAAATTACCGCGGATCCACACAAGAAGAAATTTCACTATCGAACATTCGTGTAGATAACATATCATGTATTAGCCTATTTATATCCTTTCTCACACTTACAGCCTTGACAGAGGGAGTCTATAGCGTAGCGGACAGAAACTTTGCGGAGGCTTCGTAAGGATTATCTATATGGGTACAAAATCAAAAGTTATTTGAACATTCTCTTTTATTGGTTATAATTTTCGAAATTTTTGGATTTCATTTTTCTAAATACCAGTTATAAGCTGCCATGAAAACCAGATTTCAGACAAACGTTCTAGTGATACAGTAGTCAAGGTAAAGGCTACTTAATAAAAGGAACACGAGTTTGGATCACCATTGAACCTTCTATTTCTTCTCGCTTCGTATTACATTTCTCACCCTTTCATTCATACGCGGAGGCTATGTAGCAACTCTTTTCATTTACTTTAACTCCTTCATGCAAACAATAACCAAATGTGGTAAAATATCCTAACTGATTACCTTTAGTATATTTCCAGAAATCTTGTAAATTCCAGCTGCTTTTTTGTAAATTTTATTATCACAGTTACATTTTTTAGTTCGCTAGAATTTGTAACCTTCTCTACCTGGAAAATATCCTTTTGTCCAACTGTCTTTAGATACTTCTGGCTAAATACCTCCTCTTTCTAAAAATCCTCACATATACATTCTCGTTGTTCATTATATATTTTCGAATGGCCTTCCTGAACTTTGTTTCTAACTTTACGTACCTATACGTAGCCTTCCACTTCTCCCTAATACGACTGCCAATTATGTTTGCCATCTTATTATCCTTAGCAAAAAAAAAAGCCCTTAAGAGACACTCAGATTTATATTTGCCATACTAAATAATTTTATTGAAATAAATTTCAGTCAGGCATGGTAAAAGTAGTAGATCGCAGGATAGCTGAGACCGGAAGTCCATGGAGACATGAAGTCGCTGAATATTGCGCGATGCCTCCTCGGGACCGTGGGAAAGGCTTAGCGTTACCAGAATTAGCACATCTCGGCACGTGTAGAAGACGTTGGCCAAGAGGAACATTCAGCCAATTAGAACGCGTGGGTGTGGCAAATATGGAGTCTGGATCGCGCGGAATTAAAATCGCAGGTTGACCAATATGGATATTTACATGAAGAAGACATCGCTATAAAGGAATACGTTCTGTTAGTTGACGGATTTTCACAGGTCGGAAAGTGTAAAATAATAGAATACGCTATAGAAATATTCTGAGTCATTTTTATATCATCTGGAGTGTGTTTTATGTTAATTTTGATTAATATAAAAGTCATTGTGAATAGCAAGCACGCTGATTGGTTGCTTCTTTACACATGCGGGAATCCCATAGCTACAACGGCGTTAGCCAAGCTTCTCAAGCGTCCCAAGCTTTGGGAGCGTCACTCTGATTTTGGGAGCCGACGTGGTATGAACGTTGTTCGGTACTGCTCTGATACTTGTGCGTGAATGTTGCCACGTGCATAGATATGGTCTTTACGACCGAGAAATAGTGTTTTTAGTTGTGAAGTTTGCTGAATTAACTGGTGCAGCGCTAAATTGCCGATTTCATTATGACGTAAAGTTTTACTCCAGAGTAATAGACGGTTATATCAGCCGCAGACTGGAAAGTGAAGAAGAGACGCTCAGCTGTATTGCATTTTCGTATCGGTCGCGTTTCGCGAAGAACTTTCAAACCGAGCCGCTCTAACTAACTGTATAAAACCATAAGTGCTATTAATTTTACGTGTGTTTGTTTTGTCAGATTAATGTTGGCTTAGATTACAGCTAACAAGGGTTTATTCGGCACGAGCAAATAGAGCGGTGAAGAGGCATTCATCTGAAGTCTTCTGTGTTGCAGTGTACGGGAACTTTCATCAAGAAAATGGCACCGCCCATAGAAGAAAGAAGATTGTTTCCATGTGTTAAAGCAGTGAAGAACATGGAGTAACCGAATCACCATGGCAAGGATGTGAGTCGTAGCCAATGTCCAGAGAGTCGGCAAAGATAAGACGCATGTTTTAAAATTAAATGGCATGTTATATGAATTATGTTTAAATACTATTGAAGTTTAGTGAAGCGATTTTTCTTTAACGTAAATTTTGCCTGACGGCATGTGTTTATTTTATATTTGTGATGCTGTAAATACGGATAGAAGGGTAATGCATGATTTATATATTTTTATTTTACTTTACGATTAGTTACTTGGGATATGGAGGGAGTTGTTAGGATTTCGTTTGTTTTTGTGTCATTATGCATGTTAATTAGTTTAGTATTATTCCGATATTCTTGTATGTTAGAGATAGGAGGATTAGATTGACAAGATCATCCACTTTTCTAGTTAAACACTTGTTGCGTTGAGAGTAAATTCAAATTTTCCGTGTAAAATGTTAGTAACAATTATATTGCATGACGCATGTTATTTCAGGAGCTGACACGTGTGGAGCTGTATCACAACGTTGAATGAGAAAGGAGTCTTCCAATGTAGGTTGGAAACTGTTTCGAATAATGATTTTTATGGGAATCGAACCTGGATTTATAATGAGAAAGGCTGATGAGATTGTAAGAAATACAAGAGCATTTAATGCTTGCTGATTTATGAAGTTGATTATGCAGGCCGATTGCATGCCTGATGAAGTGATAAGAATGATGTGCAGTGAGTATAGTGCTGCAATTGTATTTTGAGAAAATACTGAGGTTAAGAATTGACGGGAAATTGATATCAGGCTAGTGAGTCTCATGTGTGTGATAAATTATTATAGCACGATTGTATGTGAGTTTCCGTGCAGTTGAGGAAATATGAGATCGCTTTTACAGGTTTACTTATTAGCCGTGTTTACATAGACAGCGTAAATGAGATGTTATTTCCGTGATATAATCATGTCGAACAGTAACCAAGCCTCAGTGCAGTATTGAGTTCTAACATTTCTTTTCAGTCCACAGCAAAACCGGAAATATATGACACAGGAACGCACTTTCTGATGCGCAAATGCAGGATAGGAACGCAATGTTGCCCATTGCTTTCCACATGTTTAATAAAGTATAATATATTTTCTCTATTACATGATGTTGTTTTGTGTTATTTCATGTTGTTTTGATATGTTGTCTTGTTGTTTAATGGGAAACAGCCCGAGTGCTGAGTGAATGTTGGTGGTCAATCTAGTTCTCACTAGATCCTTTTGGTGAACCGCGTTTCACGTCGAGTCAGTGTAGTATGTAAGATTTCCTTTTCCGAATCCGATGTAAATATTTGAGATACTTTGTTTATATTGTGTTCATTGTAAATATAGTGTAGGGAAATGCCACTAGTATTTTTCATAATTCATATCATGTCCCAATGCGTCTTAATTTTCTTTTTATGTTAACTTTTGAGACGACTCTCCGGAATTTAAATTCATATCATTGTGATACTTAACATCGTGCTACTCCATGCGAATCGGATACGTAAAATATACGCATTTGAATACTATTATGACCATGAATATTGGACAATCATGCAAAGAATATTTTTGAAGTTCACAAGTATTTAATGTTGTGTTTGAACTTTCCTTTTCATTTAAGTATTTGAGTAATTAACGTTTTAATGTCCATTTCTTTTCAAGTTTATTTTTGAGATAATGTTATTATCATTTTTATTATTTGATTTTCATTTTATGTTAGTATGATTCGGGGTTATTTTATGAATAAACTCATCCTACCCCATATTATTGTTTCTCATTTGAGTTATACCTCCATTTTCCTGTCATATACTTATAATTCAGTGAGAAACTTCGACTTTTAGACTTGCCCATCGACAACCAACCCACCTCTCTGCCCAAACTTGAGTTAGTCGGATGTTTAAACAGGAATGGAGGCATCGTCCTAGAGGGTTATTACTCCTGGGTACGGTACAGTAAGTTCCTCTAAATCTCTTATTTCCACAATCTTTCTTAACTCTATTCCTTTCTAGTCTGCATCTCGTTCTTAAGACCTTCATTCCTATGTTAAAATATAGTTTTCTTATCGAGATCACCTTGTTTTATAAGCACCACGTGTGGAATATCCTTCTTTCTAGCTGGTTCTATCACTTACTGACGTATCTGTCCTTCCCAGATTAAGTAATTTACCATTCATTGGTAACTTATAGGGGAATATATTTTCAAGAAAATTTCACATAGTCAAAAAATAGTTCCTTCCGGTAACAAGGACTAACACAAAGTTGAGTAAAAAAATGTAATCCACATTGAAAACACTTTTCTAACGAGCTACATACTATCACAAATTAACACGAAAGTTAATTGTTACACAGTAATGAAATATATAAAATTATGTTCAAATAGCACGGACAATCATTACTTCTCATTAATATGCGAGTCCACAAATTGAAGATAGTACATTTCTGTACATAGTTCTACATCAGTGATGAATTCATCTTTCCTGCTTTGCTGATTTGTTTTCGATCCTCCCTCTTTAATTTCTGCTAACTACGGTTGAGGCATATGCACGCTGGAATGAAATACATGAATAATAATAATAATAATAATAATAATAATAATAATAATAATAATAATAATAATAATAATAATAGTAATGTTATTGGCTTTACGTCCCACTAACTAAATTTAATGGTAATCAGAGACGCCGAAGTGCAGGAATTTTATCCGCAGGAGTTTCTTTATACGCCAGTAAATCTACCGATACGAGGCTGACGTATTTCAATACCTTCAAATACCACCGGAATGAGCCAGGATCGAACCTGCCAAGTTGGTTGAGAAGGCCACCGCCTTAACTGTCTCAGCCACTCAGCCTGGCGAAATATATTAAACGGTTGGTTCCAAAATTTGAGCAGAAGCTGAGGTAGCCCATAGATGGGTTGATGTGCAATAACATTCGAATATGATATATAATCTAGGACGAGTCCTGCGTTAGGACAAGCTTGAGAATATACGCAACGACACAACTTATTTTATGTACTGTATGTTTTGATAATAAGAACGTTCTATTTGAAAGTACTTCTATTTGATTTGCTGTGCAACATTTTATATCATGTGTATATTTGTAATTCCATTGCAAGGTCTTTCTGCTTATGAAAATTTAGTCCACTTCTGTAGCGTAACGGTTAGCGCTATTAGCAGCCGTCCTGGGAAGCCAAGGTTCAATTCCCGGTATTGCAAGAAATTTAAGACTGCCAACAGGGCTGATGCGTGGTTAAAACACCTACATGCAGCTCATTTTCATTAGTGTGTGCCTGAACAAGGCTGCACCACATCGGTTCCATGACACGAATTTACATTTATATGGGAACTGTTGGTATGTTACATGGCTGTAATTTAACAGTGAGTCACAGTAGCAACGACAATCCTATATCATTGAATAATGTTATTGGTTTTTACGTCGCAATAACGCCGAGGTGCCGGAATTTGGTTCCTCAGGATTTATTTTTCTTTCCAAGAAATTTACAGATACGAGGCAGCTTCATATACCACGGGACTGAGCCAGAATCGAACCTGCTAAGCTGGATAATTTAATTCTACTCACTGTGAAGATGGAAGTGGATCATGAAGAATATAATTTTCAGTGGAGGCCAATTTAGATAAAGCTTGATTCTGTTCTAAAACTACCTTCTTACTCACGTAAGTGGAGTTATATGGGGTCCCAAGCAATATAAATTTCACCTTCTACTTCCACTGAATTATTTTTTGTTATGATTTGCTTTACGCCGCAGCAACACAGATAGATCTCATGGTAACGATGGGATAGGGGAAGGAAGCGACAATGGCCTTACTATTTTAACGTACAGCAGTGTAAAAACGGCAAACCAATGAAAAGCACTTTCAGGACTGTCGACAATGGGGATCGAACCTACTATCTCCAGATTGCAACCTGATAGCTACGTGGACCGAACATCACAGCCACTTGCTCATTAAATTCCTATTCAGCTTATTTGGGTCATTGTATAATTCACCTTCAGAGTCACAGTCAAGATCATTATCATAGGCGGGATGTAGTGGGCACTATTTTCAGCTAGTGCTTCCTCTAGCAAGTTCAGTGTCAGTGCCCTTCTAGACCTTATGAAAGAGAAATGTTGTGCCTTATGCGGATATATGAACAGAAATAATTCGGATCTTCAAGACAACATGAATATGGCCCGGATACCTGATGGATCGTTAACAACCTACTTCGGCACATATTGTGAGCAAATGAAAGAAGGTTAATGCAAATTACTCACATCTCGAATATTGTTACTTGGATGGAAGAAAAACTAATGATGGCAGAAGTAAGGAGGACACAAAATGGAGACTAGCACAAGTAAGGAAGGTCTTTCTTAATTTGTTCATTTCGAACACTGATATCGTATTTTTTTAAAGTAGCTTTACGTCTTCAGGACACAGATAGGTCTTATGGCGACGATGGGATAGCAAAGGCCTAGGAGTGGGAAGGAAGCGGCCGTTGCCTTAATTAAAATACAGACTCAGTATTTGCCTGGTGTAAAAATAGGAAACCACAGAAAACCTTCCCACTTCTATCCTTCTTCTATCCCAGGGCTACTGACAGTAGGGTTCAAACCCACTATCTCCCGAATGCAAACTCACAGCTGCGCGGCTCTAACCGGATATAGGAATTAGAAAGACGGTTTTGAAGACTTTCATCTGGAACATTGCACTGTATGGAAGTGAAATATGGACAGTAATTAGTTCAAAAAGAAAGAGACTAGAAGCCTTTGAAATGTAGTGTTACCGAAGGATGCTGAAGGTGAGATGGGTAGATCAAATTACGAATTAAGAATGAAGAGATACTGAATCGAAATTGTGTGAGGAGATCGATTTGGCAAACTTTGACCAGAAAAAGAGATGGTATGATGGGACATACCTTAAGACACCCAGGACTTGTTCAGCAAGTTCTTGAGCGAAGTGTATGAGATGTACAGTAAACGGCAGGGGTAGACAAATGTATGAACATAACGAAGAGATTTGAGTACATGTAGGATGCAGTAGTTACATAGAAATGAAAAAAATGTTAGCTGCATCAAATCGGTCTATGGCACGGTGACCTAAACAACAACAACAACAACAACAACAAATATCGTCGCTGCCGGGACAAAACCTCCTATGTGAAATATTGTAGCTTAGAACTTTGGCCGGTAAGGTTATGTCATCTAAGGTGCAATATTGTGTGCATAACGTCAACGTGCTGCGGGTCAGTATATCTCCAAAAGTATGATCACATAGGGGGTTTTGTCCCGGCAACGGCGATATATAAGTTAACACCCTAATACATAATAATGTTATTCTTGCTTAACAGTTGCAACATAGAGCAACAAGGAATCATGCGTACTGTAAGAGATAATCAAGCCTTATAATGCATCTTCGAAGAAGTTCGAAGAACTAAACACAATAACACTGCGCAATCATTATTGTACGGAAAATAGATTGTCAACAATGGAGTAATAAGGAATGTGAAACAAATACGAGGTGCAATAAAAATTTGAATTGAAACAGTCTCATAAACTAGAAAAATATCCCTTAGTCGTTAACGACCAATCTATATCTATAAAATCACAAGTAAATATGCTTGTTCGTGATACAAATCTACATGAGTCCACTAATCAGTACGAACATTTACACTACGGATCACGAAGCACTTGGACGGGTCGTAGAGGTAGTTATATTGTAAAAGATTAAATAAAATAAAATAGGTCATAATATGTGATATACGGTTATAAGGTTTTATGTGTTGACGCCATATTTGATATCGAAGCTCTTAAGGAATTGGCTGCACACACGAAAAGTACATACATACATTATCATTGTAGACTGTTATGCTTTTCAGCGTTCCGTCTGCAAGCTTCTGTGAATTGACTAAACGTCGCCACAATCCTTTATTTGCAACTAGTGCTGTGGCCTCATTTAGTTCTATACCTCTCATCTTTAAATCGTTAGAAACTGAGTCTAACCATCGTCGTCTTTGTCTCCCTCTATTTCTCTTACCCTCCATAACAGAGTCCATTATTCTCCTAGGTAACCTATCCTCCTCCATTCGCCTTTTGAAATTGAAATGACGTTGAAATAAATGTTACATTTCCTTATATTCTCATTGTCCGGTTCCATGGCTAAATGGTTAGCGTGCTGACCTTTCGTCACAAGGGTCCCGGGTTCGATTCCCGGCGTGTCGGGGGTTTTAACCATAATTAGTTAATTTCGCTGGCACAGGGACTGGGTGTATGTGTCGTCTTCATCGTCTTTTCATCCTCATCACGATGCGCAGGTCGCCTACGATAGTCAAATCAAAAAAAGACCTGCATCTGGCGAGCCGAACTTGTCCTCGGACACTCCCGGCGCTAAAAGCCATACGTCATTTTATTTCATATTCTCATTAATGGTGTTTGTTGGAGAAACAGCACGTCTCCACCACTTTCAACAAATTCTGTAAATGAACGTATTGGACTAATTCATACAAACAACCTATCTGTCATAGTCATTTCAACAGTATGGATCCTAGAATGCCAAGGAACATCTATGATACAATCCATCGCTTTATTCCCTGGGAGATTAACCTCATCTCAATAAATAAGTATGATACATGTGTACCCGCTCAAAGCCTGAGTCCCAACCAGCATTTATCTCAGGGAGTGTTACGGTCCGAATCTATCGCAACTAATAAACAGTAAAAAATTATATTTTGAGATATAAGATCTCAAACTAAATGTAAGGGCGCCATCCAATCAGTACTACAGGGTTGAACGGGACACTCTAATCTTTAACTTTAGGGCTCATCATCAAACATACAAATTATATATCTATTTAGATCAAAGGAAAATTATGAAGGCTCCGTCCTAAGAATGGGGACGGATATTTAAACGGTCACCAAGGGTTTACTATTCTACAAGAACAAAAACCTGGAACTGTTTCCTTGCAAATGCTAAAGGAGCATTTTATTTAAGTAAACAAAATAATTTTTACACACAATCAAAATCTGTTGACCCTTGATTTGCCGGTAATTTGGCAAATTATTCCTAAAAAATGATTACATGATATTTACCACTTTTGACCACCCATCCATTTGGGTGGTAGAACCGTTGATATCTAAAGGTATCAGATTTACCTTCGTTAACACCATGACCATATTTGGTCGTGGACCAATTACCTGTTGGCTAAATGGGCGCGATCACATGGACTATGTTATCGCCTCCACTTTGATTGAGATGAGACCAACCCGGGAAACTACAAACTCAGTACAATTCACTTTCATTTCGGGCCGGATTTCTGTCCCACAAACTCCAAATCTCAACTTTTGGCTCAAATCACTCTGAGCCTCAAACATAGCGTGACCATATTATCAAAATGCCTATCTCGTTTCTACAAAAATTATTTATTATTATTATGGAGTCCAAAAACGTTAAATCAGCAATTAGTGTTAAAATCGGATTCACTGCCCAAATAAAATATTCATGCCACATAATATCTCCACATTTAAATTACTTTGATTTGCAATCATTCTATCCAACTAGGCCCGTGCCTTTATTCTCAAAGATTATTATTAAACACGCCTTTACACATTACCCAATATTAATGTAACTACTTCGACACTTGTACAGATTATTATTATTTTGTCCACTGGTGAACTTCGCGATATTTACAAACAAATCAATGGACTTCATTCCGTCCCACAATAATTTAAATCACTTGGCAACCCTACCTCTGGATTATCTTAACCACATGCCATAATATCTATAAAAGTTCCGATACTGGAAAAAGACTTTGGAAGCACTTCTAAATGAATATTAACATTATCTTTACGTGAAACGTGCTCCATATCATATCAAACAACTCAAGCACTTGAATGAACAACTCAACCCTACTATACTCTATTTAATAATCAAAATTATGATGAGTGCTCGATCTAATCATGTACATATTAATTTGTCCCTTTGTCTATCTATCTTTGAATTTATACGAGCCGGAAACGGCTCGTTTCACAATCAAGTTACCATGATAAAATAATATGATTTCCTCCCCCTAACGATAGCAATCTACAAATATTTGAAAAGGTTACTCATCTCTTTTTTTGTAGTCTGCTAAGCCGGACGAGAAGCACAGGCCCCGTCCATTCTTAGCCCTGCATTCCACTGGTATTCATGCCAGCTTGAAGAATTAATCCTTGACCCTTTTCGACTTTACACATTTTGAATAAAAACAAATAAAATAACTGTTGCACTCTGGAATAATTTCCACCCTAAATTCTACTCACAAATTTTACACTCTCGGCCTTGTATCTAGCCCACTTAATGTAGATATACATTCTTCATTCCTTTCCCGGACACTAGGAACATGGGATACCTCGGGACCCCTTTACAACGGCCCGTGCGCGCACTTGAATTTCCCGTCTCACGTTCGTGTAGCTGACCAGGTATCAGTTTAGAATCGACTGTTTACTAGGTGACATAAACACTCGTGACCGTTCTCACGTAACGCACTTCCTAATCTGTTGGTAGAATCTCACATTCCGTAAGTTATGCTTTACTGAGTCCTGTCTATTTGAAACACTTCATACTAGTATACTGCTCAAGACTGTAATATGAGCTACATCACGTCATGAATCACTGTACTATGTAACAATATAATACTTCGAACCCTACTCCACGAGTAAGTACACACGCACCCCTGGCGTAATCACGGCTCGAACAAAATATCAGAAGTTGTCACGCACCCCAGGCGTGGTATCCGCTCGAGCACTTTGTCAGAAGTAGTTGTCAGTCCTTGTCCACGACCTCATATTTATACTTGTATCCCCTCTCTTCCGAGTTCAGAGGAGGTCATCTTAGGACGCGCAGTTCCGATACCCTCATACGACAATTTGCGGTTCGGCCCGTGGCTTAAATATGATATCCAATGATGTAATTATGTTCACAAAGGCTCTATACCAATTCTCAACTATTATCGTTCGCTGGTATGTGATATATTTGCGAATTTAGCTGCCGTATCCCGGCCTGGGATTTCGCGCTCTATTGTGGCGTCCTTTGCCTCCAGCCAATCATCGGATAGCATTCATGATTTCTCAGAATTACACCATGCAATCTCCCGCAATTATTAACTTTTTATAAGTTTTATAATATAGTGAGGCTCCTAAATTCCACCTTATTCTGAAGTGATAACACACTCCCTTCTGTCAGTTTAATCCGCGGAGTTAGCCTCGCTAGTGCTTCTTACAATACGAAGTTGTCGCCTTGCTTTGGTCAAGTGAATTTTTCCATTGGTCCACCTAAACCACGTGACCGGGAAGGCTCATATTTTTTCTTCCAGTGCCAACCCCGCGTTCAACTCCCGCTAGTACATGGAGATACCCTGCCTCATTTCTTAGAAATCTGCACCTGGCACTCTGCGCTGTGGCCACTACCTATTCTGCCCGGGGCTATGAAAACTTTCCGCAACTTGTCAACAACTCGTGCTTTTCTCTTTCCCCCTTCGTCACAGTTTCTGAGAATTCTAATTCTGCCGTTCATTGTGTTTGTTAATCTCAGTGGAGACAATAGTCTGTGCATGTTTCACCATACCATCTCGGCCTGGCCTGCTCTTACTGTATGTACAGTACGATCTTCTCGCTTCTGAAAATGAAATATATATTCCTCCATAAATAATTACAATTGCATGACGCTTATAACACCCCCACCAGGGCGCACATGACACATAAAACAGCAAGGAATATGTATGATACTATCTAGCGATTTATTCTGTGGAAAATTAACTCCAATTCCATAAATTAATATCAAATAATGATTGCTTATGCTCATAATATTTTCGTAATTTATGTCATTTGTAAATGAATAAGTCAACCGATTGCAACCAGATAACCTTCAAAATGGAATACTGAATACATGCAAGTAACTTTCAAAACAATCCTTTGACTACAGCCGTTGTTCACCACAAATCCATCATTAGGCGAAATCTTTTTCTTTTTTTTTGCTATTGGCTTTACGTCGCACCGACACAGATAGGTCTTATGGCGACGATGGGACAAGAAAGGACTAGGACTGGGAAGGAAGCGGCCGTGGCCTTAATTAAGGTACAGCCCCAGCATTTGCCTGGTGTGAAAATGGGAAACCACGGAAAACCATCTTCAGGGCTGCCGACAGTATTAGGGGAAAGCATAGCAGGGATTAATTTGGAAACCCCGTGCTTCCTTCATGGTCATTTTTATGTATCTTGCTCCAGGCTTCGAACTGCGAGAGATTTATATATTTATGCACCCAATACTGTGAAATACAATATTCTTTATCCTACGGTATTGGTTAGTGATTTTACAGTTGGGAAACATGTATAAAATTACGAATCGATTTCAATAATTCGCGGAAAGTTCGAAAAGTTACTTAACTGCAGAGAAAAAAATGTATTTCCATTTTCATGTGTGATATATCTGGTTGGGACAAAGGTACGTCCATATCGCCATTTAGAACGCCTGTAAGGTACGCATAGCCACTTAACGGTGTGGACGGACAAATTGCCAGCGTAACTCCTAGCCATTCCAGTGCAAGGTCACCTGTGTTATGACTGCTGTACAGCGGGTTGTTGCCTCACCAGGATGAAAATTTATGCTTCGCTGTATGGATTGCAATGCGAACGGACTTATGCCCTCACTAGATATTACAAGTGTTTGTTGATAAATTATTACATTATATTCACACAACAGATCATGCATATTATTCCGTTACCTCGAAACTTTGTAACACGAACAACGTGATACATTGCGGAAGGAGTCCACGGGTAACTGATTATTCTTCTCAGACACATAACTCATGTCTGAGTATCGTGATCTCATGCTACTACTCGACGGAGTTCACCCCCAGTCCCCATTGCCTACGGTCTTCTCCTTTCCAGATTGTCAATCAAAGAGCTGCGTTAGTTGCGTCTTTGATCTGGTCTATCCATCTTCTGAGAGCTCTTCCACGCGGCCTGATGCCGTTTACTTTTCCTTGAACAACTTGTGTTTCAAAGCTATTTTCTCTCCTTAATACATGTCCAAAGACCTGCAGGATTCTCCGTCTAACAAGAGTGGAAAGTCTGTTCGGGGTACCGAGGTATTCGATTATGGGGTAGTAGGATATTTTCTTCGTCGAAGCATCCTCCACCAGCACCACATTTCAAATGCATCGATGCGTCTTAGGTCCTTGGTCTTCACCACCCATGATTCACAGCCATAGCAGAAGACTGAAAATACTAAGGCACAAACCAGATGTTTCTTTCTGTTTTTAATGATTGCTCGGTCACGCCGGATCGTTCGGAGATGATAGTCATGAGTAAAAGGTTTAGTTTAGGCCACGTTCGCTTTCTACATAGTTTTATACCTTCCCTATGCCATCATCGCCAAATTCTACGTGTGCAAATGCTACGTTAACGATTAGCGAGAGAACTAGAGGCTATATGTGTGTATGTACGCATGAAATGCCTTGAATTTCAAGGCTGTATTGCTTTACTATTATTCATTTAATACTTACCGGTCTTGTAGACAATGAGCATTGCTCGACAGACGAAGTCGCATGTTCCTGATGCCTCCATGTTTGCATCCTTGAGCTGGTACACAAAGGATCCGTAGGCTGTGAGTCCTAGGGCTGTCTCGTTGCTTAGTTTGGAGCGCTCGCAGAGGTGGCGCCTGTCATCTGCAGACACCTGGAACAGTAATGTGACAGCTCTCACAGCAGTATGTCTCAAGAAATTAAACATGTACATCATAGAATGTGTAAGCTCCAGAGAAATGTTCGTAGGTGTTCAGAAGGAAAATTGGATTAACTGTTGAGCGACTAGTGGTAGTAGTGATGATGATTGCTTTAAGGAACAGAACCGCGAGATGATCACTCGCTCTTAACTTAAATCCGAACAACAAAGAAGTCCGACTGAACGAATAATAAGCAAAGAAAAGGAAGGGATTAATACGAATATGTAAATACAAATTTGTGTTATGTCGCACTGACGCAGGTAGTTCTTATGGCGGCAATGGGATAGTAAAGGGCTAGAAGGAAGCGGCCGTGGCGTTAAAGTACAGCCCCAGCATTTGCTTGGTGTGAAAATGGGAAACCACGGGAAACCACCCTTAGAGTTGCTGATAGTGTGGTTCGAACCCACTGCTTGCCGAAAACAAGATTACAGTTGCGCTACCCTTACCGAACGGCCAACTTGCTCGGTAATAAGTAAATAAATAAACAAATTAATACATTTATTAATAAATATTAATTTTTAAGGAATTTCTTTTACGTCCCACTATCTAAATTTTTATGATTTTCGGAGACTCCGAGGTGCCGGAGTTTTATCCCACAGAAGTTCTTTTACGTGCTAGTAAATCAACCGACACGAGGCTGACATATCAGACCACCTTCAAATACCGCCGAACTGAGCCAGGATCGAACCTGCCAAGTTGGGCTTAGAATACCAGCACTCACCCGTCTGAACTAATCAGTCCGGTAAATAAATAAATAAATAAATAAATAAATAAATAAATAAATAAATAAATAAATAAAATAAATGTACGTACAACCCATGTCCTGTTTCCCTACGCAGTCGGGTAAGATGTAAGATGAACCTTCGTGGCGAGTTTTTACTACCGGATGCCCTTTCTGACGTTAACCTCATCAGATTTAATGAGATGAAATGACGTGATATATGATAGTAGAAAGGGTGAAATTCGGTGCCCACACATAGCCTACTCCTATCAAATAGCACCAAGTGTCAAGGCTTAACGTCTCCATCCGCCGGAATAATGACCATCAACAGATCAGATTGGCATATTCCAGGTTCCTCTCTGCAATGGTAATAAATGTCATGTTTTACGTATGCGTAATTCTGAATAGTAATTCATTTCGTACTGTGTTAGATGGCATTAGAGGTGAATGGCTATAACGGTAATGTCCACCTGATCATTTACCATTGCGAAGCCCAACATTTCAAACGAAAGTGTATAAGATGTGTTGACATGATTTTATTGTAAGAGGACAAAGCTAACACTTATAAACTGGCTTGCAAAATAGTAGAATGACCCTTTTCGTTGATATGTCAAAGGGGACCCGGACATCACAAAATGGCCAAAAATGTCACTTCGCAATTTTACCATAAAAGAGTAGAGGTAATCTTCCTGAATCAGAATACATATAGTTTATACAATATGCTATCTTGCTCTGAAATCCATTTAGATAGGATTTTTAAAATGGCGACATCCTGCCACACCCTCGTTCCAATGTCCCAATTTCTAGACTGCACCTTTCTCCGTTTTAAGCAAGGAATTCCTTTGTTCTATTTACTCCTTAACCCATGCTGGCCGCGTGAACACTTTGACCCAGACTTGGATGTGTTTTCATTTGCTTCTCGCGCTCTGTGAAGTTTATTTACATTTTGTGTACATGTGGTTTGCTGTTTCTTTGTAAATGATGGCCGCATTTTGGTTTGCCGCAGACACGGTGAGAGGCATCACATTGACTGCATTCGCACAAGGCATACTGTGCCAACTCTAGCGCTTATAATGTGGGGAGCTATTGGGTAAAACCACAAATCACAGTTGGTGCATGCCCAGGGCACTGTGACCAATTTGACCTACGTGAATGACATCCTGCGACCCGTAGCAATACCCTTTCTGCACGACACCCCAGACGCCATATTTCTGCAGGACAACGCACGACCACATGTTGCTGCACGAACACGTGCCCTCTTGTCGTGACAGGATGTCAGACTGTTGCTCTGGCCTGCCCGATCACCGGACTTGTTGCCAATGGAAAATGTGTGGGAAATGGTGAAACGATGGGTGCGGCCTGTGACCCAATGCCAAACACCAAAGATGAACAGTGGAACCAGGTGAATGCAGCATGGATGGCTGTAACAGAGGACGCCTTCGATGCCATCACGCATGGAACAAGTTATCAGTGCCCATGGAGGACCCAGTGCCTACTAGGCAACAGGACACATGCTGAACCTAGGTGACTGAAATGCTAATCGTTTCTGCAGAAGATACTAATGAACATGTCCTCAAAATGAACTTCCTAACTCTAGTCTTTCAAGATGTTCTGTTTCTCTTTTTTATGGACACTAGTGTACTTTGCAAGTTGAGGTCACCAGATTTGGACTGAATTTTCAGCCTTCACTTTCGTCCGGGCTTAAAGTGGACCAGTAAAAATTACTAGATTAAATTATAACTCAACTAGCAGGACGCTTACGTTTCATGACACGTACAATTCACTCAGAATTATAAGAAAATAGTTGAACAGTAGGAACACTTATCAACGGAATGGTTCATATTACAAAATAATGGTATCTATTACACTGTAATTCATTATTAGAGAAGCTGACCTTCGGCGTGCTTGCCATTACGAACGTTATAATAATAATAATAATAATTGTACCAGGCGGTACACCTCCGCTCCGCTAATTCGAACTTTGCGCCAGTTGAAACTCCTCTACTGGAGGAAACCTGAACTCTAACAACCATGTTAATTCTCAAGTTTCTCAGAAGATGTCCCTACTTGTAAGTTTTGAAGTGTTCTGAACTGTGTCGTTTTCGATGTATTTTTGTTTTCCCTGTAGCAAGAAGTGTGAACATTCTCTTCTAGATGGCACCTCTTAAGAACTACAATTGTGCACTCTAGTGCGAAGTGTAGGACCTTTTTTTTTTTGAAGAAATTTAGTATTTATAAGTTTGTTCCTTATTAAATTTCTTTCTACCATTGTTTAAGTTGGCAATGTTAACCCTTTCTTTCCGCCAGTTTTGAAATAGGCCAATCGCAAATTTCTGTAATTAATTTCCCACCAATCCTGGTTTTCTTCTTCAGTTTTGATATGTAATCTTTTGGCCGTCCAATAAAAAGCTTGTGGGCGGGTGTTCTTATTCTTGAAAGGTCTCGAATGTTCCACGAGGGTATATAAATTGCTGATTTTCGGGTCTCCGGGCCACTTCAGTAACATCTATCATAGTGTAAATTATGTAGCAGGGGGCGGGAAGCGCCTCTTTCGTCGGGCAGCAGTTCTTCAATAAGGTAATGGCCTTTTAATAACTTCTTTTCTTGCTAGCTCAGCAGTCTAACTCTCGGGGCAGGTTCGAAGCATTTACCATGTAACTTTCCTCTAACATGTAAAAGGCACTTGGTATAGATTCTATCTCTTTAAACTACATATTGGGATAGAGAGTGCTTAACCCTCTCGAGCTCCCACTCCTATTGCTTTGAGGTGAACTTATTTTCACAACCGTTTCTTCCCTTCCTAATGTAATATAATATTTTTTATATAAGTCACCTCTGTAGTATGGATTAGCCCTTGCATTAGCGGCCTAGGGCCAAATTAGGTTTTAATAAAGTGTATTTGGAGTGCAAGTACGCCTCCTCTCAAGTTGGTATTTTGGAGGCCATGTAATTGTCCGGTTTCTTTATTGAGTAGGCCTCAGTAGGTTGGGTATTGTTACCCCTGTTTTCATGTGTTTGGAGGTCAGCTTGAAAGTTGAGTTTGGTGTGGCCTTTGATAGGCTTGAACTTTGAGAGCGGGTTGTTCTTCCCAAAAAATTTTTTTCTGAGTGCCTCGAGGAGGCTTTACTGTGTAATTAGCAGCAAGAGCTCCTGGGCATGATTGGGGTCTTCTGCCCCTTTGTTGAATCTTATATATGGGTCAAGTTGGGCTTATAACTCAAGAATTGTGTGTCTGGCTCTCGGAGCCCAAATCTTGTAACCACTGTAATTGTACATTCTCGATTTGTTGCTAGGCTACTAAGTACCTGTTATATTTGTTATTTCTTGATCTTAAAAGGAAAATATAACCTTGTTAAAATTTTAAATTAACTTCAATTTAGTAGATTGAGACCTATTCATCCCAGCACCTTCTTTCACTTCTGCTGATCCACCAAACCCCGGTAATAATAATAATAATAATAATAATAATAATAATAATAATAATAATAATAATAATAATAATAATATATTATTTACGAGGAGGCCCGCTAGGTACCACCTGTCAATTTCCTTTCATCCTTCCTTGTTGTTTCGTCTTCTGTTCTTTCCAGCATTCCTTCATCATTGCACTACGCTTTACTCTTCTCTCTTCGGACCGCTTTGGACCGGGTTTTTTTCATTCTTCCTTGGAATCCTTCGATTCTTAAAACTTCCTTTTTAACATTTTCTATAATTTCCTCTTCTCTTATTTTATTGCTTTCTAAATCTCTCTTGATATTTTGTATCCAGCTCGCTGTTGACTTTTCCTCCCAAAGATACTTGAATATCTGTTTTGTCGATCTGTTATCATCCATTCTACAGATATCTCCTTTTTCTTATTGTATTTTCTATGTTCTGGTATATTTCCTTATTACTTCTTAATTTTCATTGTTCTGTATCTTTTTTTGCATTGGACCTAAGATTACCATCATCATCATCATTATTTTTGCTATTTGTTTAACGTCGCACTAACACACCGAAGAATTTTGGCGACGGAAGCATGGTAAAGGGCTAGGACTGGGAAGGTAGTGGCCGTATCCTTAATTAAGGCCTGGTTTGGAAATGAGAAACCACGGGAATCCATCTTCAGGGCTGCCGACGTTGGGACTCGAACCCACTATCTCCCGATTGCGAGCTCAAATCTGCGCGACCCTAGTCGCACGGTCAAAGGTTTATTTAAACAGATGCATTACTACGCATAAATATGGTCTCTCAAGAGGAGGACTGATCCTCCTATCACAATATGTGTAATCGTTTACAGGAAGCTCTCCTTTAATTGCAAGTTTTTTCAGATATCTTCGCTATTTGCTTTACGTCGCACCGACACAGATAGGTCCTATGGCGACGATGGGACAGGAAAGACCTGGAAATGGGAAGGAAGCGACCGTAGCCTTAATTAAGGTATAGCCCCAGCATTTTCCTGGTGTGAAAATGGGAAACCACGGAAGACCATCTTAAGGGCTGCCGACAGTGGGGTTCGAACCCACTATCGCCCGGATACAAGCTCACAGCTGCGCGGCCCTAGCCCCACGGCCAACTCTCCCGGTCTTTTCAGATACCTTCAACAACAACGTTCGAGTTCGTTTCACACTCGCACTACATAGAGATCCCCCTATGGATGATGGTGGTAGGATGCATCCACGGTATCACCTGCCTATTGTCAGAGGCGACTAAATGGTGGGGGGGAACTTGGGCTCTCAAACTGGGAGCATGTGTGAGCGATCATGGTACCCTTCGTGGCCCTTCCCTTTCTCTTCCCAATTCACTCTTTAACTTGTCGGACTTGCTCCTTTTTCACGTCTGATTAGTGGTAATAGAGGATAGTCGCCCATTTGCACTCCCTATTAAAAGCAAGAATCACTACTGCCACCTGCCCGTCATAAAAAGCGACCTAATGCGAGACCAGGGCTCTCAAGTTGGGAGTGATCACGGCTCCCCCGGTAAGTTTGGCGGTGCTTCTACTTACTTGTTTCAGGCTCCTCACTTTAATTTTCCCTATCTGATTCTTGGCTAACTCTTGTTCTTTTCTGACCCCGACCATATTAGCTTTACGAGGCCTAGGTAGTCTCATTTTTACGCCCTTCATGGTCATTCGTTTCATTTTCCAGTACCTTCATTCTTCGGACTGTCAGAAATCTTCCATTTTCCTCTGATTAGTGTTAATACTGGAGGATCACTCAGTTGTATCTGCTCTTAAAACATTATTCATCACAGGAGCTACGTACAGACGAATCTTGTTCATATCACACTTTAAATTTAAAAGTCATAATACATTCGGTAGGACAGGCACATAAATTACTACTTTCCTACAGGTTCAATTCATATTTATGTTACTCTTACATGTCGATACAAGTGTTTTAACCCTATGTATCTGCTTTATAATAACCAGGAATGTTCCCTACTGTGTGAAATATCTGCGAGTATTTACGTAGTGTTACTCATGTGTCCTAATTCCGAACCTACCTCGAACATGGGCCTCTCGGGGACTTTTGAGAATTTTTGATTTATTTTTTTAGAAATCATGAGGTTGTCAGCAACTCTTGTACTATACAGAGTGCAAGGACTCCCACTTCTTAGTATAGATTCCTTCAAATATTCCTTATGATATGAAATGAAACAAATTTGAAACTTCAGCAAAACTTTTCCTTATCTGCTAATATTTTTTTTTTTTACAATTTGTTTTACGTCGCACCGACACATATAGGTTTCATGGCAATGATGGAACAGGAAAGGTCTAGGAGTGGGAAGGAAGCGACCTTGGCCTTAATTTGCCTTGTGTGAAAATGGGAAAACACGGAAAACCATTTTCAGGACTACTTACAGTGGGACTCGAACCCACTGTCTCCCGGATGCAAGCTCACGGCTGCGCGCCCCTAACGTCAAGGCCAACTCACCCGGTCGTAATTTGTTTAACGTCGCATCGGCACTGACAGGTCTGATGGGGACGATGAGATAGGACAGAGCTAAGGTCTGGAGTAAACATGGGAAACTACGGATATCCGTATTCGGGGCTGCTGAGAGTAGGGTTCGAACCCACCATTTCCCGAACGCAAGCTCAGAGCTATGTGACCAAAACCACGTGGCCAACTTGCTCGGTTTAGGAAACTTTTAAGCCCACGAAGATTGTACAGCATCACAAGTTTTTTTTTTCTATTTGCTTTACGTCACACCGACACAGATATGTGTTATGGTGACGATGTTTGGTGTGAAAATGGGAAACCACGGAAAACCATCTTCAGGGCTGCCGACAATGGGGCTCGAACCAACTATCTCCCGATTACTGGATACATGGCCGCACTTAAGCGACTGCAGCTATCGAGCTCGGTAGCATCACTTTAGAAGTAACGTTTCCCACTTAATCTACCACCTACTGCGCCTGTAGTTGACACACGAATACTCGCGTGTTGTACTTCAACACCGTACACGTTTCATTCTGGTATTTAGCGCATTACTTATTAGTTGTCCATTTCATTTTTATTTACTTTTTAAATCTTTCCTTTTTCACATTTCGCATAATTTATTACAACTTCTGCCAATGAATCTGTTACAGATAGTTTTCATTGGAGCTTTAGACACCATAAATACTGCTGTAAATAAACACATTTATATAGATAATTGATTTGTAAATAGAATAGGGAATACCTCTGAATCATGGTTTAGGGACAGAAAGTGTTCTTATTACGTTTTATTTTTTTACATAAATATGGCTTATGTCTGGAGGTTCACCTGGATATTTGTGGCACTAAATTTGAGTTATAAAATGTGTGACGTGATGTTACCTAGCAACCATGGAGGCTGTGATGTGAAGTACTGATGGAAGGCCGTGACTGATGGTCATGTAATCAAAGAGGGACGTTGGAGTACAGATGGTCTAAGTGACCTTGCAGACTGTGATGTGAAGTACTAGCGGATGGCAATGTGTGAGAGACATATAGCAGGCTCTTTTATCAAAGAGGGCTCATCTCATCATATTCTAGAGACCTGGTAATTTCATTCACGGTAATTTCATAGCTCTCGAATCAGTTTCCCACTTTGCATGCCCTGAATCCTACACTTACCGACTGCAAGTTCCTTACAAATAAATGAAGGGTTATCAATTTGAGTTCCCTTTACAGGAAGACATTTGATTTTCCTAAAGGGAAATTTGGCACCATTCTTTGTCTTTAATAGCACTGAGAGTTCGCATTTGTCCCGCGGTATTACTTTGTTCTTGCCTGAATAGTTTTAATTACTCTTTGAATCAAAAGTTGTATTGGGGGTCCTACGCAGGAATAGATGAGGAAGATAATTATGTCAGTGCCCTACATTTTTCATGAAACAGGCTACTGTTGTGATTTTTTTTACAACAGCGCGATTGCCAGATTGAAAGTAAAATATCCTTAACTCCGCAACTCCTCGGGGAAGTTACGTTTTCTCTAGGAACATAAGAGTATCAGGTTCTCTGGCACAAAGTTAACTTTCTACGATGCCTGAAGAGTCCCGATAATTCGTGTCTATTTTCTATTTATACATATAGTTACTTCATAACGTACATTGCGATTTCTATATATAAGTACAGAAAACTATTGGCAATAATTTTAATTGAACTATCGTTTTCAGGGCTTTTACATTTGAGGCTCTCACTATAGTGTGGTGATGGTTGTAAAGCAACGATATTTGCTGACCTTATACTATAGAGAAGAAAGAAAGTGAACAAAGAAAACCATTGATCACAAAAGGTCAATAAACATGTCATACATGGAACAAAGGAATGTTAATCAATAGCTGTGAGTAAGGTCTTGTTGTAACTTTATGGAGTGCATTGTTACTGCGTCTCCATAGGAAGATATCGATCGTCATTTGCATGTGTCATTTCTGTCCTGCTTAACGATACTTTGTGAGCGGTGGCACTGTAGGTCTAGCCGCTTTTCATAATGCATCAGCTTTATCAAACGTTTGCTTTCAGAATGCCGTGGAATGAAATGGGTTGAAATTCCATTGTCTTTCTGTGAGATTCACGAGGTAATGAGAGTCCTTTCTGTACAGATCTTGTAGGTCCTCACTGAATATCAATGAATAGAAGGTAAATATTCTCACTATCCGCAACCTCGACTCTTAGTGTAATAGAGTGGTTTGTTCTATGCCCAGCTTCTTCTGCCCCCAAAAAGTGAAGTGGTATACAATTCTAACGTAGGATCGATGAAATACAAGACCATTTCCCCCTCCAAAGGTCGAAGCATGGTGTCTAAATTCCTGGGGGAAAATCCAGCTCGCATTTATATCCTTAGCAAAGCAGTTTCCTCCAAACCAAGAGAATACTGAATTGCACAGTTCGTACTAACATAACCTCCAATCAGATGGACGATGTTTGACTCCCCGGTGACCTCAAGTTATAACTTTTAAAATTGACCTTCAGCATGATTATTGTGGTTTTGATATGTTTAGAATTTGAACCTACACTGTTTGAATAATCACAAATGTTGAGATTAATTTGTAATCAATATCGATAGTAACCAAGAATAGCAAAGGGTGTTCCTTCCAATTCCGATCAATGATCACGTAGATTTCATGATTTTAATGATATTTCTGCCATCATAATCATTATCATCATTGTCATCGTCTTAAATTAATAGTTTTATACATACTGTACATATCATTTCAGCCGGGCTGAATGGTTCAGACAGTTGAGGTGCTGGCCTTTGACCCCAACTTGGCAGGTTCGAACCTGGCTCAGTCCGGTAGTATTTGAAGGTGCTCAAATAAGTCAACCGCGTGACACTAGATTTACCGGCACGTTCAAGAACTCCTGAGGGACTAAATTACGGCACCTCGGCGTCTCCGAGAACCGAAAAAATATAGTTAGTGGGACGTAAGAAAACTAGCATTACTATTATTATTTCATTTCATATGCAAGTTGGAAAATATAAGATATAAATCTTTCTTCTGAAAGTCGGAGGAAACTTGAAAATGGATCATCGCAGTATGGAAGGAATGACAAATGCTGTTATGAAACAAGTTAATAAATTAAATCGGTTCATTTTTGTTACTGAGAAGTGAATGTATTGATAAACTGAAAAAAGCCCTTTTTTCCCCAGAAACGTGTTTACATTGGGTAGATATTACTTAACAACCAATTCCTTGGTTGAAACGTAAATGAAAGAGTTTGATGTGTGTAATGTCCTAAGTAAGTACGGGAAGTAACTCTTCTCAGTGAGAGTGGTAAAGTTAAGCATTTCAGTACCCAAAATGGTATAGGTAAATGTTTACCACCGAGCGAGTGGCTGCATGGTTAGATTCACGTTGCTGTCAGCTGGCATTTGGGTGATATTGGGTTCGAACCTCAGCATCGGCAGCCCTGAAGATGTCCTCCATGGTTACCCATTTTCACACCAGAAAATGCTGGGACTGTACCTCAATTAAAATCACGATCGCTTCAGTCCTATTCCATTGTCGCCGTGAGATCTATCTGTGTCGGTGCGACGTAAAACAAATAGTAAAAAATGATGTTTACCAAACTGTGGGTTATGGCCTGTAGGGAGGCCCCGGATGTATCTGGACTGTCGAGATGTACTTAGAGTGATTACTAATTCTAGTATTATATTTTTGAACAATGGAGAAAAATGCAATTGAGTTTGATAATACATCTTCTGATGACTTTAGGAACTATTCTGTCTGTCGACAAATACTTATTTCCATCTTGAGGCGGAAATTTGCAGGCAGAAATAGTACAATTTTTTAAGAACTTATCCATTATTGTTCCCAACTGTTGCATAGTGATTATTTCATCTACACAGAAATACAACAATCGTTAGCGTTTTCATACATTGTATTGTCACACCGTTGAAATGCAAGCACGCGAACTTGCAGGTTATTGATAACTAAGCAGCAAAATGAATGGACGTGGTCACCAATGAGTTCATTTTCTAAAGAGAGGTCATGTGACCAAGAAGTTTGGTAACTGCTGGCATCGATTATGTTCGGAAAGCTTACTCAACCCACCAAACAAATCGTTGTGTCCAAGAAGCCAGGGACAGGCTATTCGTACGTCACAAGCAAGAGGCTGGCATATAAAGCCAGCAAAATTGCCGTACAGAATACGTACATTACTAGCATTAAAGGAACCATACAATGTCAAGCAAGTACGGACATCGCCGAATGTCTTAGACTCATTTCATATGCAAAACAATAAAACGGTTTTTCGAATGAGGCCTGATTTCGTCTGCCAGGCTACGTCAACTCTAGGAACAGCAAACTGACCAATTTCCCCGCATTATATAAAACCTCTGCAACATTCTAAAAATGCTGGGAGTCAGGTGAGTAGTGTCAGCCTCAAGAATAGAAGGCCCAATTTTTCCTTTGATGAGAAAGTGAATTTTGAAATTTATGGCCGTATCTTCATGGATCTTGAGGAACAAATTGAAGTAGTCAAGTTCGAGTAAGATGACGCTACAAGCCACACATCGAAGAAATACGTAAATATCATAGTCGGTTTCTTCGGAGAGATCTGGATATCCCAGCTCGCCGAATTTGACCTCCCAGATTTTTTCTGTGGCTTCATAAATGACAGAGTTTACGGGGATTGTTCAAGAATACCGGTTCAATTCCGAGAACACGTAAGGAATAAAGTCAAAAATACTGAAGTGTAAAACTTTCATCGAATGTGACAAAATATGGTGCGATAAGTTTGGTAATGTAAGGATGCAGATCGGGAACATTTACAAAATTATTTCACAGTTTTCGATCTGGAAGTTATACTTTTTCAAAATTATGAAGATTTAAGCGGATACCAGTGTACAAGGTGCAGAAGAAGCAATTACATTCGGTCAGGGCGTCCTGTAATAATAATAATAATAATAATAATAATAATAATAATAATAATAATAATAATAATAATAATAATAATAATCGTATAATAAATTCCATCTCTTCTTTGTAAAGTTGATTTTTGTGAAGATAGTTTAAAAGCATACTTACTGAAGTAATTCAGTAGACATCTTTTGAAGTCTGGTAGGGACAATGACATATCTATATCATGGCTTTTGAACCACTGAACGCAGTACGTATCATTAATAACGGCGAATTTTTGTGATTTACTCGGTTGAGCAACAGATTGTAAAAGCTGCAGGCGTTTGATTTGCTTATGTTAAAATATATCCTGGCGAGTTGATCACCACGGTCTTTAACGCTATTTTTAACTTTGTACAGAATAATTATTGATATAAGTCTCGACGAGCTTTCAATGAAATGTAGCTGACTTTTTCTAATACGTGAGTATGTGATATGATCAACCTATTATCTGAGAATTGTGCTTTTTGTAATAAATAAACCGCAAGAATTTATTTTGGACGTTCCCAATTTTATTTTTTGTAAAAGTTGTAACTTGACACCTACAGTATACATGTATAAAGGATACATATACTAATTTAGAACTCACGAACGACTTATAAAGAACACATGCAGTGTTCATTTTATATAATTCCTTCCCATTTCATATAATATACCCTAGTTGTTTAAGCGCTGCATTTACAATTAATTCAACATGTGAACTGGATAAAAATGTTACTGTTAATTTGTAACTCATTAGGCATATATTGATTTGACTGGTTTTACATTCTGTCCGCTCATTTAGTTAAAATGGAAATGACCGTAGAATAGATCATCACGAAGCATTTGCATAAATAAAATGTGATATTATTGCTGACGCTCCATTTACAGATATTCTCAATGTCACTGCTCAGAGAAATGCAATCACTAACATGTGATGCCCCTTCATCAAATTCAAGATCATCACCAAACAAGAGGCATTGGGAATTTATAACAAAAATTTGGTAAATCACTATGAATAATATAAACAACAGTTGTCTTAAATTTTAACTTTGAGATATACCAGAATTAAAATTGATCGCAAAACGTTGAGTCTCATGATAGGTGACAAACGGATTCTTGTTATGTAGATAGGATGAGATAAGGTTTAGCATAGGATCCACCTTTTCAACGATCTCGACTACGGTATGTCGCATTCACAATTCGGGGATACCATGAACTTCCACAGTGTTCTCTCTCCCATATTTCTCAAGATCATCGTTCAGCATTGTTGCTTCAGCTAATGTTTTTTGAGACGAGAGTTTTCGTTCTTGAGTTTTGTTATTGTCTCCAAATAGACTGCGTGCCAGTCATTTTCGATGTTCCGTTTTATTACACCAGCTGACAGAGTAAACTAGATCTATCCTATGTGACATACGGTTTAGTTTGTATTTAATTTTGTACGGTCAAAATCAGTGTGTCACCACTGATCAGTGGTAGACATCGTACGACAAAACTTCAATATTTCGACTACATGTGTCGATTTTGAACAAGTGATGTTCGGATTTGGAAACGAAAGCCCTACCACTGATCCATGGAGGGACCTCCCAGAGCACTAATGATTGTTCTCTTGTGTAACATCAGATAAAGTGATACAGTCATAGCAGATCGATATGAGCCTATGATACCACTTCATGCAAATGGAACTGTGTTGCAAAAGTATCGATTTGGAGACGTCACCACTCACACATCAAAAACATTCATGACGATGTTTTCACTTTACACTCTGTCCTGGGTTGATGACGTATAAAGGACCATCCAGGTCTTGGGATGGTTCATGTTTGTGGGTTACTGTAGTCACATCCTAGTTCGTGAACCATGGGCAACGGCTGAGTGGCCTATTAAGTGGTCCTGAGAGTCGGGATAACAGTTGCTATGGAATGGGAGTGGGCATCTCGGACATATTCTGAGTCATGGCCCTCCTTGTGCTCAGGCGGCTAGGACTATACAATTCACCGGTGGTCCATAACCCGTTAGATGAGAGACCCTCACTTGGACTATGTGCAAGTAGGGCAGCATCCTGCTTCATGAATTTACCGAGCTCAGAACACTTTAAGCAAGTCTCGGACCTATGGGAGTAATGGAGTCCCACTCCCATTTGACAGGCGAGGGACTCCTTGGAAACACCTTGGAGAACGAAATGGAATTCGATGGGGAGCTATCAATATGAATGGGGCTTATGGAGGAAAGAAGGTAGAACTGGCTGAGTCAGCAAAGAGGATGCATCTGGATGTGCTAGGAGTAACTGATATTCGGGTAAGGGGAGATAACGAGGAAGAGATAGGAGATTATAAAGTGTACTTGACGGGTGTTAGAAAGGGAAGGGCGGAGTCTGAGGTAGGGCTTTTTATCAGGAATACCATTGCACGCAACATACTTTCTGTTAGGCACGTAAATGAGCGAATGATGTGGGTAGATTTGTCAGTGGGAGGAATTAGGACTAGAATTGTCTCCGTGGATTCACAATGTGAGGGTGCAGACGAGGATGAAGTTGACAAGTTTTATAGAGCATTGAGTGACATCGTGGTCGGGGTCAACAGCAAGGATAGAATAGTGCTAATGAGTGATTTCGATGCGAGAGTTGGGAATAGAACTGAAGGATACGAAAGGGTGATTGGTAAATATGGGGAAGATATGGCAGCTAATGGGAATGGAAAGCGTTTGCTGGAGTTCTGTGCTAGTATGGGTTTAGCTGTTACAAATACATTCTTCAAGCATACGGCTATTCAGCGCTACACATGGGAGGCTAGGGTTACCAGATCCATAATAGACTATATCTTAACAGACTTTGAATTCAGGAAATCTGTTAGGAATGTACGAGTTTTTCGCGGATTTTTCGATGATACAGAACACTATCTGATCTGTATTGAACTAAGTATCTCTAGGCCTAGGGTAGAGAAAGTGAAATCTGTCTGCAAACGAATAAGTGTAGAAAATCTCCAGAACCAGGAAATTAGAAGTACATGGATATGATTAGGGATAAGTTTCGAACAGAAGACAGCAAGCAGGTTCAGGATATAGAACGTGAATGGGTGGCATACAGGGATGCTGTAGCAGAAACAGCAAGGGAATGCCTAGGAACAACTGTGTGTAAAGATGGGGAAAGGCGAACATCTTGGTGGAATGATGAAGTGAGAGCAGCCTGTAAACGTAAAAAGAAGGCTTATCAGAAATGGCTCCAAAGAAGAGCCGAGGCAGACAGGGATTTGTACATAGATGAAAGAAACAGAGCGAAAAAAAAATAGTTGTTGGATCCAAAAAGAAGTCGTGGGAAGATTTTGGTAATAACCTGAAAAGGCTAGGTCAAGCTTCAGGGGAACCTTTCTGGACAGTAATAAGGAATCTTAGGAAGGGAGGGAAAAAGGGAATGAACAGTGTTTTGAGTAATTCAGGTGAACTCATAATAGATCCCAGGGAATCAAGGGAGAGGTGCAGGGAATATTTTGATCATCTTCTCAATGTAAAAGGAAATCATCCTGGTGGTGTTGCAAACAGCCAAGCTCATGGGGAGGAGGAAAATGATGATGGTGAAATTATGCTTGAGGAAGTAGAAAGGATGGTAAATAAACTCAATTTTCATAAGGCAGCAGGAATAGATGAAATTAGACCAAAAATGGTCGAGTATAGTGGGAAGGCAGGGATGAAATGGCTTCACAGAGTAGTAAAATCAGCGTGGAGTGTTGGTAAGGTACCTTCATATTGGACAAAAGCAGTAATTGCACCTATTTATAAGCAAGGGAACAGGAAGGATTGCAACAACTATCGAGGTATCTCATTGATTAGTATACCAGGCAAAGTATTCACTGGCAACTTGGAAGGGAGGGTGCGATCAGTCGTTGAGAGGAAGTTGGATGAAAACCAGTGTGGTTTCAGACCACAGAGAGGCTGTCAGGATCAGATATTCAGTATGAGCCAGGTAGTTGAAAAATGCTACGAGAGGAATAGGCGGTTGTGTTTATGTTTCTTTGATCTAGAGAAAGCATATGACAGGGTACCGAGGGAAAAGATGTTCACTATACTGGGGGACTATGGAATTGAAGGTAGATTATTAAAATCAATCAAAGATATTTATGTTGACAATTGGGCTTCTGTGAGAATTGATGGTAGAATGAGTTCTTGGTTCAGGGTACTTACAGGGGTTAGACAAGGCTGTTCGTAGTTTACATGGATCATCTGCTGAAAGATATAAAATGGCAGGGAGGGATTCAGTTAGGTGGAAATGTAGTAAGCAGTTTGGCCTATGCTGACGACTTGGTCTTAATGGCAGATTGTGCCGAAAGCCTGCAGTCTAATATCTTGGAACTTGAAAATAGGTGCAATGAGTATGGTATGAAAATTAGCCTCTCGAAGACTAAGTTGATGTCAGTAGGTAAGAAATTCAACAGAATTGAATGTCAGATTGGTGATACAAAGCTAGAACAGGTCGATAATTTCAAGTATTTATGTTGTGTATTCTCCCAGGATGGTAATATAATAAGTGAGACTGAATCAATGTGTAGTAAAGCTAATGCAGTGAGCTCGCAGTTGCGATCAGCAGTATTCTGTAAGTAGGAAGTCATCTCCCAGACGAAACTATCTTTACAATGGTCTGTTTTCAGACCAACTTTGCTTTACGGGAGCGAAAGCTTGGTGGACTCACGATATCTTATTCATAAGTTAGAAGTAACAGAGACGAAAGTAGCAAGAATGATTGCTGGTACCAACAGATGGGAACAATGGCAGGGGTACTCGGAATGAGGAGATAAAGGCTAATTTAGGAATGAACTCGATGGATGAAGCTGTGCGCATAAACCGGCTTCGGTGGTGGGGTCATGTGAGGCGAATGGAGAAGGATAGGTTACCTAGGATAATAATGGACTCTGCTATGGAGGGTAAGGGAAGTAGAGGGAGACCAAGACGACGATGGTTAGACTCGGTTTCTAACGATTTAAAGATGTATAGAACTAAATGAGGCTACAACACTAGTTCCTACGTTGATATATCGAACTCAGAAGGAAAATTTACCCAAATACTTTTCTTCATACTTCCATTTATTATCCCCATTCCATAATTGTAACAGAAGATCTGGCACTTCCCTCGCTATTCCCGTCATCCACTCTTCAAAGTATGATAGATCCTTCGTTGTGGCTGGGTCACGACTTTGGAATTCACTCCCAGCTGCTTTCAGGAACTCAAACTCAGTATCATAATTTAAGACTTCATTTAGAGATTACCTTTTCAATACCGCTTATTGTTTCGTGTGATTGTTTCGTTTGTATGGTGACGTATGATGGGTTGCGTGATTGTGGCTATTATTATAATTATTATTATTATTATTATTATTATTATTATTATTATTATTATTATTATTATCATTACAATGTAAATGTATATATTATTTAGCTTCGTACCCATGTACATAGATCACTTTTTATGGCCATACTTATATTTCCATTTAATTTATTACGTATTGTGTTCTCTTCTTGCATTGCATATATTTTTCTGTTTGTATCTTAGATTTTCATTATGAATTTGTCTCCTTCTTTTAACCTTTATGCTCCGGATTACTTTTATTTTTCAATTCTTTGTTGAACTTTGCTTTGTTTCTTCATTATATGTCGTCCAAATCTGTAATTTTTAGCTTATCTTTTATATTTAATAGAATAGTACATTCCCTTTATGGTATGTATTATCTGTAAATTATGTGGTAAGATGTAAGACAGGGCCACGAACTCTAACTTCGCCACTGCTAAAGTCGATATATAAATAAATAAATAAATAAATAAATAAATAAATAAATAAATAAATAAATAAATAAATAAATAAAATGTTAAGTTTATGACATACTCTGCAGATATGCTAGTTTTAAAAAATCACCACCTTTTTCGGTCCCCCTTGAATGGAATTTCAAAAAAAAAATCTGTGTTTCTTCTTTTTTACAGTAGATTACAAATACCAATTTTTCACGTCTGTAACATGTTAAGTTCGTGAGATATGCTGTAGATATAGCTTTTTAAGTTCACCTCTTTTGACACTCTTGTTCAACCCCCATTAAGTGGATTTTCGTAAAACAAAAAATACGTATGTTTTGTTTTTGAAGGAGATTCCAAATACTAATGTTCATGTCTGGAACATCTTCAGTTTTTGAGATATAAGTATCTTCATAAAAGGTATTCAACCTGTTTTTCATCTTTTTCACCCCCTTAATGGTATATTCAGAAAACCAAAAAATACGTGTATTTTACTTTTAAAGGATATTCCAAATACCAAATTTTACGTCTGTAAACATTTAAGTTTTTGAGATATTTACTCCTTTATACAATCCACCCCCATTTTCATCCCCTTAGTGACGCAATATCGAAAAATCTTCCCTTAGTGAGCACCTACACTCTAATATAAACGTTTCCCCAAAATTTAGTTTCTTTATGTCAAATAGTTTTGGCTCGGAGATGATCAGTCAGTCAGTCAGTCGGTCAGTCGGTCGGTCGGTCGGTCGGTCGGTCGGTCGGTCGGTCGGTCAGTCGGTCGGTCGGTCAGTCGGTCGGTCGGTCGGTCGGTCGGTCGGTCAGGACATGTTATTTCATATATTATACTGTAGAGATTGTCCACGATTTATGTTCTACGAGTCGCATGAGTGAAATTTAGAGTACCTCGTGCAATGGTTTCCTGCTTCTTGTTTATACGGCTGTTCCCAAACATGTGGGAAGTTATCAAGGCCCCAAAGGTACTGTACACCCGAAAAGAACAAACGCCGTCCCTTTGAACACACAGTACGCCGTATGGCAGATCGTTTGCGAATTTTGTCTGCTTTTGTTATCATCAGGCATTGAAGGAGTATTTCGTATTGTGCCATTTCACTGTTCTCCAAAAGATGAAACTGGAACAAAAATGGAGTCTAAATGATCAAAACGACGATATTTTTTAAAACTTCTGACACTATTACAAACTGAGGTAATAATTTCGTCAAGCGCTCGGCGAAAGAACGGAACATGGAGGGCGGTGATAAAAAGAATGACGTATGAAGATTGTTACGAGTTATTATTATAGACAAGTTTTAACATTCGCTCAACTTGCTTATAAGAAGAACGTCACAGTCGACTACCATAAGGAAAAAATATCATCACATTGGAATTCTATTCCCAAGACCGAAAGAAATATTTGTTCACGGCTGTTCTCTACAGTATCAGCGGTATAAATTATTTCACTCCGCGAAATTAAATTACTCTGGAAAATATAAGAGATTCCACCGTGATACGTCACACTACACTCCTTGGACGACGTGTTAGCCGATATCACCAATTTAGAACGGCTAAAGAATTGGATAATCGGCAAGAACATTGAGAAATGGAAATATATATATAAAGAAGCGATCTTCACATTTTGAATGGAATAATTATCTTCGCCTATCCCAGACTGTTAAAATATTGTTGATATCAACTCTTCCAAGAACGACGTTTATTTATCACAGGCAAATAGTAACAGAAAATAGCCATAAGATGACGACATTGACCGAAACGATGTATTATTCTGTTCCAATTGCTCAAGCTACTACAATGATGCACTAAGAAGATGAAGGCGAGACTGCCGAGATGAAAGCAGCGCAGGATGACGTTGACGGACCATGATGACCAGTAACCAGATGAGACGGTCCCGAATGTTCCCAAACACCTAAGTGAAATGCAAGGACCTATGTCCGCATGTCCAGCCACCCGAACATGAGAAGACTATGGGATTTGCAGAGCAAAGATAAGTTCACTTTAAGTCCAATGTACAAGTAAGAATTTATTCATTATCTTTATATGAAAGTGCTATTCTAGTTAGTGTCAGTGCGATTATTATATACGAGTAGATGGTTAAAGGATGTTAGGTATTCATCAAGCCTAGACGTCAAATCCACATGTAAGGTACAGTCATCCAGTGATAATAAAGCCTTCGTTCGTAACGCTGTCGAGGAGGTTAATTTTTTAATTTATTGGTGAATTTCATACGACGTTGAGATAGAAGTTAGGCATACGTGAGAACTTATGTTACCGAATGATCGTAGAAAGGAGATCGTATGTAGGAAGTGCTTACTATATATAAGGATGTGGTAATATATTTTGGAATTGAATGGATTAAAACTATGACAGAGTAGATAAGTTCACGATCCATGATGACGGTAAGAAATTCGTCGAGTTAGAATGTGATAATGAATATATTTTAAAGTGAAACGTGATATTTATTTGAAATGTGAAATGAGGGTTATTTAATGTGAGTAATGATATGAGATATGGTAATTAATGTTGGTGATAGGTATTGTTCATCGTGAATATGGTCATGGAAATAATGTTCCAAGTTATGTATTTTTGAAGTAATTAATGAATTTATTCTATCTTCAGTCGACTATTTATCCATGAATAAGCCATGAGTAGGATAGAATGCGATCTAAATGTCGTCCGTATGTTGACATTTATGTTAAAGATCATCAAAAGATTCATAATGAGGAGGATGAAATTAAATTAGCTGACATCCGTGTATTTCTAATTATAAGATTTTTCTCACGTGTTAGGCAGACTTTGAAGTTTATTCTAAGGCAGTACCCAATATTACTGGTGACTTAACCGCACAAATAAGAGTCATTAATTTGAAGTAGAGTCTTTTCACAAGGTAGACCACATAATTATCGTATATTTTGATGGAATTATGATTACATACATTTGATAATACAGCGTCATAGCACGGATACGCACTTGAATTTATGAATGATCTCAAGTTAAGAGAATAATTTGCCTAATTTTCTAGATGTAATGTTTGATCATGATCTTTTTAAGAGTATACATTGGCTTAAAGGGGGGTTATCGATGCTGATGCAAGATGAAGCGTCAAGAAACAAGAGCATAACTTGAAAATACGACATTTGTCAAATATTATGAATGTTATGAGGATATTTTTCCCAGGTTAATTTGGTTGTGTATCTGGACGCAAAGAAGGTGGATCAAGAGAAGTTAACGCATGTCCATAAATTTACGTAAATGAGACGAGAGAAACAGAACATTTGAATTTAATATTTTTGAGATTTCAGTTAGGAAAGATGTGATTCCAATTTGTTTTCTAAATAGATTTATGACTAAATATGAAACTGAGTACTACATTTTTCTAGGACAATCCTCAATTTACAATACTGTGCATAGTATGTTGTGATGTAAATTTTCATTTCCTTTCATTAGATGCATCTAATAATCTAATTATCTAAAATTCTAATTATCTGATATTCTAATTATCTAATATTCTAATTATCTAATATTTTAATTATCTGATATTGTTATTATCCAATACTTTTATTATATGATACCTTTATTTAACTTATTTCTTTTCTTTTCTACTAGATATTTCCAGACAAATAATTCTTCAATTAAGATCTTTTAAGGTCATGATTATTTGTTTTTCGAGCATCCTAATTAGATATTTCATTTAAAGACTTTAACTTAATGTTACCAGAAATGAACTCTAAGATAAATGCATAGTTCGACACTCGTTACCTTTTATTCCAAAAAGGTACTATGATGATCTTACTACTGATTGAACTTAGTTCATAATAAATGAAATATATAAAAAATCAACCCTTCTTTTAATGACTTTTAAAGTAGTTCCTTAGCTGTAAGCACATATATTTTTGGCCATATGATAAAGTATAGGGAATTCTAGCTAAGAAAACGAGTGGGAGACGTCCTTCTGCGTGAATTAGAGATATTTCCACGAGTATAAATCGGTGTTCTTTCCTCTCAGTCGGAACTCATAGCCCGTAAAAGACGAAATGACAATTATTATCATAATTTGAGCTAGCCTGGATCTTGTGCGTCCTTACCTGGACGTAGGAACGGCGCAGTATCAGGGTTGGAGTCAGACATTCTATTTTACGGCCTCGTATCATTACACTTACCATCGATTATATCAATTCTTCGTCCATGGCCAAAATGACCGAAGATTCTCTCACTGATAATTAGACACTGAATTTTTATAAAACTAATTTGGTTATTAGGAAATGTCGTCTAGCTATTTCTCCCGTAATGTAGCAAGAGTAGAATTAATGTTAACATAGATGGTTTCACGGCCCGTACTTGTTTGGGTTTATGACGTGTCAAGAAAACAAGGTAAAATTCTTTGCGTTTCGCAGGGAACTTTGCTCCGCGTCTTCAGAAGAAAATCTCGACACAAGGATGTCTTCTACAATAATTAGGGTTTGAATTTAAGAATGCTTTACTGTTGGAGAGCTGTAGTGGTACGCTTGTTCGTCACCAGGTGGCTCGCTGTACGCTGTCACAGTGCTCCATGCGGGAGCTGACGAAAACATTCAGCTAAAATTAAGATGTTCTATCACACCGTGTGTGCGTGAGAAGTATCAGAGAGGACATCAGACGAATCAAGGAAGAATTTGGTACACGAAATAAATAGAAACTAATGATCTAAAATGCAAATGAAGACACCAGGATAGTGGTGGCGGTGGTGATGATTATTGTTTTAAGAGGAAGTACAACTAGGCAACCATTCTCTATATAACACTAATCAGAGGGAAAAATGGAAGGGATCCGACACTTCGATAAATGAAGATATCTGCCAAAGGAAGACAAGGGCCACGAAGGGCGTGAAAATGAAAGACTCCCTAGCCCTCGCAAACCTAATAGCGTCGGGGTCAGAAAAGAACAAGAGTTGACCAAGAGAGGTCCAATAGGATAGATAAAGGTGAGGAGCGTGGCACAAGTAAGTGGAAGCAATGCCAGGACTCAGCTGAGGACCCCGTGGTCGCCAACCCACGCTCCAAAGTTCAGAGCCCCTGAGGCCCCTTTTAGTCGCCTCTTACGACAGGCAGGGGATACCGTGGGTATTATTCTACCGCCCCCACCCACAGGGAGATACCAGGATAGGATAGAATAGAACAGAGCTGAAGAATGGAAAGAAAGTGTGTGGAGAAAATCCGAGGACGATAATGATGTGAGACTTTGTGAGAGGGGGAGAGGGGAATACCTGTGTACACACGTATGAAAGAATGACATTAACACATAGCTTGGAATGAACCAACTGGTGATGATGAACGCACGAATTTGGAAAACACCGAAACGACATAACAATATAGAAAGGACAGGGAAGAGAGCTACGAGAATCCTTAATGGCAGGCAACTACGTATTACTTAAATAATAGCTAGTGTTCCTGTTGAAATTGTTAGGATATTACGTATTTCCACAGCTTCCTGTATAATCCTAGATATGTAGTGTTTAGTGTGGGAAAGAGTTCGAATATCTCAGAATACGGCGAGAGGGCGTGCTTAGCTATCGCTGACTTGTCTGGCTGGCTGAGATGCAATATTTCTTTGGTGTTCTTTGTTACGAGTCCCAATGGACCGGCATGTTTGGCCATTGCTTCCCTTCTCGTAAGTGCAGGGAATTTTGTACACCCCAGGGTGTAATAGTGGGGACAATTGTAGGTGATATGATGGGTCTAACCCGCAATGTTTATGTGAAGCTCACAGCATAAACGTTGTACGGCCAGAGTATACTTGCTGCTGCCTTCAGTAACTTTGCACTTTAACCGGTTACTGCCTAAAAACCCGGCCTCGGCCGATAACGTCATGCACTATTCCCGATATTACTAAACAATTACGCTATTCTTTAGCCGAAAATCTGGCAAACCTGTAACACATTTTGAGCACTTGTAGAGTGGCCTATCACAGCTGCTGCGCGAACTTGGCTATAGATACTCGAAGTGGCATGGGCCTAATAAGGCTATTATCTATGTATAATTTCAGAACAAATTTGGGCTGTCTATAACTCGTAAAGGTTTTGACATTATGATGTTATTGCAATAAATCAGCTTCATTTCCCATATCTTATTTCAGTGAAATCAATAAAGGGGAAACTTTCACCTGCTTGATACTATATATTTGCTTTAAGCAAATTAATTATTAGAAGTTGTTTCATTCCTTACGAACATATTCAGATACTTAACATTGCTTAGGTGAAATTATGTAGTATTATCTTATCCTGAAAAAACCCTCCCCACCTATTTTATTTATTTTTATATTTTTAAATTACTTTTGTTTTTCGCATAACAAAGGTACTATTTTAAGACGTTTATTTGAGAAGAAGATAATTTATATAATTTCCCCTAAGCGATGTTAATTTGAAGATGTTGCTAAGGAATGAAACATGTTCTAATAAATGAATTTGCTTAAAGCAGAAATATATCGAACAGATGGAATTTTACTTATTGATTTAATGTAAAAAGGATGTTATGTTCATAGGGACGTCTTGAGTTGTTTCAGGGTGTGTAATGCACGCCCCGATAAATTTCAATATTTTAGCAGTATTATGTATGTAATAGCAAATTCAAATATATACTATATATTCTAGAGCAAGGGCAAATTAAAACAATGTACTGAATTTCACAACAATTATCCCTCCTCTTTCAGGAGAGAGAAAGGACGATAATTACTCTTTACTCTATTACACCGCTGCCTGGAGGAAAACTTTGAGGTGAAGTTAGCGGAAACTGACCGATTACGAACAAGAAGAGATAAGTGGGACGGACGCTGTAATGACTTAATGATAGAACTCTTCATGTTATTGTCAACACAGATCAACTAGTGTCTCTAACTTCTGATTCGTGGAGGAAAGGGAGCCTAACTGCCTGGGTTAGACACGACCGACTACAAAGGAACTAGGTTGGGTAATCAATTAAGATCGCTGCAAGCCTGCCGTTGTTACATAGGCCGTCCACAGCATGACAAAATGGGCGATAGGAAACAGAAATCCGACAGATTCCTAGTCCCGATTTCGGACTGCATAATACTTTGGCTTCTATTGTAAATGCCTTTTGTTTATGGCCAGTCATGCTCAACCTATTCTTTTTACATTAAGGCCAATTAGAATGGGTACTCATGCTCCTGTTACTCGGTAATTGTTTCCGGTGTTAGTTCCCTTCTTCACCATCTTAGATCTAAACCAAGCCTATAATCAGATACCCCTGGCGGGAGAATCGAAATACCTGACTGCTTTTGCTACTGACTGGAACCTGTATGAATATAGCCGCGTGCTTTTAGGGATTCCCACGGGCGTAGCGGTTCTTACTAGGCTGATAGATAGGGTCTTTGCGATATTAAATTTGAATATCTTGACCATTATCTTGATGATGATGTTATTTTCTCTGAGACCTTCGAAGAACCTTTAGCTCATCTAGAGGAAGCTCTAAAACGCCCTCGTAGAGCAGGTTTGACGGTCAAACTGTCAAATGTATCTTTTCCTAAACCATCTATGTCCTTCTAGGGGCCTATTGTGTCACCTAATGGAGTTTCGGTAGTTCATTCTAGAACTCAAGCCGTCTATAATTTCAGGCCTCTCAAAGACGTTGAAGGGGTTGCTTGATTCATCGGCATGGAAATTCATCCCCAACTTCGCTAATAGAGCCACCCTACCGTACGTAAACTCCGGCTCAGGCACATCTCTGCGAAGGTTCGGACCTGCCTTCGGGCAGAATACACCCTTACCCTTACCTTTCAATTTGGAGGCGTTAACCGCGTTATCTGAAAAGTCAGTGTAGTGGTATTCGATTCATAGGGTGCTAGATTCAATTCCTGGTTACGTTGAAGATTTCACCTTGTATGGCTAATACATTTGGCTCAAGGACTGTGTATCTGTGTTCGTCTGAATACACATCTCTTCGTATAAACAAAGCACATCACACTACCACACAGGAACAATAATGAATACATCCGGGTTGGTGTCAGGAAGGACACCTGGCTGTAGAACTGGCACAAATCCACATTTATTTCTGACCCCAATTAATTGGGAAAAGTTCAGGAAGAAGAATAGTAATGATTGGGGGACGTTATACTGTTTTTTCATTTTATGTAGCAACTTACAAGACTCGATTCACGAAGGACTATGGTCCTATTACTAAAAGAAGCGTTCTGACAGTTAGCACATTGATACCACACTGACAGCATGATAATATCTATAAAAGTTTGGGCATCTTTCTGTCAACTTCACAGACTGACACAGGACCCCCCAATTGATGAAATATCCCTGTCAGACCTGAAAGAAAATTGGACATGTGAATTTTTGTTTGTATCTCAAAAACTGACGAAAATGTTCTTAAATACATATATTTATAGTTTTATTTTACAAAACAAAAAACTAACATCTGAAAAACAAGCACCCACACGACTGTGCTTGTCAGAACTGAATGTTCTTTGCAGGAAAGGTGTCAAATTCGAATGCGGCCCTTCTCAACAGGCCGCTTCCGAGGATATCAAACCAGCCCCCTGCAACGCCCCGGCCGTGGTAATGCCGGATTTTTCTATTATATTTATTGTGCAGACCGACGCGTCTTCAACGGCGCTCCCTGCGGTTGTTCTTCAGGAATATGAACTTGGAAGACGGCCCATCGCCTATGCGTCTCGGACCTTGTCACCTCAAGAACTTAATTCACTCCTTACAAAAATCATTCAGTTCAGTACATGTGAATATATACACACCTAAATTTTTCTGTCAAGTCTTAAAGGTTATGAATAAGTAATTCATGTAATTAGGTAAGAATTAGGGATGAGGAACCTGCTCGAAGTGTGCGATCGCTCGTGTAGGATGACATCATGAGCACTGTTTGTGAGCTCTTTGGACGGTGTGATAACAGGTCAACCACGATCGTACTTCGGCTGGAATCCTTTGGCAGGCGTTTTTATAGAAAATACACGTTGAGAGGAACCGGAATGAATTTCTCGTTATGCTCACATGTCATCACAGTGTAAAATTATTTGATGGAAACAATCATGTATTTGGTGTGCACACGGAATAATTTCACAAAACCCCATCGGGTATTACGGCCAATCAGGCATTCATTTCAGCGCTAAAAGTAGCTGCTGTCAATTTATGGAAACATGGAAACCATTCATCTCTCGCGCATTTGACAACACATTTAGAAATAATACAGTAACAAGTAGACACACTGTTTTGCCTATTGCTCACGGTAAAATTTTCTGTCAAATTTATTGTACAATAATTTAATTTTATAAAATTTCTGTTGCTCACGGTCAAATAAATTTTTATAAAACTTTTCCTAAAATAGGACATGTTCTATTCCGTAAAATTAATTTTACGAAACGAACCAATCAGCGAAGCTGACATCACGATGATGCTGGTGCTACGTCGTGAGAAGATTGTGAAGCTTGATTGTAAACAAATACTTCTTTCTAAAATGGCAGGATCCGGGTATACTTAGGAAGCTGTTAGTGTTTTAATGGACGAATACCAGAAATATCCTTGTTTGTATGAGGTTAAAGCGCCAATTTACCAAAACAGAAATGCAAGAAGAGAGGCAGAAAAAAAAATCGCCGAATACCTATATGAATGCTGGTCTGCTAACCTCAACTAATTTTCGACCAAAGACAGCAATCCTCTATCTTCTTCTCTTCTTTTGATCCAGTCCCAAGTCCAGCATTTCCTGGCATTTTTAAATTTTTAAGTTTTGCTTTGTTTGTTGGAGCCATACTCTCAAACACACTGTAAGTTGAAAATTTTATCGATAGATGGCAACACTTACATATCTTAATTCAGAAGTGAGTTCATAGATGGCCATCTTGATGCTTCCACGGATTTTATAAAATAATTTTACCGTGAGCAACACAACTTGTTTTCACCAAATTTTTGTAAAGTTAATTGTACAACGAATTTTAGGAAACATTTTACCGTGAGCAATAGGCATTAGTCAATTTACATGCAAATCGTTGCATATAGGCTAGTACTCTATATCAATGTTCCGTAACTCTCTTTCGTGAACGTTTCGGCAAGGACAGGTAGATGTCATCAGATTTATGTGTGCATGTACGTTCTATAGAACCGGCTAACAAGGGTAATCCACATCTCTGGGGTCACTGAATTTCTGGGAGGGTGATTTAAGTAAAACATAAACAGATATGTGTCTGAAGGTTTGTGCCATTCGTCTTTATTTACCGAGAAAATATACTATAAATTTAAGAGCCTGCGTATTTCTTGGTTACTTGGCTCTCTTGGGTGGTATAGTGTTATGAAATGAAATGCCGTGTGACCTCTGGAGAGGCCTGGTGCAGGTCTTTTGATTGGACTCCCGTAGGCGACCTGCGCATCTTAATAATGATGATGATGATGATTATGATGAAATTATGATAAAGACGCCACATACGTCCAGTCCCCCTGCCAAGGGAATTAACCAATTATGGTTAAAATTGGCGACCCTGTCGGTTATCGAACCCGGGACCCCTGTGACAAAAGGCCAGCACGCTAACCATGTAGCCATGGAGCCGGACTGTATAATGGTCAGTGTCCCTGACATCTATGCGAACGTCTCGGGTTCCTCGGAAGCGTGGGTTGGCCACCACGGGGCCTTAGTAGAGTCCTGACATTACTTCACTTACTTGTGCCAGGTTCCTCACTAGCATCTACCCTATCCGACCTCCCTTAGTCATCGCTTGTTCTTTTGCAACTCCGGCGGTATTAGAGCATTCGAAGCTAGGGAGTCTTTCATTTTCACGCCCTTCGTGGCCCTTGCCCTTCTATGGCCGATATATTCACTTTTCTAAGTGTCGTAACCCTTCCATTTTTCCCTCTGATTAGTGTTAATATAGGATTTTTCCCTGGTTGTGATTCCTCTTAAAACACTAATCACTATCACCACCAATCAAGTGCGCAACAACTGCGTTTTCTACTTTGCGTTTTATAATAATAATAATAATAATAATAATAATAATAATAATAAATAATAATAATAATCATAATAATAGTAATATTGTGTTTACGTTCCACTAACTACGTTAACGGATTTTGGAGGTGTTGAGGTGCTGAACTTTGACCGCTGGTGTTCTTTTATGTGCCAGTAAATCTGGCGCCACTAGGATGGTGTATTTGAGCACCTTTAAATACCACCGGACTGAGCCAGATTAGAACCTAGCTACTTGGAGTCAAAAGGCCAGTGCTCTACCGTCTAAGCTTTCTATATAGTACTTTGTCGTTTCCTCCTCCATTTTCTGTTCCTTTTGTCCTTTCTTCTTTGTTCATGCGAGCAAGGAAATGCACAGATAAAATATTAGCTGTATTATAGACCTATAAATTCATTTACTATTGTGCCACTTCGTGGCATGATGCATCTTCACGTTTTTGGTTGTTCTTACAATCACTGTTGCAGTTATTATCATAAATGGAAAGAATACCCGGCTCCTTTGATGAATAGGCAGTGTACTAGCCTTCGGTTCATATGATCGCGTTTTCGATCTTGGCCGGACGAGGATTTTAACTGCTCCTCCGGTTCTGGGACAGGGTGTTTGTGTTCGTCTAAATACACCACACAACACGTCACACTACAAACTACCATAGAAGATCGTAATAATGTATGTATCCCTTAATACAGGGTTGTAGTCAGGAAGTGCATTCGTAAAACTGGGCTGAATCCATACAAACCGGGCGAGTTGGCCGTGCGGGTAAGATCACGCGGCTGTTAGCTTGCATCCGGGAGATAGTGGGTTCGAACCCCACTGTCGGTGGCTCTGAAGATGGTTTTCCGTTGTTTCCAATTTTAACCCCAGGCAAATGCTAGGGATGTACCTTAACTAAGGCCATGGCCGCTTCTTCCCACTCCTAAGCCTTTCCTATCCCATCGTCCCATCGTCGTTGGGACGTAAAGCAAATATGAAAAATAAAAATAAATAAAAATAAAAATCCATACAAAGTGCCGACCTTAGGTACCTGGTAAGTGACCGGGAATAACAACAAAACTGCCTACGACTTGGAACAAGAAACCGCAACCTAGGACGATAATAAACGTGTTAGTTACGACAAGGTTTGTATTCAATCTGCGCATTTCCTAACAATACGTCCTCATGGACAAGGAGAAAAGGAGACATACGACAAATGAAATATGGAATCAGTAAAGAACAACGCACTGGATTGCCTCGCACCCGAGATACAGGTGTGATGCTGACTACTACAGAGTGGAAGTGGTGGTAATAAAACGGCGTATGGCTTTTAGTGCCGGGAGTGTCCGAGGACATGTTCGGCTCGCCAGGTGCAGCTCTTTCGTTTCGACGCCCGTAGGTGACCTGCGCCTCGTGATGAGGATGAAATTATGATGAAGACTACATATATACCCAGCCCCCGTGCCAGAGAAATTAACCAATGATGGTTAAAATTCCCGACCCTTCCGGGAATCGAACCCGGGACCCCTGTGACCAAAGGCCAGCAAGCTAACCATTTAGCCATGGAACCGGGTGGTGTTGGAGGCTGAATAATTGCATTACGTAGCGGACTGGTTCGGCGGGCCACTTATGGTCCATTTACACTTATCCGCGACGTGTCAGTACCATGCCCGGTCAGTTTCGTGACATCCGTGAAGGATACAAAATAAGTAATTCTTGGATGCCTATCATTCATAGTTTAAGACATACAGACCACAACATAAACACACGGGCCGCAACCCCATTACATAACAGCGCGGGCAAGCCCCCACTACCTGGCTGTGACACATACTTTCCAGAATTCTCACGAGACAGCCGGGGCTTACGTCAGCCAGAAAGGCTAGGATATAAAAGGCAAAGATCAAGGCCACTCTAGTAGTGTAATTTCTGCCTGGGAGACTGATTACCTCGGACCGAGTAGGGGTATTTCAGTCGCCTTGACAAAGAATACTGCAATGTATTCGAAACGTCGGCAAACTGTACGTGATGCACGTACAAGTACAACAAGGTTCAACCCGGAAATTAAATTAAATAATTCTTCACACCGTGGAAGCTTCACTTCTAAGATACCTATTAACTTAATATTGTTTCAGTTTCAGTTCAATGATATTTGTGATGTCAACGTTTGCGAATGTGGAATTGGCAAAAATTGCTATAATTCTAGATGAAGAGGAAGAGGAACAGCGTCAGTTTAAAAAACAGAAGTAGAAAACCATCGCACTGTGCATACTCAATGCCATCTCCGTAAAGTCCTTCATTCTTCACTGCCATATTACCTTAGTTCATATTTCAAATACCTCTCATCCTATTAGATCTACTAATAATTCTCTCCTTGCTTTACCTACGCATAGAACTGTAATTTACGATCATTCATTCATAGTGCTTACCTGCTGTGAGTGGAACACCCTTACTGAAAATATCAGAGGATTAAGTGCTATTCGCACTTTCCAAGAAGCTCTTTGGAGACATTTTATGCACCAATAAGGATCCTATGTAAACTTGATGCTGCTACACACAGCCATCTTATTGTCACGGATGACATGATAGAAGATTAACTTAAAATTCTTCTCTATTTTCTCCTCGAATGTTATTAAACTTTATGCACTACCAATTTTTTATATGTAGGATGCAACTTTTATGAATTTTTCTTATTTATTTAATTTATTTTAATTCACTTTGATCATTTATCATTGTTTATATCTTATCTTGCAAGGTAAAATAAAACACTAGTAAACTAAACAAAAATCTCACAAAGTCTGAACGAAGTCGGTGACCCTGCTGCTGCAGCTTCCCTTTCTAAGTTATTTTTTGGTCAGTACAGATACGAGCAATGACCAAGTGCACAAATCCTCCTCAGAGATGGCACCACCGTCACTATCATGCTCTAATGTCATCCGATCGGTTTCGGATTCGATCGCACAATGGCGTCACGCTATCTCACTGTTCGAGAGCTGCTCAATCTTATACCTGTGTAGTATTATTATTGAATGTATAATCAGAACTAATATTGGTAGAAATTCAGCACATAATACGTTCAGCATTGAGTAGAAATGATGCATATCTTACGTATAATATCTCCTACTGTAGAGAGAGATGAGTGTATTCACTACGAGAGTCACGAGCCCACCCGCCAGCTCCCAGAAGTACAATTACTTTTATAGCGTAATTAAATGTAGCAAGCCCCATTCTTTATTGCTCAAGCACACACTAGCATTTCCATTGGCTGAAATGGAATCGGATGTGATGTTATTCCCAGAAATCAGGTCAAATACATCCCGTCACCAAATCGCGTAAAATCACAACCTGTAATGAAACAATATACAATAAAACAATTATATTCTATTGTTCTATCGAACGTCTGGTATAGGACTATTTAATTAATTCAGCTTTTCACTACTATCCCACATACAGCAGAATGCGCTCGTATCACGGTACGGAATGTTATCGCTTTGCAGCCTATCTTTGGACATACAGACCAATCTATGCGATGAGCACATTGGCCGTTTTGGGGTCATACTCCCATCGGGAGCCTTTTTTCTATTACCGCGATATATATTGCACGTACGGCGATAAAAAGCGTCATTTATTAGCTGTAACCTATCTTTGCACATACTCCCTTCGGCCTTTGGCATTAGCCTGGGGCTTATGCCCCCCAGACACCCTCCACTCCCGAACCTAACAATGTGCTGCTGGATCGTAAGTTCAAAAGTTGGCAGCCTTGTGCACAGTCCGATCACGTCGTCCACGAGAAGTTCGCGAGAAAGAAACAAACGACAGCGAAATCGCGCGTGGATTTCTGCGCTCCAAATGGTGACTTATGGGACTAATATTCCGCAGTACGCACTGAATCTTTGCCCTAATATTAAACTAATATACTGTCTTGAATTACGTATGTTGGTCACTGATGATAACTTTTCTTGTAACAAGAAATAAGCGAAAATATATGCCTATGCAGAATTGCATCTAGTCTACCAATGTGCCGTAGCCGTGTTGAAACACCGGATCCAGTGAGATCTCCGAAGTTAAGCAACACTGGGCGTGGTCAAGATTTGGATGGGTTGCCACGCGCTGTTGGTGGTAGGAGAATGGAGGAGCGGAAAGGAACTGACCACCCTACCGCACGTAAACTCCGGCTCAGGCACACCTCTGCGGAGGTTTGGACCTGCCTTCGGGCAGAATACACCCTTACCTTATCTCACCAATCTGTTCAATAAGTTGTTTCCAGCGTCTCTATGCATCGCATCACAATGGTCGAAATGAGGGAAAACTAGAGCTTCAACCAGCATAATTTAAAAGTGTTTTAGGAAATAAGTATTTATACCCGCGCAGCATGTGCAACAATGACATATGCTGTACACTTATCGGGAAAGATAGAAACAGTTTCTTTGAGGTTGGGGAATTGGCTATCAGATGGCTCTAAACGTTTTCAGAATTCTGAGCGAAGTTACCCCATAAAGAACAAAATAGCCTCACATTACGCTGCATTAGAAATCTTACATTTTGTGTTAATTTATAACCCAGCTTTTCCGTTATTGGGCCTGCCTAGTAGAGGTAGTAAAGTCGCGCTCGGTTCACCCGTAAGGACGTGGCTTCAGTTCTTCGCCAGGAAGTCGAAAAGTTTGAGATTTCCAATTCTGAATCAGTACATGGCGCTGAGATTAACTTTGCTTGCACCACAAATGAGTACAAGGTAAATTCCTGAGAGCAAAGGCAGCCAGGCATACAACTAACCAATCTATTCCACTCAGTGGCGAGGTTGCAGGTAGTGGAGGCCTCCACGCCGCCAAGGGCCTTCATGGCCTCTACGGAGATGGCTTTGCTTGTTTGAATTTATTTTCCTTAACAATGGATAATCTTCTCTTTATGGATATTTCAGTTGCTGTACAGGGTGAGCAATTTTAAAACTGATGAACTTGCGATGTTACTCGGTACTTAATAAAAGACCCCCGTTATAGCAACTTCATCAAGGTAAATCGAAAGAGAGTTGCATTTAAAATTCGGTATTACTAAATCATTATAGTTTCAGTTTTTGTTAACATTCTATGGTGAATTTATTATATATAGTTTCAGACCTACAATCGTTTATAAACAGGCATTTAGAGCAAAACAAATCATCAAGTTAGGTATTACTGATAGTTCCCCAAATTTATTCCATACCTCTAGAAAGTGTTTGGGAATTATATGCGTATACGTCTCAAATTACTAGTATTCTGAAGAATATCATGCATTTTTAAACATTTTAAATAATATTTGTTACGCAGCGTTAAAATCTGGATTGAACTTCGCCATCAAAATTAATCCGGTGATCAAAGTGTTTGTTAAATTTGTTAAGATACAACAGTTATCAGGTGACTCCTTGAGCGGCCGATGATATGGATGTTAAGCCCCTTTAGACAATAACAATAATGATAATAATAATCTCTCCTGGACACATATTTGTAGGTGCTTTTATCTTAAGCACGATCAGTTTGCATGGAGTCTATCGATATGTGGAAATTTTACTCTTAGAACTATCAATGAGATCATATAGAAATCTACAAAGAAATTTTGTTGAAATGATTTACATCTTATAGAAGCCATTTACCAAAAATCGGCAGCTAGTATTAACTGGAAAATTCTGTAATCGAAACTGGAATCCCGAAAAAAAAACCTATTAGCGCAGATCTGAGTGGCTCAGATTGTAGAGGCGCTGGCCTTCTGACCCCAAATTTGCAGCTTCGATCCTGGATCAGTCCGGTGGTAATTTTAAGGTGCTCAAATACGTCACCCTCGTGTCGGTAGGTTTACTGACGTGTGAAATAACTCCTCCTAGATTAAATTCCGGCATATTGACGTCTCTTATTTATTTTTTTCTATTTGTTATATGTCGCGCCGACACAGATACGTCTTATGGCGACGATGGGATAGGAAAGGCTTAGGAAGTGGAAGGAAGCGGCCGTGGCTTTAATTAAGGTACAGCCCCGGCTTTTGCCTGGTGTGAAAATGGGAAACCACGGAAAACCATCTTCAGGGCTGCCGACAGTGGGGCTCAAACACACGATTTCCCGATTACTGGATACTGGCCGCACTTAAGCGACTGCAGCTATCGAGCTCGGTGACGTCTCTTAAAACCGTAGAGTAGTTAGTAGAACATAGAACGAATAACATTATTCAATGTATTCGTACATATGTGTGGCATGTTAGAGTTACGTTTGGGCAGCCCTGATTACTGGCGGAACACATGCACACATGATGCGTTCAAACGCTCACCCCACCACTCGGGATGTCCAAGTACTAATTAATACTGCTTTCATACGACATCTTCATGGTTCGACATCGGAAACTTCCAGCTAAATTTCCGAGCTAATTTTTTGTGAGCGAGCTTGTTGTAGGATGTAGATGATTTAAACATAATTTCCAGGTAGGTGTCGATGTGAGATCATTGATAGTTCCCTTTTCAGATGCTCTTTTTGGCGCAAATCCTGTATGAATGGAAGTATTCAATTGTCACATGTTTCTGTGGCTGTTAGTAGTGAGTTGTGTTTAGTTTGTATGAAGTGTGGCGTATTGACGCAAACACTCAGTCCCTAAGTCAGAAGAATTAACCAACGTAGCTAAATTTCCAGGAAATACCATCTTCGATACTCTGAAACGAAGGCTACTGTGTTGATAATTAGGATCAGGAGCCAAAAAAATCACATATTAGATATTTCAGTTGAACAATAATAATAATAAGAATTGCTTGGCCTCAGGTACCGAGCAAAGACGTTTTAATTTGATGCAATCTAGCTGTCTGTTCATCAATTTCGACATTCTGTTTTACTCTAGGCCTACTAGATGGCAGAATAAACAAAATCTCTATTGGGCGTTTATGGCTAAGTTCCAATGAATTTTGTCGGGTAAACACCAAATGTGTCATCAGAAATCTTTTACATCCCGACATCGTACGACATGGAGTGACGAAGAGACTTTCTCCCGCCCTTCAAAAATCCGACTACTTCTGCCGGGTTTGAACGTGGCACTGTACCACAAACCCACAGGGGCGGTTATTTGTCCCATGTACCATCCGAACTCATTTGGAATTTTGACCGTGCGTATGAGACCGGAATTCAAGTGATTTTCCAGGCGAAAATTCGACTAGGATACGAACCTGATCCGTCAAGGTTGAAAACTAGCAGTGAAGCCACTGTGTCAATCATGTCTCCCGCTGACTTGAACATTAATTAATTAATAATTAATAATTAATGGACCACGAGGACATGCAAACTGTCAGCAACTTCTTACTTTCATGTTCATTTTCAATAGTTATTATTTACGTCACGACTTTTGTTATATACATGAATTGCTCGTGATTAATTAAAACAAAATAATCATTATGAAGTTAATAAAACGACTAATAACTGAAGAGAAATGAAGAGGAAGCGGGATAAATGGCGGTAGGTTTAACGGAAGAAAGAACTATAATTGTCTGAGATTTTTAGTTAGGCTATTTGACAATGAAAACTGCATAATGCTACAAAATTAATAATAATATAAATTTTCTTCAGGAGTATCAGGAAAATTACCTCCGATGATAATCTAATTCTCTCGATTCTTCCGAGACAAAGTTCAAATTTTAAAACAGAACAGTAAACTGCAGAGGGGAATTCAGTTTCTGATGCTCCGTTGATTCATTCAAGAATCAAGTTACCACCTTAAAATATAAACCTGGGGACACGATAGCTGTGTGAAATCAGCATTAGATTTTCACCAGTGCTCCCATGGTTTGATTTGTGGCATATGTGAGAATTAGGGAACGGAAAACCACTTTCCTATGGTTGGATTCTACCTATAATTAACCACTGCGGGCTAAGATTACGATATCAACAGTGAATGTATTTACTTCTACTTACTCGTGCTAGCTTCCTCACAATCAACTTGAGATCTTACACTTATGAAATGGCGTATGGCTTTTTAGTGCCGGGATATCCCAGGACGGGTTCGGCTCGCCAGGTGTAGGCGACCTGCACGTCGTGATGAGGATGAAATGATTATGAAGACAACACATACACCCAGCCCCCGTGCCATTGGAATTAACCAATTAAGGTTAAAATCCCAGACCCGGCCGGGAATCGAACCCGGGACCCTCTGAACCGAAGGCCAGTATGCTGACCGTTCAGCCAACGAGTCGCACCTTACACTTATGAATTCATAAGAACCTGCTCCTGTTTCAATGTTAGAAGCCTCAGGCGTCCTATACAACAGCCGTAGATCTCTACAATGAGATGTACTCTTCATTATATTCTAATTCAAAACTAAGGGTGTACTTGTATTAAAACAAAAGATCTCATGATGTAGTGGAAGTGGTTATTGTTTTAAGAGGAAGTACATTTATTTTTATTTTTGCTAGCTGCTTTACGTCGCACCAACACAGATAGGTCTTATGGCGACGATGGGACAAGGAGGGTCTAGGAGTGGGAAGGAAGCGGCCGTGGCCTTAATTAAGGTATAGCCCCAGCATTTGCCTTGTGTGAAAATGGGAAACCACGGAAAACTATCTTCAGGGCTGCCGACAGTGGGGTTCGAACCTACTATCTCCCGAATACTAGACACAGGCCGCAGTTAAGCGACTGCAGCTATCGAGCTCGGTGGAAGTACAACTGGGCAAATATTATGTCCTATCAATAATAATAATAATAATAATAATAATAATAATAATAATAATAATAATAATAATATTGTTCTTACTTTGACGATTTTCGGAGACACCGAAGTGCCGGAATTTTTTAAATCCAAATACACGAGGCTGACGCATTTGGGCACCTTAAAATACCACCGGACTGAGCCAGGATCGAACCTGCCAGGTTGGGGTCAGACGGCCAGTGTCTCAATCGTCTGAACTAGTCAGCCCGGCACCCTTATCATTAATCAGAAGATAATAAATGTAGAAGTCCTTGGAAGTATGAAGTTCTGTAAAAGAGAGGGAAAAGCAACGAAGGACGGGTAAAAGAAGACCCGTCGGATTTTCAAAGCTAATACCGTTGTGAGAGAACACAAGTTGACCAAAGGAGGTTGGATAGGAAAGTTAAAGGTTAGGAGGCTAGCAAAAATAGCGGAAGTAATTTTAGACTCAGGTCGCTACTGCACGCCCCCAAGATATAATCCCCTCGAGTCCCCCCGTTAAGTCGCCTCATACGACAGGCAGGGTATATCGTGCATCCCCCACAGGTGGCGAATCTATGAGCTATTCGTAATTAAGCAACAATGGGCGTGGTAACTATTTGGATGGATAGACCACGAGCAGTTGGCTAGTGGAAGAGCTAAAAATGAGAAATTATCGGCATGTAAGACAGGACATACACAGAACTTACAGTCACATAAGATTTAATTAGAACAGTCACACCAGTTCACGAGATGAAATGTTGCCTCATTCGCAAAATGAGGTGTTTAATCAAACGGAATCCACCCCTAGAGGTAGAAGTTTTAATTTTACGTTATTTCCCTGCCTTAGTGTATTATTCTATACTGATGTGGTGTCAATATGTTATTTAGAAAATTCAGCTAGCTTACATGAGTTCGGCTCTATGGCTGACGGTCTTCACTTCAGAAGACCCCGGTTTCAATTTCAATCATGGCCATGGATTTTAACCGTGTTCAGTCATTTCCTACAGCTTGGAAGCTGGGTATCTGTGAATATCCTGAATACAAAACTTCATTTGCATACATCACCTTCACACTACAGACCACCACAAAAGCACGTAAACCGAGCTCGATAGCTGCAGTCGCTTAAGTGCGGCCAGTATCCAGTATTCGGGAGATAGTGGGTTCGAACCCCACTGTCGGAGCCTTGAAGATGGTTTTCCGTGGTTTCCCATTTTCACACCAGGCAAATGCTGGGGCTGTACCTTAATTAAGGCCACGGCCGCTTCCTTCCCAGTCCTAGCCCTTTCCTGTTCCATCGTCGCCATAAGACCTATCTGTGTCGGTGCGACGTAAAGCCAATAGCAAAAACAAAACAAAAAAGCACGTAATAGTGAATACATACCGCCACATAGCGTTGAGGTCAGGAAGGGCACCCGGCAGTAAATTAGTGCTGAACCCATGCATTTGGTAAAACGCCAGGAAGAAATCGAAGAAGAAAAAGAAGAATCTAGCTTGTTCGAGTAGAATTGTTCGTGAACACCCGTTCTGGCTTCTTTTAGTAGTCTAGTTTAACTATAGCAACAGAAATAGGAAAAAAATACTCCAACAACAGTAACTCAGAAAAAGGGAGTGGACAAAGGCCGCATATCACTGACGTTATCGGGATCCACTGTGCCAGTATAGGGCTTTTGCAAGGATGAAAATAATAAGGTAGAAGCTATAAACGTGATCGATATTTGCCCACCTGAGAAAAGGCGATTCTCTTAGATCGAATACTGGCATTCACGCCACACTTGTAATGAATATTTAATATCAGCATCCTGTACAAACTGTAATAGGCATACATTTATTGTAAGTCCAACATCGGACTAAGAATCAATGGACATCTCAACATACTTTGGTGAAAAACTTCACTATAATATTGAATATTTAATATGTAATCGCTGAAAATAGAACTTACACCGAAGACTAAACCCCAACAGGCGTCCGTCATTCTACTTCAGACTGCTCAACAAACTGTGGATAAAAATAATATTAAACATGCAACGGAAAATTTCCTTATGTTTTCATGCACATTTAAAAACAATGGAGTATATTCACAAGGATATAATAAAATAAAAATGAAATTTTCACTTGTCTACATCGGGAAGGGTCTCGTTTTTGGTGTCTGTACAGTAGAGATTATGAGTTGAATACCAAGCGTGTTGCGTGAGCGTGTTGTGGGCTGCGGCTCACCTGGCTGACACTACTGCTGGCTCGTCGGGAACCCACATCAGACCACCCTGAGGCGCTGTAACCCAGGTTTATCTGCGCTCCTCGAGCCGATACAGACATTCGATATGGAGAAGGGCTGCGGGTCATGCCACCAGCCGGTCGTGATGGCCCTGAAACAGTGCAAGGAAGGAGAATATTTTTATCATCAATGAAACCACTATGTAGTATTCCTCAAAAACTACACATTCTCTGAACTATTCACTAAGAGCATATTTTTAACATGTATGGACATCATGTTGGCAATGACCCTAAATGCTCCAGAACTCAATATCCCATCCTTGAGAGTTTGTTGCTATTGCTTAACCTACTGCACTGCACAGCTGGTTCCATACGAATTGGATAAAATAGAAAGTGTCAAGTGCCAAAATCACGAACATCAAGGTTTCAGCGTTGAAAGGTGTTACATATCGGCAGAACGATGTATGAACGGTACTAGGGTCACTCGCGATTTTTATGCGTGAAACACGAGGTACTCCAGTCGGCAGCATCGGTAATCCTCTATACTCCTGCGGAAGCAAGTGTCAAAAGATTCATTTTCCAGTTATCTACTTAAAATCATAGACGACGCTAACGTCTGGTATCCATTCAAGCTAGTTCAAGAAAATGTTGCCCTAAATATTGTCATTGAGAAGCTGAATATACCTAAAGAATTTTGGATTCACTGTGATGAAAATAACGTAGGCAGTGATACACGTATTTAATGACAATGAAGAATGTCGAAAAATGGACGATGTGCAGGCTTCATTCTTGGAAGTTCAAACACCACATCGAGTTATAACTGCTGAAAATGACAGTTATCAGCTGACAATGATTCCTTACCTACCAAACGATGAGCAACAGCAGTTCTCTAGGCAGACCTGCGAGTAAGCATACTTCAGAAGATAAAACATATGTAACGGACTTAACATTATCGAACTGTAACAGACCCCGTGACTTAGCTCCTTTCAAAAATTGTGCCTTAAATGGGTCTAAAAAATGAAAAATTCCGTATACTTTTGTTATTGTGTTGTAGTCTACAAACAATATAAATATGAACCCAATCCGTGAAAAACGTATTCTAATAGCAACATCATATATATTATCTTATGTGTTACATTTCAGCACTTGCACCTTCCTAATTGCAGGTATCCGATTTTAAACATATTTGTCAAGAAACTGTCACAGTATGAGCCTACAACGAGTAATAGCGTCGTACATGTATCATGACCTATCATTGGCTTGGGAATAATATCACTCTCCACTCTCGTAACTTGAGATTTTAAATTGTTAACGGTACAATATTGAGTACAGATTGCGTACAATTAATACTTGAGTTACTCGCCTTGTAGGTTCTGGGTTTTAGAGTTTGGTGGCGATAAGTTAAGAATGGGCTAGGATTGGGAAGGAAGTAGCCGTGCCCAACCATTTGTCAAGTATGAAATTAGGAAACAATGAACAACCTTTAGCAGGTTAGCAAACTTGATTTGCTAACACGGCGGGGCCACACAGTTTGGTCTGCCACTGCTAAGCAGAGTCCTGGAGGGGCGTGCCATTCCAGCTGAAGAGTCCAAATGGCACGTCTGGACGAAACTCTGCATAATGTACACGGCCTAACCACCCAAAAGCTGGTTCTATTCCTGTGATTTTTAATGAACAACCTTCTCCATATCAGAAAGTTTTGAAATTAAATCAGGAGTGAGACAGGGAGTTGGTCTGTCCCCTCTCCTCTTTAACTGTGCCTTGGAAAAAGTAATAAGAGAGTGGCGAAAGGAGTTAGCTAGAATGGAGATTTCAAGTGGCATTTATTTGGGACATAAGCGCAATGAGCTCAATGTTGACTGTCTGGCATATGCTGAAGACCTGGCCCTTGTATCTAATTCAATAGAAACTTCAGTGAAACAATTAAATGTTCTCAGACAACAAGCAGCAAAGGTTGGGCTATAAGTGTCTCTCGAAAAAACATAATTCATCACGAACATCGGCGAATCTCTTTGCACGTTGCATCTGGAACAGGGAGAGATCAGGAAAACCAACAGGTTTAAGTACTTGGGAGAATGGTTGGAATCCATTCTCTCTGAAGGAACAGCTTTGTCAACTCGAGTTAACAGGCTTGAAATGGCCTACCAACTGACCAAGAATACATATAATAAAAAGTGTCTCTCTCGTAATAATAAGATGAAGCACTACCAAAGTCATCCGCCCTGGAGCCTTATATGCTTCAGAATGTTTAACATTCAACAGGAAGGGGCTCATGGAAAAACTTGAAATCCGGGAAAGAAAGATAATGAGGAAGATACTGGGGCCAGTCAAGGAAGGGGACAGTTATAAAAGACGGCCTAACCAAGAGCTCTACAAGTACTGTGAAAGAATAACGGATGTAGCAAAGAAGGGACGCCTAGGATTCTATGGGCACGTCTACAGCATGCATCCTACCAGGTTGACCAACCGGATTCTCAGCTACTGGCAAAATAGGAAGACCAAGTTACCATGGTTGATGGAAGTGGATAAAGATCTACAGGAACTGCGAATAACAGAAGGAATCTTAAAGGATCGGACAGCACTCAGGACGATGCTTAAACATAAGAAGTTCCAGGACAGACTACCAACAAAGAAGACTGGCGCCCTTTGGACAAAGGAGAGGAAGGAGCAACACAGTCTGAGGATGCGCAACTACTGGGCAAACATCAAAGCCCATTCCAAAATGCATTAGTTGAATGTCGTGGTCCTTAGCTGGGCTATACGAAACAAGAAGGAGAACAACCTTCTTCAGGATTGCGGATGGTGGTGTTAGAATCCACCATTTTCCGAAAGCAAGCTTACAGCTACACTTAGCTTAAGTGAGGATGTATTAACATGGATGTACCAGAAGGAAAGGTTCTTGAGAGTTAAATAACTTTATATATACAACATAATTAAAGAAAATTACTGGAAACCAGTGCCTTCGTGGCTCAGGCGGCAACGAGCTGGCCTCTCACTGCTGGGTTCCTTGGTTCAAATCCCGGTCACTACATGTTAGTTTTGTGCTGGACAAAGCGGACGCGGGACAGGTTTTTCTCCGGGTACTCCGGTTTTCCCTGTCATCTTTCATTCCAGCAACACTCTCCAATATCATTTCATTTCACCTGTTAGTCATTAATTTTTGCCGCAGAGGAGTGTGACAGGCTTCCGCAGCCGGCACAATTCCTATCCTTGCCGCAATATTCATTCATTCCGTCCCTGATCCGGTCATTGACTGGAAAACAGGTTGTAGGTTTTCATTTTCACTGGAAGTCATAATATAGAATTGTAAATGAACATACACATGGAACAAGACTGAGGCATATAAGTTATTTTCATGTCATCAGGTACTACAAAAAATATGGATCCAGAACACTGCAAGTTGCAGTTCCCAAATTTTTGAACAAGTTGCCCTCAGAATTGACACACTCGAAAACAAAATATCAATTAAAATACATGTGAAACTATGGATCATATCTATATAAATAAAATTGTTTCTGTTTGTCTGTTTGTCTGTCTGTTTGTCTGTTCCACCATCACGTCGAAACGGCTGGATAGATCTCAACCAAACTTCATATTTAGAGTATACTGACCCCGGGGAAGGTTTCGATATGCATATCATTTTAAAATCTTTGAAAAGACGGGGGTTTTATAGGAAAAACGGTTTTCCTCCATTTTCTCTTATACTATTATAGGCAAAATATCGAATTTGTCGTATAAGGACGAGACAAAGCTCAATTTAATCCTCTTGACGCAAAGAACAAAACTCGGTAAGCCCTACGGGCCCGAAAACCATGTTTTAAGGCCCTAAAACCAACCGTTACGGAGATATTGCCACCACACTACCCCTGCTCTAGGAATCGGATAAAGAAATGAACTGCCGTAACCATGGCAACGTCAGCTCCAGGATTCTAGAGCAGTGAGATTATGCATGTACGTTTGGGCATAGCTGTCAACCAAAATAGGTACAAATAAGACTTAATATCTGGGAAAAAAATATACTGTTGTGTAAGGGACTCATAGGACTCCTTTGGGCGGGGATGGAAAGGGGGTGAAGAACGAGTGTAAAAATCTATATAAATAAAATTGTTTCTGTTTGTCTGTCTGTTTGTCTGTTCCACCATCACGTCGAAACGGCTGGATAGATCTCAACCAAACTTCATATTTAGGGTATACTCATCCCGGAGAAGGTTTTGATATGCATATCATTTTAAAATCCTTGAAAAGACAGGGGGTTTATAGGAAAACCAGAATGGTTTTTCCACCATCACGTCGAAACGGCTGGATAGATCTCAACCAAACTTCATATTTAGAGGATACTCATCGCGGGGAAGTTTTCCATATGCATATCATTTTAAAATATTTGAATATATGGGGGGTTTATAGGAAAATCAGAATGGTTTTTCCACCATCACGTCGAAACGGCTGGATGGATCTCAACCAAACATTGTATTTAGAGTATACTAATCCCGGGGAAGGTTTAGATATGCATATCATTTTAAAATACTTGAATAGACGGGGGGTTTATAGGAAAACCAGAGTGGTTTTCCCACCATCACGTCGAAACGGCTGGATAGATCTCAGCCAAACTTCATATTTAGAGTATACTCATCCCAGGAAAGGTTCCGATATGCATATAATTTTAAAATCTTTGAATAGACGGGGTGTTTATAGGAAAACCACAGTGGTTTTCCTCTATTTTCTCTTATACTATTGATTTTCTGTAAACTTCGTTTACCGTACGTGAAACGTCTCTTCATTATAAACAACTTTCGTTATGTTCATAATTTACCTTACTCTTCACATGACGGAGAAATTTACAATTTTCTGCTGGTATCATGCTCTGCATTTAGTGACCGACAGACCGACAACGAACCTACAGGTTACCATGGCAACGTCTCTGACTGCATGCCAGTAGGGAAGTAACGTATTGCCATTTTCCTCATCATGCTTTTAAATTCGTGGTTGTTCCTTGGGTAGATGGCAAGAGAGGCATCAATCGGCTCATCTGCGGGATATTGGCGGAATATCGTTGGAGGTTATAACCGCCCTCGAATAGATTAAGTAATAACACCATTAGTCATCTTCATATTTGTTTACCTAAGAATCACTGAACCTAAATTTCTCCTCTGTTAGCGCTTTATTATATCCATAACTCACGGCATTTATTTATTTGTCGTTATCCGGCTGTCCTCCGTTATAATCCATTTTCTATTAGTTTCAACATTCTTAACTGTATTATTTTCTTCCTTAATTACGCCGTATGTACGTGAATGCTAGAAACTACTGGATGCATTTCCACCAAGATTCGTATTTAGAATACACCTGTCCTTGAGAGGTTTCAGGGCAAATATTGTTTCTAAATCCCTGAACTAACTGGGGGTTTATACGAAACCGAAACAGTGATTTTGCACTTCCAAAAAATATACACAACAAAAGTTTATGGAAGTCTACCTACCTTGGTAGAAATTAATGTCTAAACCTTTTTTTCTCATGTGCATCATTTCGATACGAGGATCAATAAGGGAGATATCATTAAAGGACCGTTTTTCTGTACAAGACCCATCGGACTTAACTCACGAGCGGGTGCGTGTAAAGCGTATTCCTTACAACTTGAAAACTACTGAAGACATTCGAAACAAAATTTATATTTAGCATCCACCTGTCCAAAGGTAGGTTTTAAACGTAAATAACATTTCATGTTCCGGAATGGACTGGCGGTTTATAAGGAACCGAAATGGTGATTTTACTCTTCCACAATATATACAGAACAAGACCAACCTGACTGGAAATCGACCAAACCTGATGGAATTCCACCTCTAAACCTTTTTTTTCATGTGCATTTTTTCGTCAGGAGGATTAATAAGGGAGATATCATGAATGGTCACTTTTGCAGGTTAAGTCCAGCGGACATAGCCCAAAAGGTGTTTTACATGGAGCAGATTCCTTATCTATATAAATCAAATCGTAACGACTGTGTACCTCTACACTGACTATTTTGGCGAAATTTTCGTACAGCTTTCCGTTTAAGGGGTAATAATAACAATCTCCATAATTTTTGATTTCCTGAAAGTCCTAATTTTTACCCGCCTCGCCCAAAATCCACATTGTGGCATAATCTGCCAGAAGAATAAGAAGATAATTGAAATTTGACAAAATTATACGTTTTAGCCTGTAACGAATGAAAAATCCTATATCATTAAATTTTTCATTTTTTATCCCCGAAGAATATCGAAATATGCAGGCAATTTTAATGATGGTGCAGACCTTCGGAAATTCCTATCACGTAACGGATTGCACAATCTCCGTTCAATTTGGAATGATCTACAACCTTGGTCTTATGACTTTATGCCGTATCTGTATCCCTTTTACGTTTGATTTTTCTCTATTAATCGATGTTAAGTCAATTTGGAATTTTCACATGCATTATTCATACTTTCAATTACTTATATGAAATACAGAATCATCAAACTCTTCACGAAAATTGGCCCACTCAGTAGCCATATGTGAGCCAAATGCTACGTATGTAGCTGTCACATTATTATCCGAAAAGTAATGTAATGTGAGATGATCTTACAAAACCTTTACCCTGTTCCACGTTTCTAAATCTGACCCAAGAATAGATGACATATCATTGGACCAGCCATTTAGGCCACTAAATCCGGCGTGTCTTATGGTATAATCCTTTGTCGATATGACGTACGTTTAGTAGCAGTTAACCTGTAAATGAAGGTCTTCAATATTGTAAACACGCATATACTTTCGTATGTCGATCTATATATATTCACTGATGTCGATTTAGCGATCGAGAAAGGGTCGGTCTGCTATTGTAATCAGTACTCCCCACACCGACTTTGACTGGCAGTAGGAAAGGGTTCCTTCTCCAACTCCTGTGTAACTGTCATTAGTAAGGAAGGCCTACAATTGTAATGAATAGTTCCCTTCTCGATTTGACTTGCAGAAGGTAAGTGAGCATGCAGTTTTGTTTAAAACTCCCCTACCCGATTGTGTTTGGCAGTAGGCAAGGGTGCCCGCCATTATAAAGAAATGTACTCATCTAAAATGTGACTGGCATTAGGCATAGTGGCCTGCTATTTTGATGGAAACTCACCAACTTGGTGTGACTGGCAGTACGCTGGCTGGCAGTAGGAAAAGGGGCCTGTCATTATAATGATAACTGCACAACTCAATTTCGAGTGATAGTAGGGTAATTGCCTGCCATTATAATAAAAACTGTAATCTGTCTGGAGGTAGGAAAGGGGGGCTGCCATTTTAACGAAAACTCCCCAAATCGATTCTGTCCGCATAGTAGGCAACGGGGCCTGCAATTATAATGTAAACTTCCCAACCTGATTGTGAATGCCAGTAGGCAAGTGAGCCTGCCGTTATATCACAAATCCGTAACAAACACTTTACATTGGAAACGTACGGGGACCTCCCCATGCTCTTTCTCGGATAACGCTAAGAGACATGCAATTTTAAAACTATCTTATTTACTGCATGTACACTATTTACTTCGATATTCGAATACAATGTAGAATACCGTAGCGAAGCACGGGTACATTCGCTAGTCTATCTATCTATATAAATAAAATTGTTTCTGTTTGTCTGTTTGTCTGTCTGTTTGTCTGTTCCACCATCACGTCGAAACGGCTGGATAGATCTCAACCAAACTTCATATTTAGAGTATACTGACCCCGGGGAAGGTTTCGATATGCATATCATTTTAAAATCTTTGAAAAGACGGGGGTTTTATAGGAAAAACGGTTTTCCTCCATTTTCTCTTATACTATTATAGGCAAAATATCGAATTTGTCGTATAAGGACGAGACAAAGCTCAATTTAATCCTCTTGACGCAAAGAACAAAACTCGGTAAGCCCTACGGGCCCGAAAACCATGTTTTAAGGCCCTAAAACCAACCGTTACGGAGATATTGCCACCACACTACCCCTGCTCTAGGAATCGGATAAAGAAATGAACTGCCGTAACCATGGCAACGTCAGCTCCAGGATTCTAGAGCAGTGAGATTATGCATGTACGTTTGGGCATAGCTGTCAACCAAAATAGGTACAAATAAGACTTAATATCTGGGAAAAAAATATACTGTTGTGTAAGGGACTCATAGGACTCCTTTGGGCGGGGATGGAAAGGGGGTGAAGAACGAGTGTAAAAATCTATATAAATAAAATTGTTTCTGTTTGTCTGTCTGTTTGTCTGTTCCACCATCACGTCGAAACGGCTGGATAGATCTCAACCAAACTTCATATTTAGGGTATACTCATCCCGGAGAAGGTTTTGATATGCATATCATTTTAAAATCCTTGAAAAGACAGGGGGTTTATAGGAAAACCAGAATGGTTTTTCCACCATCACGTCGAAACGGCTGGATAGATCTCAACCAAACTTCATATTTAGAGGATACTCATCGCGGGGAAGTTTTCCATATGCATATCATTTTAAAATATTTGAATATATGGGGGGTTTATAGGAAAATCAGAATGGTTTTTCCACCATCACGTCGAAACGGCTGGATGGATCTCAACCAAACATTGTATTTAGAGTATACTAATCCCGGGGAAGGTTTAGATATGCATATCATTTTAAAATACTTGAATAGACGGGGGGTTTATAGGAAAACCAGAGTGGTTTCCCCACCATCACGTCGAAACGGCTGGATAGATCTCAGCCAAACTTCATATTTAGAGTATACTCATCCCAGGAAAGGTTCCGATATGCATATAATTTTAAAATCTTTGAATAGACGGGGTGTTTATAGGAAAACCACAGTGGTTTTCCTCTATTTTCTCTTATACTATTGATTTTCTGTAAACTTCGTTTACCGTACGTGAAACGTCTCTTCATTATAAACAACTTTCGTTATGTTCATAATTTACCTTACTCTTCACATGACGGAGAAATTTACAATTTTCTGCTGGTATCATGCTCTGCATTTAGTGACCGACAGACCGACAACGAACCTACAGGTTACCATGGCAACGTCTCTGACTGCATGCCAGTAGGGAAGTAACGTATTGCCATTTTCCTCATCATGCTTTTAAATTCGTGGTTGTTCCTTGGGTAGATGGCAAGAGAGGCATCAATCGGCTCATCTGCGGGATATTGGCGGAATATCGTTGGAGGTTATAACCGCCCTCGAATAGATTAAGTAATAACACCATTAGTCATCTTCATATTTGTTTACCTAAGAATCACTGAACCTAAATTTCTCCTCTGTTAGCGCTTTATTATATCCATAACTCACGGCATTTATTTATTTGTCGTTATCCGGCTGTCCTCAGTTATAATCCATTTTCTGTTAGTTTCAACATTCTTAACTGTATTATTTTCTTCCTTAATTACGCCGTATGTACGTGAATGCTAGAAACTACTGGATGCATTTCCACCAAGATTCGTATTTAGAATACATCTGTCCTTGATAGGTTTCAGGGCAAATATTGTTTCTAAATCCCTGAACTAACTGGGGGTTTATACGAAACCGAAACAGTGATTTTGCACTTCCAAAAAATATACACAACAAAAGTTTATGGAAGTCTACCTACCTTGGTAGAAATTAATGTCTAAACCTTTTTTTCTCATGTGCATCATTTCGATACGAGGATCAATAAGGGAGATATCATTAAAGGACCGTTTTTCTGTACAAGTCCCATCGGACTTAACTCACGAGCGGGTGCGTGTAAAGCGTATTCCTTACAACTTGAAAACTACTGAAGACATTCGAAACAAAATTTATATTTAGCATCCACCTGTCCAAAGGTAGGTTTTAAACGTAAATAACATTTCATGTTCCGGAATGGACTGGCGGTTTATAAGGAACCGAAATGGTGATTTTACTCTTCCACAATATATACAGAACAAGACCAACCTGACTGGAAATCGACCAAACCTGATGGAATTCCACCTCTAAACCTTTTTTTTCATGTGCATTTTTTCGTCAGGAGGATTAATAAGGGAGATATCATGAATGGTCACTTTTGCAGGTTAAGTCCAGCGGACATAGCCCAAAAGGTGTTTTACATGGAGCAGATTCCTTATCTATATAAATCAAATCGTAACGACTGTGTACCTCTACACTGACTATTTTGGCGAAATTTTCGTACAGCTTTCCGTTTAAGGGGTAATAATAACAATCTCCATAATTTTTGATTTCCTGAAAGTCCTAATTTTTACCCGCCTCGCCCAAAATCCACATTGTGGCATAATCTGCCAGAAGAATAAGAAGATAATTGAAATTTGACAAAATTATACGTTTTAGCCTGTAACGAATGAAAAATCCTATATCATTAAATTTTTCATTTTTTATCCCCGAAGAATATCGAAATATGCAGGCAATTTTAATGATGGTGCAGACCTTCGGAAATTCCTATCACGTAACGGATTGCACAATCTCCGTTCAATTTGGAATGATCTACAACCTTGGTCTTATGACTTTATGCCGTATCTGTATCCCTTTTACGTTTGATTTTTCTCTATTAATCGATGTTAAGTCAATTTGGAATTTTCACATGCATTATTCATACTTTCAATTACTTATATGAAATACAGAATCATCAAACTCTTCACGAAAATTGGCCCACTCAGTAGCCATATGTGAGCCAAATGCTACGTATGTAGCTGTCACATTATTATCCGAAAAGTAATGTAATGTGAGATGATCTTACAAAACCTTTACCCTGTTCCACGTTTCTAAATCTGACCCAAGAATAGATGACATATCATTGGACCAGCCATTTAGGCCACTAAATCCGGCGTGTCTTATGGTATAATCCTTTGTCGATATGACGTACGTTTAGTAGCAGTTAATCTGTAAATGAAGGTCTTCAATATTGTAAACACGCATATACTTTCGTATGTCGATCTATATATATTCACTGATGTCGATTTAGCGATCGAGAAAGGGTCGGTCTGCTATTGTAATCAGTACTCCCCACACCGACTTTGACTGGCAGTAGGAAAGGGTTCCTTCTCCAACTCCTGTGTAACTGTCATTAGTAAGGAAGGCCTACAATTGTAATGAATAGTTCCCTTCTCGATTTGACTTGCAGAAGGTAAGTGAGCATGCAGTTTTGTTTAAAACTCCCCTACCCGATTGTGTTTGGCAGTAGGCAAGGGTGCCCGCCATTATAAAGAAATGTACTCATCTAAAATGTGACTGGCATTAGGCATAGTGGCCTGCTATTTTGATGGAAACTCACCAACTTGGTGTGACTGGCAGTACGCTGGCTGGCAGTAGGAAAAGGGGCCTGTCATTATAATGATAACTGCACAACTCAATTTCGAGTGATAGTAGGGTAATTGCCTGCCATTATAATAAAAACTGTAATCTGTCTGGAGGTAGGAAAGGGGGGCTGCCATTTTAACGAAAACTCCCCAAATCGATTCTGTCCGCATAGTAGGCAATGGGGCCTGCAATTATAATGTAAACTTCCCAACCTGATTGTGAATGCCAGTAGGCAAGTGAGCCTGCCGTTATATCACAAATCCGTAACAAACACTTTACATTGGAAACGTACGGGGACCTCCCCATGCTCTTTCTCGGATAACGCTAAGAGACATGCAATTTTAAAACTATCTTATTTACTGCATGTACACTATTTACTTCGATATTCGAATACAATGTAGAATACCGTAGCGAAGCACGGGTACATTCGCTAGTAGATAATAAAATTACTGTTTAAATATTTGTTCACGAATCAAAAATGTACCATAGACATATCTATTTTGAATGATACTTTCAGGGATTGAGAAAAACTCACACCACAGGACAAAATTACAATGCTAATGTAAATGTACAAACCTTATTAATGTTATAAACAGTAAGGATTGCAACAATGTATACAAATGTGAAACAAGTTCACCGGCAGATAAGCACATGAAGTGCTTTGCAGGTGTAAATAATTGCAACGATAATGTATAATAGCCTACTGCATATTTGCAAGTGTATTTTACTTAACTTATAAGTAAATAAATAAATAAATAAATAAATACATACATAAATAAATAAATAAATAAATAAATAAATAAATAAATAAATAAATAAATTAATTAATTAATTAAATCAACAAATAAATCAACAAATGAATAAATAAATCAACAAATAAATAAATCAACAATTAAATAAATAAATCAACAAATAAATAAATAAGTAAATAAATAAATAAACAAATAAATAAATCAATAAATAAATCAACAAATAAATAAATATCCCCCAAAAATTATCATAATGTCATTTAGTGGTCGTGAAAGTCCACGTAGTAATAATGTTAATAATTTTCGAAACTGATATAAGCCTAAAGACTTAAGAGTTACATAATAATTTTATTGGCTTTACGTCCCACTAACTACTTTTATGGTTTTCGGAGAAGACGAGGTGCCAGAATTTAGTTCCGCAGGAGTTCTTTTACGTGCTAGTAAATCTACCGACACGAGGCTGACGTATTCAAACACCACAGGACTGAGTCAGGTTTGAACCTGCTAAGTTGGGGTCAGAAGGCCAGCGCCTAACCGTCTGATCCACTCATTTCGGCACTAGAGCTTATTTTCAACCGTTAGCGTTAACGAGTATTTCTGCGTAACCGCTCCAGTTATAACCGTTAACCAAAAATAACTTCTACGCCCATATACGAGAACTACAACTTTTGTATAATATTGCGCACTGAAATTGTTCTCAAGTAGGCTACCACAACTTAAAATGGATATTAAACGTATGGAATGTATGTGTAATATGAGAGAAGTATCTCCTTAGTTCATAAAAATTATTAACTTATAGTAGAGTATTATGGAGACTTATCGTGTGAACATACAAAATTATTCTTACTTTGTTTTACAATGGGGTAAACGTAAATTTTCCTTTCTCATAGTACTGCTGTGATGATAAGGATATTGTTGACATGAATCATCGAGCTGCCCTCTGTTGGCAAACATGAACACAACTCATTTATTGTTTTTGCATCATGTACTGTAAGTGACTTTGGAAGGTAAGGCGCTAATACTTTCTGATTAGCAATGCGTCCGTTTTGAAGCTTCAAGATACAAGATGGGACGTATGAGCACTTCATTATGTCCTAGACACCGTGAATTTAATTCGCACCGCCCTGAAAGCTGCTCGAGAAGTCCATAACCTGTCGACCAAAAGCTACACCAGTAAAACTATGAACGAGATCGTAGATCAACCGGTGAAAGAGGCCATAAGATGTGGACAGCGTCTCTACATTCAGACGTCCTACCGACAATCAAGCAACAGGCCTACAAGGAATTGTCCGACTTTCAGAACACGCCAGAACTTACTACTACTACTAAAGTTATTTTCATTCCATGTCATGAAGGGTTACGGCGAGCGTCCTCAGACCAAGGAGATTTGAAATGCTGAAGGATATGGTGAGGATGAAGGGGTTGGCGGCCGTAAGAAGAATATACTGAGCAACTCAGCCCGACTGTACACATTTCTAGTGAAGTTAATACTCCACTACCGTCCGGCTTCATGGCTAAATGGTTAGCGTGCTGGCCTTTGGTCGCAGGGGTCCCGGATTCGATTCCCGGCAGGGTCGAGTGTTTTAACCATAATTGTTCAATTCCGCTAGCACGGAGGCTGGGTGTATGTGTCGTATTCATCATCATTTCATCCTCATTATGGCGCGCAAATTTCATACGGACGTCAAACTAAAAGACCTGCATCTGGCGAGCCGAACTTGTGCTCGGACAATCTCAGCACTAAAAGCCATGCACCATTTCATTTCATTTACTCCACTTCCAACCTCAGTTGTATCCTCTTATCACATCCAACTGCACAGTTACGTGCTGCTATCAGTCAATATTTTTCTGTCTGTAATATTTCTGTATCAACAACTGTTTCAACCACTAATTAGTCTGTAGTGCTTAATACATTACGTATTTTAGATTTTCAGGTAATGTATTATAATTCAAGGTCTGACTCGTTGGCTGAATGGTCAGCGTACTGGCCTTCGGTTCAGAGGGTCCCGGGTTCGATTCCCTACCGTATTGGGGATATTAATCGCTTCTGATTAATTCTTCTGGCTCGGGGACTGGGTGTATATGTCCGTCCCAACACTCTTCGCATCATATTCAGACAACATACCATACTACCAACCATCACAGAAATACGCAATAGTGATTCCATCCCTTCATATAGGGTTGGCGTCAGGAAGGGCACCCGGCCGTAAAACAGAGCCAAATCCACATGTGCTACGCAGTTAGCACCCGCATCCCCACAGGTGTTGGAAAAACGGTAGCAAAAGAAGAAGACGAAGAAGAATTGAAATTCAAGATGAAATCAGGTACTAAACTGCATTGTATATAGTGATCTATGCCGAAGATATAAGGTTATATGTCCTCTCACGCTGCGTAAATACTGGCTGGCTGTATGTTTCAGAGGCTGAACGCTAAGTCAGTTAAAAAAATATCTTGATCTTAACCCTCGCAGGATCAAGCCAGAATCCGTAACATCATGGACCAGTGCGGGGTGTGTGTGTGTGTGTGAGGGGGGTATGAAATGTCAATTACACATAAACGTAAGTGAAGGAATTACGAGGGCTGTAAATAAAGTGATTGCAATATTGATAGAACGCAATAATTAATGAACTAACAAGTACAATTGCATTCCTTCAATGTTGTCACCCGCAAATTCTATTACCTTTTGCCAAACGTCGGGAAGCCGTTGGGGACCGTTGGCAAGGCGTACTCTGTTGATAACAGCGACGGAGCGCCCTACTGCGCGGAGTACAGACGCCATGTCAGGAAATCGGTGGCATCGGAGGGGTTCCTTCAACTTCGGATACAGGTCTTAGTCACAAGGACTCATGTCTGGTGAGTACGGAGGGTGTTCCAAGACCTCCCAATGCCATCGTTGCAACAACAGGCTTGACACTGTTTGCGATATGACAACCGTCCGATACGGTAATGCATTCTCGCCACAGGCTTCACGTAATCCTCGATAACATTCTGATGTTTTTTTTTTTTTGCCACGGGCAACCTCGATTTTTATTCACGAACGTTGATCATCTTTTCACAACATGTTTTAGAGCGGTGAAATCGACACTCTTCACTTCAACGCCACACAAAATTAACACTTCTAACTGGATGCCCGTAAAGAGCACACTACACATCCATAACAGCGCCAAATGACCGCTTCCATATCTTATTTGTGCATGCCTAATCACCTGCGAGTGTCTGGACTACGTTGCCTCTACTTTAGTTACAGCCTTCGTATTTTATATTTAAACTTGCTATTATAGTAAATACTGTATTCTGAAGCACATAAACAATGGTAATTAATGTATTCAACAATGAATGACGTACGTATACAACAATGTGCCCTGGGGAAACAAGTAACTCACTTTGTACAGAAAACTACAGATAGACACATGATACGGATGAATACTGACTCTTCATTATTATAAACCAACCATTGACACATTTGCGAACTTTGTGATAAACAATACCGGATGTTGTATAAATATTGATTCCAGCCAAGACCTGAAATATCTAAATACCGTTATAAAAGTGGGTTACTCTGCGACCAGTGATCATTGCAATTCTGAGAGGAATATTTATTTTTCCATTGCACATCAAGGCACGTTTCTAACCAAATAACTGGGCTGTGGCTCAGACGGTTGAGGCATTGGCCTTCTGATCTCAACTTAGCCGGTTCGATCCTGGCTCACTTCGGTGGTATTTGTAGGTGCCCGAATAAGACAGCCTCGTATTGGTAGATTTACTCGCACGTAAGAAAAACTCCTGCAGGACTAAATTCCGGCACCTCGGTGTCTCCAAAAACCGTAAAAGTAGTTAGTGGAACGTAAAGCCAATATTATATTTATTATTATTATTATTATTATTATTATTATTAATATTATTATTATTACCGGGCGAGTTGGCCGTGCGCGTAGAGGTGTACGGCTGTGAGCTTGCATCCGGGAGATAGTAGGTTCGAATCCCACTATCGGCAGCCCAGAAAATGGTTTTCCGTGGTTTACCATTTTCACACCAGGCAAATGCTGGGGCTGTACCTTAATTAAGGCCACGGCCGCTTCCTTCCAACTCCTAGGCCTTTCCTATCCCATCGTTGCCATAAGACCTATCTGTGTCGGCGCGACGTAAAGCCCTAGCAAAAAATTATTATTATTATTATTATTATTATTATTATTATTATTATTATTATTATTATTATTATTACTAAATAACAAAATACACTTGTTTAAGCGCACAAAAAATCAATCTGCTTTACGTCGCACCGACACAGATATGTCTTATGGCGACGATAGGATAGGAAAGGGCTAGGAGTGGAAAGGAAGTGGGCGTGGTCTTAATTATCGTAGGCCTACCTTCCCAATATTTGACTGGTGTAAAAATGGGGGCGAACGCTCTTTCGGAAAAGAAAACGTTTCCCCGATATCCCGACGGCATCTCCGGGTTCTTTTGGGTTACCCTGGCGAGCTACTCATTCGAGGGGCCCGACTTGTTACGGTTCCGCTGCCGGATTCCGGAATAGGAACCGGATTCCCATACACCCCCATGGGGTCCTAACACCGTAGTGCTGGACCCCATCGTCATCGGATTTCTCCAAGGCTTAGGATCGACTGACTCGTGTGCAATGGCTGCTCACACGAAACCCTTCTCCACGTCAGTCCTCCAGGGTCTCGCTGGAGTATTTGCTACTACCACCAAGATCTGCACCGACGGCGGCTGCAGGCAGGCTCACGCTTAGATCCTTCTCCGCTCACCACCGTGACCCTCCTAGTCAGGGCTTCCTCGAGGCAGGTCGTCGAAGCGAAACCGCACACCCCTCATTGCCGAGTTGACGGCAGAGTATAGGCAAGACGCTTAGCACCATCCGTTTTCAGGGCTAGTTGCTTCGGCAGGTGAGTTGTTACACAATCCTTAGCAGATTCCAACTTCCATGGCCACCATCCCGCTGTCTTAAGCAACCAACGCCTTTCATAGTTTCCCATGAGCGTCTATTAGGCGAAACGAAAATGAAACGATATGAAAATTAAAACTTCAAAATGCATCCACTAACTAGAATCTAAAACGAACGATGATGAAGAAATGATCGTGAAACAAAAACAGTCAGTGGATCCAGTTCGCAATGCCTTAATTACTGGGGTGATGCTTATTATCTAACCCCCTCCACGGCACTTAACGCCCTTGAAAGGGCTTTGGCTTGCCCAGCGACCGCTGCTCAGCCCGAAGGCCTGCAGATTACGAGGTGTCGTGTGGTCAGCACGACGCATCCTCTCGGCCGTTATTCTGGGCTTTTGAGACCACGGTCGCTATCTCACCGTCAGATAGCTCCTCAGTTCTAACCCACGTAGGCTGAGTGGACCTCGAACTAGCCCTCAGGTCGAGAGAAAATTCCCTGACCTCGGCGGGAATCGAACCCGGAGCCTCCGGGCGAGAGGCAGGCACGCTACCCCTACACCACGGGGCCGGCCTTATCATCTACAGGAGTTGAAAATCCACATCACCTGGCCCTCATAGTACTAATCACTGGCAAAGCAGAATCATGGTGTTCCTCCTACAGTGGTACTAATCACAGGTAACGAGACTCATGGCATGTCACACACAACTGCACCACTCTCAGGTAACACAAACCCATGGTGTTTCGCACATAAGGGTACTACTCACAAGCAATTCAGACCCATGGTGTTCCTCACTTAGTGCAACTAATCACAGGTCATGTATACTCTCATGGTGTTGCTCATATAGTGGTACTAATCATAGGCAATGTAGACCTATGGTGTATCACACATTATGGTTACGCCAGCAGGCAACACAAAACCATGGTCCCGCTCATACAGTGGTGCTACTCGTACGTAACGCAGACCCATTTTGCACACAGTGGAACGGACCCACTCTCGCTAGACGCTAGTCTATGCAACGAGCGCCACCCCCTTCCTTCCGCGGTGGAATGCACTCGATGGTACTAATCACAGGCAACGCCCAGGTCCGTGGTGTGCCGCACATAATGATACTGCTTCTAGGTAAATTAGCACCATGGTGTTCCTCACATGGTAGTACTGATAGCAAGTAACGTCGACCCATGGTTTTTCACACGCAATGCTACTAATCACATGTAGGCTCATGGTTCTAATGTCATCACCCCTTGGTCGCCCCTTTTAGTCGCCTCTTACGACAGGCAGGGGATACCTCGCGTGTACTCTTCGTGTGCGTCCCCCAACCACAGTGAGGTTTGGACTGGACTGAAGCGATCTTTGCACTTTGAATAAGATTAATTTCCCTTCTTTAGAGGAACAATTTCTTTCTGGAGGTTTTCCTGCATAAATGCACTAACGCATGGAAGGTTTTCGATGATGGAGTGATGAGAAAGAGCTAGAATTGGCAAGGTAGAAGCCATAATCTTAATTATGACACAGCCATTGCCTGGTTTGAAAATGGGTAACTACAGAGAGCAAACTTCAGAGCCGGCAACTGTGGGGTTCGAACCCGGTATCTCCCGAATACAAGCTAACAGCTTCGTGATCTGATTCACACAGGCAACTTGGTCAGTGAAAAAATTATACTCGTGTGTGAAGGGAAAGGTTTGGATTGTACCGAATCATCAATTATACTGAACATTTTTGATCAGAGGATGAAAGCGATAAAACTCGTACTGAAGGTGAAGATCTTAACAGGGTACACACATTCAAATATCTAGGATAAATATTTCTAGCTGATTAACGTCTGAGTTAAAAGATACATGGTAGAGAGAAACTTATGCAGTGGTAAAATATGACAGGAATTTTGTGTGAAATCCCACCATCCAATCCCCAATCGAACCCGAGATCCCGAGGTTAGAAGACCCAAAAGCTGCCTAATCAGCACTGAAGACATACTTTTCATTGCTGAGATTAAAATCTAAGGCTTACCGTCCAATGGTCAATTCTGTGACAATGTACACACGTGAATGCCGGTCAACCAGTGAGAACAGGCTGCATGTGAAAAGAAAATGCTGAGGCTATCCATGTGTGTGGCACCCATAAATGACAAGATGATGGAGCTAAGAATAAGATGTAGTGGAATGTTAAGAGGACTCGGCCTACACTTGTGGCAGCACCAGCATTCAGCGCTAAATTTGAAGGGAAAAGACCTAGCTGAAGCCGCATGTACTGCCAACTGACACCATGAATTGAGACATGAAGTCAAGTTTCAGGTTTTTACTGGGACGGAATGGAGACTGTTATCGAACAGATTATGATGATGATGATGTTGTTGTTGTTGTTGTTGTTGTTGTTGTTGTTGTTGTTGGTGGTGGTGGTGGTGGTGGTGATTGTTGTTATAACAGGAAGTACAGCGTCTCTCATTTAAACTAAGACCGACGAAGCAGCACTTTTGCTCTCCGATACTTAAGTTCCAGAATGGGAGGGGCGCGCTTAGTTCTTGACTTTGCAAGTAGTCTCCACGTGTTCCACCCTGCCAGCATCAGTCGCCTGTCTGAATCTCAGCTGTTAACATTGTGAGACAGTTATCATTGCAACACCGTATTTTCCTATACAAAAGTTCTGGTTTCATCTAAATGGCCGTGTGAAGAGTCGTAACTCTCGCTATTGATGTGCCGAAAATCCTAATGGTATTTTTGATGTCTCTCATTATAATAAGAAGATTGGTGTTCGGTGTGCTGTTAGTACAAGACGAATAATCGGGCCTTTTCTTTTTCAAGACGACAGTAAATGCAGAGAGGTACCAAGATTATAATTTGATGCCGTTCTTCTATCAGTTAAGGGGAGAACAAAAATCGCGTGGGTGGATTCAACAACATTCAGCCCCTGCTCATACAGCAGAAGATTCCCTTCTTACAATCTCGGAAGTGTTTTCAAACAGAGTGATCAGTGCTGGTCTACTTCCCCTTCGTTCTCCAGATCTAAAAGTGTGTTATTTTTTGACTTGTGGGGTAAACTGAAAGAAAAGTGTATCGAATAAATCCCCACACATTGGAGGAAGTGAAAGAAAACATTACGAATTAAATAAGAAACGTTACAGGGGTTGAACTCACTCGCGTAGCCAGAAAGTGGTTACCAGATACAATGCCTGTATAACCCGAGGAAGGGGATACTTCCAGCATCTTTTATAAGGTAAGATTTAATATAACTGAAGCAGGGCGGCCGCTTGCGACATAAGTTCAGCTGAGGTAGCTGCCGTAGCGCAGTGTACAAAAACTCTGCTTTCAGTCTGGGTTTCAATGAGAGACACTGTGCATACAAATATGCTACCCATCCCCTGTTAACACCAACCAGAAGGAAAATTGAAGCGTTCTGACTGTTCGAAAAGTGAGAGCAGATAGAAGAAAAGGTAGAGTAACGGAGGGCGTGATAATTATACATTAAAAGAGCCTCTTGCCCTTACCATCAGAGTCACTGGCGAACAAGTGCCACCGAGCTCGATAGCTGCAGTCGCTTAAGTGTGGCCAGTATCCAGTATTCGGGAGATAGTGGGTTCGAACCCCTTTGTTGGCAGCCCTGAAGAGGGTTTTCCGTGCTTTCCTATTTTCACACAAAGCAAATGTTGGGGCTGTACCTTAATTAAGGCCACGGTCACTTCCCTCCCACTCCTAGCCCTTTCCTGTCCCATCGTCGCCATAAAACCTATCTGTGTCGGTGCAAGGTTAAGCAAAAAAAAAAAGAAAGGAACAAGTGTCAACCAAGAGCTATCGCATACGAAAGATGAAAGAAGGGAGAATTGCACGATTAAGTGAAAGAAATGTCAGACTCAGTTAAATACCCCGTGATCGCCAACCCATACTCCCAACTGAGTACCACCTCGGGGTTCGTACAACAGGCAGGGGGTATACTGTCGATGAAATCTATATGTCCTTGATTGCATCACGATGTATACGGATAGCCCAAATTAAACCCATAATTCTGTTGGCTTCTGTAATAGCGAACATGCAGGAGGTAAGGAGTGTGTATGAGTGATATTCTTTCTTCCTTCCTTTCTTAATCCGTTTACCGTCCACGCCTGGATTTTCCCTCGGACTCAGCGAGGGATCCCACCTCTACCTCCTCAAGGGCAGTGTCCTTGAGCATTTGACTGGGTGGGGGGATAGAACCGAGGAGGAGGACCAGAGCCTCGCCCAGGCAGTCTCACCTGCCTCAGGGGCCTCGTTTGGATGGGCAAATTAGAAGGCATGAGCAAGGAAGATAGAAGGAAGTGGCCGTGGCCTTAAGTTAGCTACCATCCCGGTATTTGCCTGGAGAATAAGTGAGAAACCATGGAAAACCACCTCGAGAATGGCTGAGGCGGGAATCGAATCCCCCTCTACTCAGCTGACCTCCCGAGGATGAGTGGACTCCGTTTCAGTCCTCGTTCCACTTTTCAAATTCCGTTGCAGATTCGAGAATCATTCCCGGGGTTCCGGGAAAAGGCAGAAATCACACTAACCACTACATACGAGCGATATACCCTGCCTAAATGTAGTCCCCTTGTTTGTTCAAGCAAGTGTCTCAGTACCCCTCTTGATGACGTGTATTCCAACCTAATAACGTCCATGTTTGGCGCTGGAACCATTCTTCAATATCGTCTCACCAGTGCTTGTGAACCGGCATCCCTTGATTTTTTAACTTTGTCACTAGACTGCCCACTGTTCCCGACGTGTTTTGGCAAGTCCTCACTCGTCCATGATGACATTCTTAACACAATCTGAATACTGCAGAGCGTGACACACACACGCATTCCTACACACATTCTTCACATGACAGTACATGTCGGCTCCGCCAACGCCATTTGCCACAATAAGCTGAATAACCGACGCTGGGTAATTCTGTACCTAGTCACTAAGCTTCCGCACGTACAAATAACACACGAAGTGTTTACGATGATACCAGGTTTTTCTGACATACGCTTACACAATGGACCTTTTCTTACAATAACGGCCACTCGTTGCTGAAGTCTCTTTCATTTCGGCAACTCACATATTATATACTAGCAAATGAACCCGTGCTTCACTACGGTATTCCAAAATGTATACACATTTCTACGTAAATTGCTGTACAAGCAGTGATTAAGATTATATTAAATTGCATGTCTCCTAGCGTACAGTTAAAAAGTTGACATTACTTGAAGACAGGACAGCCGGATAGGAAAAATAAGCAAATACCAAGTGGATGTATTGGAAAAATAAAATGTCCCTCATTAAGTTGTGATGATATGAGTCACGGATTTAAGAAGGTGGTAACAGAGCAGAAATTTAGGCGCGGGGATTCTTAGCTTGACGCAAGTGTAATAGACTGATATAACATGAAAACAATATTATTTAACCCATGTGTAAATAATGTAAGTATTGAGCTCGAATTATTATTATTATTATTATTATTATTATTTTTATTATTATTTAGGTAGTAAGATACGGACGATCATATTATTTGTGGGGTTATTTAATGAAACATGTGCTGTATATATATTAATATGAGTTTAGTTAGTGTAAAAATCCGTAATTAATAGAATATAATTTATTGTTACCTGTATATATGATGTATAAACCACTATATATATTGAGCAACACACCGTAATATCCAGAATGTACGACAAGAAGTGCAGAATCTTCCTTACACTGTAACTATGCTAGTGGACACTCTAGAATTCACTAGAAGATAATTATATTGTGTCATATCGCTCTAGAAGCCTGGCCAGGCATATATATAAGGAGGCGGTCTTGATGGAGGAGTTGAGTTACTGTTTAACAGGAGTTGTTTTGATGTGACTTGTGAAGAAGTCGTGTTATTGAGAGTTTGATGTATGTGAATTGGTTTTGTTGAGTTGGTAGTTGGCATGCCTCTAATGCAGTCTTCAACTAACTGAATTTTGTGGGTGTCTTTGTGGATACATCAAGGTAAACAGCATACTTCAGCCTGAAGAGGCAAGGAAGAAGCAAGAAATTAAAGCAAAAAGCAGAAGTAGAAGAAAAATGCAGTAAACATAATACCGAATGCCCGACAACACATTACGGTGTGAAATAATAGGCTACACTCCGCTGTACTGTTCAGACTTTAACAACCCCCTTCAGTGCTATTCGAAAGGCAAATTCATGTCACTCTACCCAACGAACAACCACAAGTTTACAGGAATGATGACGAAAGCGGCATTATGTTATTTCCCTGCTGGGAAGCAGCCAGAGACTTTGCAATGGTAACCAGCAGGTTCGTTGGCGGTCTGCCGGTCACTAAATGTAAAGCGTGAAACCGTTACAAAATTGTAATTTTCTCCATCATTTGAAAAGTAAGCGAAATCAAGGTACAGCCCCGGCATTTGCCTGGTGTGAAAATGGGAAACCACGGAAAACCATATTCAGGGCTGCTGACAGTGCGGTTCGAACCCACTATCTCCCGAATACTGGATACTGGCCGCACTTAAGCGACTGCAGCTATCGAGCTCGGTTAAAGTATATTCATTGTGATGATTCCGTGGTTACAAATAATTTATTAGGGCGAATTAAAAGATTCAAGGATACTCTTTTTTCAATAAAGAACATATTTTGCATGTAATTGGTAAGCTATTTTCTCAGGACAAGGCCAAATCTCTGAGTTGGTGTCTATCATAGTGCGTTTGCATACTACTATATCTTTTGAAGTTATAACAAGTGATAAAGTAATTTATTTTATCTACTAATGAAGGTTATATTCTTTTTGTTAAATTAGAAGGCAAGGAAACTTACCAACTGACATGTTGTCACAGTAAGTTCTTAGACCTGCTGATAAACGACTTCGGTGTCAATGTGTCTTATACGACACCAAAGAACCTCAAATCATACTATTGAGAAACAAAGGTTATCTGAAGTTCAACAGATGGAGTATAACATTTAGGTGAATCATTATCAGAATTATTGTTGTAAAATAATTGAAATTCGTGGCAGTGTTATCCCGCTAATATACTGTATATTTCTTGAACGAGGTAGGCTATTATATTTTAAAACGAGTGGTAATAGAAGGTTCATTGAATAAAGTGTCTAATATAAGTACCGATTTATAGGAAGAAGAATTGGGGAATGATTTACCAAGGATGCCTTATACTACATCATAATAATTATTTTAAAAATCCATTGTGAATAATGCTGGTGGCTTGATACACTTCTTAAAATTAAAGGCAGTCTATATTTACAACAATTCGCTACCGGTACGTTTCCAACTGTGAAATCATTTAAGAAAATACTAGGTAGAAAACTGATAGGTTATCTTCCACCTGGAGTGCAGCTCTAAACGCAGATCGTTGGTGACTGATTGATTTGAAACTCCCGACATTTGAAACGCATCAGATACTCCCAGGGACTGTTATCTTAGAATGGAATCCTATCTTAGTCATTTCCTGGACTATACTAGTTCATAGAATACATTTAAGTTTTGAATTTCCCACATATGCCTTATAGCAATACATGATTAGATAGCATTGGTTCTAATACCCCAAGTTAAGCATTCTTGATTGAAAATTGTAAACCCCTTCAAGGATCAGGAATGTAATGTGATGTAACGTATAGAGGATCAACTTGCTGCGTATGGCAGAAAATAGTGCACATGTCGGATTTTTACTTTTTCAATATCATGTCCACAAAATAACCTTCCCTGCTAACATATATTCATCCTGATACACCGTATATCCTCATAATTTACTTTTGTTTTTTGCTATTTGCTTTTCGTCGCACCGACACAGATAGGTCTTATGGCGACGATGGGATAGGACTAGGAGTGGGAAGGAAGCGGCCGTGGCTTTAATTAAGGTACATTCCCAGCATTTGCCTCGTGTGAAAATGGGAAACCACGGAAAACCATTTTCAGGTCTGCACGTATTTTTTAATAAATTGTTCATGGTAAATTAAAATTTTTTTATTACGTGCTTAGAAATCTACTGATATTGGTTTTTAGTGGTTGAGTATAATGTTATTATTGTTGGTTTTAGGCCTCACTAACGACATGTATGGTTTTTGGAGACGCCGAGTTGCCAAAAATTTAGTCCTGCAGAAGTTGTTTCACTAGTCAGTAAATCTATCAAGCAAGCCGGGATCGAAGTCACGAACTTGGGCTCAGAAAGTGCAAAAGTAGTTAGTACGTTGTAAGACCAAGAATATTAAAACCTTTGCAATCAGTGCAATGTTTGAAAGTATTATATTACTCGTATGTACATAAAAATCAGAACACATTGAAAGACTAGAGATAGGAAGTTTATATTCACACAACATGTGCATTGGAATATTCTGAATAAATGATTAGCATTTGAACAATGTCGGCCCGCAGGTTCAAGGCCTACATCGATACCTCTGCGCACCACCACCGACTGGTAAAATGTGCCTGGGCTCTCGTTGTCGCTATAAACCGAAGGTAACAGATCAGTGTTACTTGAGCAGACGTGCTGGAGTGAGTTTGAAAGAGGGCGCATTATTAACATGAGAGAATGTGTTGCATCTATCCGGGAAATTGCTGCTCGTGTAGGACGAAGTGTGTCAGTAGTGCAACGGGTTTGTACAGAATGGTTCACAGAAGGCCGTAGATGACGACGAAATGGGTCTGGTCGCACCACCCAGACCATCTCCCGAGAATATCGACACCTCATCCGAATAGCACAGCAGGAGAGATCTGCGTCTTCCTCGGCTCTGGCACAACAGTGGAACAGTGACTTCGTACACTATCAAGAGTGACAGTCCGTCGCCGTATATTACGGTCTGAGTTACCGGTGCGTCGTCCACTTCTCCGCCTACCTTTGACTAATGTGCATAAACATGCTAGAATGCAGTGATGTATGGAACGACGTCACTGGGGTAGAAATGGCAGCATATAGTGTTTTCGGACGAATCCAGATTATGTTTGCTTGAAAATGATGGCCACATTTTGGTTTGCCGCAGACAGGGGGAGAGGCATCACATTGACTGCATTCGCACAAGACATACAGCGCCTTATGGTGTGGGATGCTGTTGGGTACAACCACAAATTCCAGCTGGTGCGTGTCCTTGGCACTGTGACCAGTTGCGACCCGTAGCCATACTCTTTCTTCACGATATCCCAGACGCCATATTTCAGCAGGACAACGCGCGACCACATGTCGCTATACGAACACGTGCCTTCTTGTTGTCACAGGATGTCACGCTGTTTCCTGTCCCGCCCGATCACCGGACTTGTCGCCAATAGAAAATTTGTGGGATATGGTGAAACGACGGATGAGGCGCTGTGACCTAATGCCATCTGACAAAGATGAACTGTGGAACCAGGTGAATGCAGCATGGATGGCTATACCCCAGGACGCCATTCACGCCTTATGCGGGTCGATGGCATCACGCATAGAACCCATGAAGGACACAGTGCCTACTAGGCAACAGGACACATGTTGAACCCAGGTGACTGAAATTCTAATTGTTTCTGCAGAAGATACTAATGAACATGTCCTGTGAATATCAACTTCCTATCTCTAGTCTTCCAAGGTGTTATGTTGCTTATGAAAATGAGTGTATATGAGCAAGTGGCACTTTTCCTTTTTATTCCTTTTATCTTTCCCCTATTAATTGTGATAAGTACTTTCAGTGGATTAAGCCTAGTTTTATGGTAGAATGCCCTTCCTGATGCCTACCATATATGGAGGGATGTACTGTATTCATTATTGTGTGTTCCTGTGTGTGGTGTGTTATGTGTATATGAAGATGTGTGTTAAGACGAAAGCAAATATTCGGTCATCGAAGTACAAGCATTAACCCGGTATGGAATCGAACGTAGAACCCTCAGGACCTACGCCCACTACAATGACTGTTCAATCAAAGGCTGGACGGAATGCAGAGTTGCCGCACTGTACAGTTCAAATATTTTTTTGGCAAAAATAAATTTGTCACTAACATTTATCTCAGTTTTCATTCACGATTAACAAATATGCGAAGTATAGGAAGTATGGTCTTAAGTAAAAGGCAAGTAAATACTAGTGACATTCATATACCTCTTGTCGTTTTCAATCACTATTTCACTACTATACCGGTTAATATAGAGCAGACAACAACAACAAAAACAGAGTATAGAGACCATTCTCGGAGACAAAAAGTGAGGTGAAGAACTATTTTACTTTTCGCATGTAACTACAGCAGAGGCGAAGTTAACGTTGATTGGATGTGATGACGTAGCCCTGAAATTATTATTCAAAATTCTTGACATAATTCTATCCACCTTAACAAACACGTTTAACACCTCACTGATGACAGGTATATTCCCCTCCCATTGGAAATTAGCTATTGTCCACCCAGTTTTTTAGACAAGTAATGCACCTGAACCACACGACTTCAGATCAGTAGACTATTTGCCTTGGAGAAAATAGTACACGGACAAGTAACAGCGTACTTAAACTACAACAACCTTCTTGGCGAGCACCAATCAGGTTCAGAACTAAAACAGGACTACTTAAAATTACAAATGACATTGTTATGGGTATAGATAAAGGGTAAGTAACTAACTACTATTTTGGTTTTTGAAGACACCGAGCAACCGACGCGAAATCTGGAGGTTGCGGGTTCGGATCCCATTAGTAGCCGTTTGGCCCTATTTGTTCTGTACATAACATGTCTTCAACGCGTACTATATGTAAGGAACACGACCAAATAGGTTGAAAGTTTATTTTGATTCTTATGAATCTATTCGAACTTAATAAAGACTTCGACTCTATTGACATAGCTATTCTATTGCCAAACTGTGCACCCTCGTTTTGTCAAATAGTGCGCTATTGTGGAAGTGTTCCTAACTCTCGGATCACCATCAGTGCATTCCTGTAATTGAAAATTGATCTTCATGGCGAACGGTTGATGCTGGAATACCACAAGGGTCCGTGCTAGGACCTCTCCTATTTTCAGTTTTTGTCATGGGATTACTTAAAATAAAGCATAATAACTATCACATATATGCGGAAGCCCTACAAATTTACGCACACGCTCATCCTCGAGACCTCCATACCGTTATAAATTACATAAAGGAAGGCTTGAGACTCATCTGTAAATTGACAGATGACTATGGACTTAAAAAGAATGCATTTTAATCACAATCTATTCTGATTGGTACACAAAAAAGCAAACTCCTCTGCATTTTCAGTACAAAATGTCAAAAACCTAGCACTTCTTGTGGACAAACATCCCATTAGGCATGAGCATATTGTAAATATATGTCAGCGAGTGTTATATTCCTAACATTCTAGGAAAATTTCAGATAATTATTGCCATTAAAATTAAGGGAATTCATAGTAAGTCTTAACACTTACACGCACAGGATTAAATAAGTCTAAAGGAGAAACTACATGCTTGTTATATCCGCCTTACGATTTGACACGTGCGCATTTATTTCTACCTTGCAGACGAAATCGCTAGAGGTCGCTAGTGTATTAAAAATGCAAATTTGTTTATTTTATGATTTTCTGCTAATCAGCTGGAGTGAAGTGTAAACTTTAAACAGTTAAGTTAAAACAAAATAAAATGTTTAACTCAGAAAATTCATGAGCAAGAACATCCCTAAGTTTGAAGTGTGGCAGTAGATACAATAATCCTACCGCTTTGCATATACCGGTACATAAAATATAAAAAACTTTTCCTCCATCAGAATGAAAAGTTTGGGTAGTAAGTAACAGTAGGTAAGGGTTATTCTGCCCGAAGGCAGGTCCGGACCTCCGCAGAGGTGTTCCTGAGCCGGAGTTTACGTGCGGTAGGGTGACCAGTTCCTTTCCGCTCCTCCATTCCCTTACCCCCACCAACAGCGCGTGGCAACCCATCCAACTCCTGACCACGCCCAATGTTGCTTAACTTCGGAGATCTCACTGGATCCGGTGATTCAACACGGCTACGGCCGTTGGCTAAGTAACAGTAAATGATGGAAATAAATTTAAGAAACATTTTTGAGAAATATTTTTAAAATAAGCTTCCGAAAATATTTCTTTTTAATATTAAGAATGAAAAATAAGTTACGCATTTAAGGTTTAAGCATTTATTGGCGGCTGTAACGGTAGTAATTACGTGGCGTTACCTACCACATCCACTGCGCAGCATTTAAGTTCCGTAGGTTATAACATACTGTGCTAAACACTTACTGTGTAATGAGACTGCATACAACGGCGGTGAACTGACATGTCTGTAATTGGTCCTAACTTATTATGTTTTCTATGATACCACGACATTTATAAATAAATATTTCCCAAGTTGTAAGAATGTTCTGGGCTAACTCACAAGCTGTGTTGGTATGACCAACGTTTCTTTAGAGTAGTTTACGCGCTGTGCTTGAAGACGCTGCATCTTAATGAGGGCGAGGTAGGAGGTAATACGGCGGCAAATCCCTTTTCCCTGTCTCATTATCACAGGTCCCCGTTATCTGCTGTCAGCCTGGAGCTCTGGGGCTGGCGATAACTTCAAGTGAGATGCTCAGTTTCTAAGCCTTTATCCGGTTTAACACTTGAAGGAGTTAGCCCAGTTCTTGCGGTGACAATCAAATGTAGGAGCCATCTAGTTCTCATTATCCAACCGAGCCTCATGATTCTAGCTATCGAGTGATCAAGTTTCTGAATGGAGGGAGAATGTCTTCATCTGCGACATTCAATTCGTGAACTTGGAGATCGTTAGCATTAGAATATTGCAGATAGGGAATGAATACTATTAACCCATGCAGCAAGTCTCCTCGTGGAACACTGAGAGAACGTCGGCCATCAGCTCCGAACATCACAGGTTAAAATCTGGCACAAGTATTCGGAAGAACGTATATTCAACACTTTATATCGTACGTCCTTAGTATATAAAAGATAATTGGGGACACATTTGGTGTTTGTTGGGTCATCATTCCATACACTAGTTTGATGCAGACCTCCATGTAACCTTTTACGTAACTACGTAACTCCACCATCCTACATCTACTCCAATCTATTTGTCATATTCATACTCATGCCTTGGACCCCTATCATTCTTTCCTCCAACAATTCCCTCAAAAACTAACCGAGCAAGTCGTGTGTGACTTAAGACGTGTCCTATTATGTCCTATCATGCCAAATGGTTCTCCTCTCAGCAGTTCGATTCAGTATCGATTCATTCGTACCACTGTCTACCTGTATCACCCTCAGTATTCTTTTCTAACTCCACATTTCAAAAGCTTATATCCCCCTTTTTCTGAATTAGTTACTAAACTGTAAAAAGGTGAAAAGTGCTAAATTTATGAAAACTGTAAAAATGGTTTGAAAGGTGCAGGATACCAAGGAGAATTACATGTGAAAAGGGCTATTTTTGCTGAGAATTACAAGCGGTTATAAATGCCGCCGCTAGATGGCAAAAGTGCTAAGTTGCCTGATGATTTCTTAAGAATAGAGAATGTGCATTTAATTGTTATTGTTTCTCTTTCCTGGCGTGATAAGTGTTTGCATGGAATTTTATTCTGTCCTATTTTGTGAATAATTGCTCTTCAAATTAAAAGGTATGAGTATAAATATTCCCTGTGACTCTGAGTCTGCTTTAATAGAGAGGAGAAAGTCAGTGACGAAGCCATTTGTACCCATTGACTTGTGCAAAATTGCCGAGGAAGCGACGGTTGTTAACCTTTTAAAGTAATTTTCATGAATAGTTCAATTTTTCTTAGAATTCACACTTTGGCAGACGAGATAATCTTTACAAAAATCAGAAAACTTCAAATGCTGTCAGCATCACATACGATTCATCAGATGGTTGTAGAAAGTGTAACAGTAAAGTAATGTTACACCGATGAAGAAAGGGTCCGTAAGGTAAAAGTCCTCAAGAAAGGGAAACATGCAAGAAATATTCCTCAATGAAGTCAATCACAGATGAAAGAAGAAGGTTTTAAAGATTATGATCCCTTGCCTAGAAATAATATTATATGCAGATCTGTGGAGAGTGACTGAAAACACAGCACCTAGAAAAAAATTGTTGGGAGTTAGCACCCTTTCATACATGTCTAATTTTGAATTTCCTTGAGGACCAGAATATTCCAAATTTGTCATGAAACTGCCCATAATATATGATAATGGACTCTCATCTGTAACGTTGAAACGTTCGAGGAATAAGTAATTAAAACACTGCAGTATAGACAGTTTTCTCGTAATAATATCTGTTCATAAATTTGGCAGTTTACACCTTTCTATAGTTAAGTATCCAATTAGTTATTGTCCAAGTTTCACTTCAGTGCAATGCCACGCTCCAGACCTAAGTAACAAAAACACATTTTTAATTCCTATATCAAGGTTTAGACTGAGCATAATTCGTTTCTTAAGAAAGCCCTTTCTTTCCTGTGCTAGTCTAGGTTTCATATCCTCCTTACTTCTGGTACTGTTAGTTATTCTACAACCCAAATATTGTTATTTCCTCTGAAGGTTGGATTGATGCTTTCACGGCCAGTAACTGTAGACATGTCTTTCTCGTGAACAGTCGAGATTTTCTTTTGAAAACGTGGAGCAAAGCTCTCTATGAAACGTAAAGAATTTCACGTTGTTTTCTTGATACGTCAATAGCTTATTATCATGTTTAAAATATCCTTGTATTTCCATTAAGCATTTCCTAATCTAATATTTTCTGACTTTGTTTTACTGAAGTCCATTACTTTTGGTTTAGATTTACTTATTTCATTTTGTATTTTTCCTCCAACACTTTGTCGACACCACTCAGGAATTTCTCAAGATCATTTCCAAACTCAAATTAAATAACTATATCATCGGAAAATCTTATTTTATTTCCTGTCTTTCTTTGTATTTCTCTTTTCAAATCGCTCTTTGATTTCCCTCACCGCCTGTTCTATATAAACACTGAAAAGGAGAGGGGGACACACCACAGCCATGCCCCACTCCTTTATGGATTGCTGTATATTTATCATAGCCATCGATTCTTGTCACTGCAGATTGAGTGAGCTGGCCGTACGGTTAGGGTCGTGAAGCTATGAGCTTGCATTCGGGAGACGGTGGGTTGGAATCCCACCGCCGGCAGCCCATTTCGGTTCAAACACATCGTATAACGTGTTTATTGGAAGAAAGCTTAATTGATTCTGCCACTAGGCGTGATAAGCCATCCGTTGCTGCATTCATATCAGCAAACATCGTCCACCTCCGTACTATAGCAGTTAGAGTTATTAGCTACCATCCTCGGAAGTCCGCATATGATTTCCAGTACTGTCAAAATTTTTAAATGAAAGGAAGACTAGCATATCGTTAAATATTTACACCCAGCTCACAACCTTTGAGGATGTGCCTGAAAAGGGCCGCCTCACCTCGGGACGACGACAGAGGTTTATTTTGCCCGTGATTTAGACATGTTTTCTGGCCCGGCTGGGCTGATGATTTTACATTTAACCTTTCCTCTGACTCGGAAACTGGGTGTTTGTACCGTCATCGAAAACTTGACGAAATCACAATGGGAGATAGTGCCAAATTTCGCATAACTGGGCTAGTTTTTTTTTTACTTTTGTACTATATTATTTATTAAGTGAATAACGTTGTTTTGATCCGTGGTTTATTTGCTGACTGGCTTGATTTATTTTCAAAAGAAAATCATTAATAGATACGTAAAACCCTCTTCCATGGCAGTTCAAACAAATCCTGTAAGGTTTTTCTTAGAAGAAAGCTGCATTGATTCTGCCTCTACAGGAGATACGCCATCCGCTGCTACATTCATATCATCATAAACATCTTCCGCCTCACGCTATTAAATTAACCCTAGGTAGGGCTCCATTCTCATAGAGGCGCAGGTTGTTCAAAGACCTGCATTCAGGCCTCTCCGAAGACCGTACCGCATTAAATTTTAAATCACTAGTATCAATAGTCTAGCATACCTGATATCTCGTTCACTATTACGTCTCCTGTACTTCCATAATATCCTGTTGATATTTTCCTCATTCGTTACATCACCGAACTTTTCTGGAGGCAAAAGTTTTATTTTAGCAATATCCACTTCACGATATTCATCTAGATCTTCCAGAGTAGCATATATTTCATCTGTAATATGTGCTATGTAGCCATCATTATTCAGTATCGGATTCTTACTTCATACTTGGTCACTCATTAACAATCGTAACAAACGAAAATAATGGAAAAGTTCGTTGAAATAAGGCACAATAAGAGAGCAATGGAAATCTGTAATGTATCAACTCAGTCACTACTGATCTGCATTTAGGGCAGTCGCCCAGGTGACAGATTCCCTATCTGTTGTCTTCCTAGCCATTTCTTGAACTGTCGCAAAGAAATTGGAAATTTATTGAACATCTCCCTTTGTAAGTTATTCCAATCACTAACTCCCCTTCCTATAAACGAATATTTGCCCCAATTTGTTCTCTTCAATTCCAGCTTTACCTTCATAATGTGATCTTTCCTACTTTTAAAGACATCACTCAAGCAAATTCGTCTACTAATGTCATTCCACGTCATCTCTCCACTGACAGCTCGGAGCATACCACTTAGTCGAGCAGCTCGTCTCATTTCTCCCAAGTCTTCCCAGCCCAAACTTTGCAAAATTTTTGTAACACTACTCTTTTGTCAGAAATCACACAAATCACCAAAGCAACCAACGTGGGTATTATTATTTACCACTGCCATATTTACAGGACAGTCAAATATTCCCTAACATATCAAAAATAAGGATCCTAGAAGGAAGCCCACTGCTACACTAGGGCGAAACACTGGTAATTTCACTATTGAAAGAGCCTTAAGAGCTTAAATGTTTTTATTCCCTAACAGAGTATGTCAAGGAAACAATATTTCCAAACATGCATTACGATATTCATCACCTGCCATCGGATAGTGTAAGTTTAAAAACATTATTTCTAACGAATTAATTTACACTATTTTATTACGCTTGAAACCACAATAAGTCCCTTCCTATCCAAAGCTCATCATTTTAAAGAAAGACAAGATATTACATAAAATATTGCCTTCTAAATCTGTACGAATAATGAATTTGGGATCTTCACAACAAAAGCGAAGAAAAATTGTGTGGTAAAAATGGCCTAATGATTGAAATGTTGGGATTTTTACCCAAAAAATTGAATTTTCAATGTTGATATTCAAAATTCCCCAAAATTATCCTCTTTCAAATCCCGTCTCAGTTTTGCCTAACGTCATTTTCAAAGCAATAAATCCAGAATTTAAAGGGTAGCGAATCGGCGTAGGTCTATATAGAGAAAGCCCATGACATATTCTCTCACGCTGTCAGACAGAATTAGATTCAGAGTGCTTTCGGACTAAGTTTTCCATAATACCGTTGGAATGTGTTTACCGTGTAGTAGGCCTACGCCTTCGAAAGAGGAGGAAGACATCTGAGGGAGTAATTTACAGTTTGGTACAGTTTTAAAGCAAGTAAGTTTCTTTAAAGTTTCAATTGCTTTTATCTCCCTTAATTATTCTAGCAGCTTGTCATGCGTGAAATGCGACAGATTTCTTATCAGATTCACCTGAAATTTTCAGAGAATATTTTAATATGCGCAGAAATGAAAAGTAATTCAGCATTTCATTATATGTAAGTCGAATAATACTTTCATTTTAGCACGAAATTAGATTTTTGCCTATTGAATGAATCTATAATAATAAAATGAAGTGTTTGTCTGTCTGTGTATGTGTGTGCGATGCCAGCCAAATTTACAGCACGTAGAGATTTTGATGTTTTAACATAGGTAGATGGAAGGGGGACCGAATGTATCCCGAAGGCGGAATTGTAATTTTCGCTTTCGTTTGTGACTTTCGAACGAAAAAGTATTGGGGCATGACAATCCAGTGTGCTGTCACCAAGATTAAATGTATAGATTCACTGTCGCTAGTTAACGTACATGAGATAGGTAAGGCAAGTGAAGGAGCCATTTTAAGTCCATGGTGTAGGAAGTCATCTTCAAATCCAGGCACGAGGAATCATATTCAGTCAGTCCGTGATATCCGGAAATGTTTGCCTGTATGCGCGCAATGCGTGGCCAAATCCACGAAAGGGAGAAATCTAAATATGTGTCTTCACAACAACACGCAAAATATAGGCAACCGCCTCGGCCAGGCAGCCCCTAAAAGTATAGGTAAACAATTGCGAATTTTCTTTGAATCTACCACACACATATGATCTGGATAAGTTCCCTGTTCTGCAGTATGGTGTTTGTGGTCTTTGAGCAAGCGTAAAAGGTGAAAATGATGCATAAGTAACGGTACGATAAATAAATAAATAAATAAATAAATAAATAAATAAATAAATAAATAAATAAATAAATAAATAAATAAATAAATAAATAAATAAATAAATAAATAAATTAGGTGATTCGCGATGCATCGCATTAAAAAGACGTGTTAAGGGATTTCAACAGAAGAGAAAGACCACGACATGAGCAGTTCAATAATACCGTAAATATGGGCAATTCATGACTGAGTAACCAGCGTAACGGCCTTCAGTTGCGAGCTGAGCTGATTACCTCAGACAGTAGAAGCGACTTTTCGATATGCTCAGGTATGAAGCCTCAAGGCAATAGATTTACTGGCACTTAAAACAACTGTTGCGGGGCAAAATTACACTTCGGCGTCTCCAAAAACTTTGAAAGTAGTTAATGGGACATAAATTCAATAATAGTATTACTTAGTTCATGGGGTTCTGTTTCAGATATTCAAATTACACCGAAGCACAGCACACTGCCAACCACTGCAGAAACACGTAATTATTCAATACATCATCCTGCACAAGGTTAGTGTCATGTAGGGCATTTGGTCGTAAAACTAGGTCAAGTACACTTCCTAGATCTCACAAAATCAAGAATATTTGGGTCGGATCAGAGTAAGAAAGGCGCATCTATATCCCGGCTCCATGGCTAAATGGTTAGCGTGCTGGCCTTTGGTCACAGGTGTCCCGGGTTCGATTCCCGGCAGGATCGGGAATATTGACCATAATTGGTTAATTTCTCTGGCACGGGGGCTGGGTGTATATGTTGTCTTCATCACCATTTCATCCTCGTCACAACGCGTAGGTCGCCTACGGTCGTCAAATCAAAAGACCTGCACCTGGCGAGCCGAACCCGTTCTAGGATCTCTCGGCACTAAAAGCCATACGCCATTTCATTTCATGGAGCTATGAAAATTAAAAACTTGGCTAGGTCTCGCAGCCTAAAGACTGTCTGAATCGGAAGACTACAAGGGTTGACTAAGTGAGATCCGATAGAATGATGAATATGGTGCAGCTGGTAGAAGTCTACGGAAGCAATGTCAGACATGGCTAGGGGTCCCGGCATCTCAAGTTTAGAGAATAGGGTCTCCCCTTTTAGTAGCCTCTTACTACAGGCAGGCGATACCGTAGAAATATTCTACGTCCCAACCAACGGGCACAGGTTATTTCGCAGGTACTTTCAGGAGGTAACAAAAATCACAGCCATAATTAAAGGAAAGCGTAACATCTAAGAAACTGCAGCAAGGAGAAAATTCACAAATTACAGCACAATTTAAAATGCTGCAGTATCTTTCTCTACACGTGTGTGAATTTCTCATTGAACTGTTCTAGTGTTATTACCAAACCACAACAATGAACCAGTTAGAGACACAAAGTGAAAGTTGGAATGAAATGAAGCATATCTTCGTGTAGTGCATGCAACGAGCTAGAATAACATAGAGAGGTAGAAGCGCTGCCTGACTGAACTTAACTGTACGAACGTCCGCCATGTTTACAGTGTCACATAAGCAAGGGGACGTGGCTCTCGAATGACAAAAAATATTGAAAATACGCATATAGAACCACCGGTGCAAAACTGAAGACCATTAGCCGAAAGCGTAGAGCATTAATAATAATAGATTGCGAATACCGCTTCTTCATCCATGTTGCGGCACGAGGCCAACACCACGATCAGCAGATTGTAGGGTGGTTCGAAAGGTATATAAGGTGAATCGTCATACAGTGTGATACGAACTGGCCACGAAATCCGACCAAGAGCGTTTCCCTGCTTGGCTGTTGTGGTTAAACGTAAATTACAATAAAGAACCGTCGACATAAATTAGTATTTATGACGGAAATCCTTAAAATGAAAGGAACCTACGATAGCGTACAACCTCATTGTTCCACCGAGCGAGTTGACTGTGCGGTTAAGGTTGCGCAGCTGTGAGCTTGCATTCGGGAGATAGTGGGTTCGAATTCCACTGACGGCAGCTCTGAAGATGGTTTTCCTTGCTTTTCCATCTTCACACCAGGAAAATTCTGGGGTTGTAACTTCAACAATCAATTTGCTTTACGTCGCACCGACACAGATGTCATACGGCGACGATCGGATAGGAAAGGCCTGGGAATTGGAAGGAAGCGGCCGTGGCCTTAATTAAGGTACAGCCCCGGCATTTGCCTGGTGTGAAAATGGGAAACCACGGAAAACCATCTTCAGGGCTGCCGACAGTGGGGCTCGAACCCACTATCTCCCGATTACTGGATACTGGCCGCAATTAAGCGACTGCAGCTATCGAGCTCGGTGGGTTGTAACTTAATTAAGGTCACGATCGCTATCTTCCCAATCCTAGCCCTATCCCATCCCTCCATAGCCGAAATCTTCGAAGTGTTAGTGCGACATTTAAAAAGTATCAAACTCATTCTGATCTTATTTTTAGATGTATTGTATCCCCATGAGTATCACTATAATTGTTTAACGTATTGATTAATTAAAATGTAGTGGACATACCTTTTTGTTTCCATTACCTTATCATGACGTTCAATCGCCACGTACAATTTCCCTGTTACCTGATCATGTATGTTCTCATGCCGACTCCATTTCTTTTGACAATTCGAAACATGGCTGCACTTTATGAACTTGCTGATGTCAGATACACAGCCCGCTCCTTTCTCTCTTTCTCTCTCTGTCTCTGTGTGTACATGTATATAATGCCCAGCCAAATCAACGGCACGCAAAGATCTGAAATGTTTAAAATATGTTGATGGAAGGAGGTCCATATGCACTTCGAAGCCGGATTTTTAATTTCCGAAAACGTGTTTTGGGCTGTGGCAGTCCAACGTGCTGCCACCAGGATTAAATCCTTAGATTCACCGTCGCTAGGCAACGTACATAAGATAGGTAATACAAGTTAAGGAGCCATTTTAAGTCCATGGTGCAGGAAGCCATTTTCGTTCCCCGACACGGGGAGCCAAAGGCAGTCCGTAATATACGGAAGTGTTTGTCTGTGTGAATGTGTGCGACGCCCAGCAAAATCTACGACACGCAGAGAACTGAAATTTTAGTCATAGGTGGATACTGCATTTCACCGATCACGCATGGCTGTGCCAAAGAAAAATTCTTGCTCCAAAAAATGAAGTTGTCAACGACATCAATAAGTGACTTTTACAAGAATTACCCGATGTTCTATAAATTTCCAAGTATATCGACACAACATGTAATAGAGTTGAAGCTTTCAGCTATCTGACACAGCTTCTGAACAACCTGAAGTCCCCTAAAGTACCCACTAACATATTGGAGCGGTCGACTGGGCACCAATTATCCTTCTCAGGAATATGAATACTCCTTCCCTCTGCAACGGAATATGACTCTCCTGTCAATAAAGTGATGCAAAGTGTTATAGAAGCCATCATCATGACTGGTTATACCGCTAGAGTAGCACGCTAGTGTCCAAAAGTTAAGCATAAGTTACGAGCAAACAGGGCAACAGGAAATATACCGCAAATCGCATGACATATGCACCTACCAACCTTACGTGTTTGCTCTGTATAGGACAGGAGTGTTTCCTGCTTTGACTAGCGGCGTAACCGCAAGGTAAACACAGCCAGTGCCTGCGCCCAATATTCCTTCAGTCGCTTTTGCCCTGTTATAGTGTGCGGAGTGTAGCCTCGTGGTGAACGTGACGACATAATGGCACAACGACGCCATTTGGACCCCATTTTGCAGGGTAGAATACTCGGCCGCCTGAAAGGAGGCCAGACACAGACCGAAGTCGCCGTATTCCTAAATGTGCCACAAATTGTCATTTCCAGATTTTGGAGACAATTTCAAGACACAGGAGGTGTTAGTCGTAGGTCAGTACCAGGTCGACCAAGTGTAACCACCCCACGGCAGGACCGATATCTGGCCTTAACCGCCGGACGAAATCGGAGTGCATCAGCAAGACAATTGTCAGCGGAGCTTGTAGCCGTCTTAGGGGTTGCCATTTCCCGGCAAACTGTGTACCGAAGGCTCAGAGCAGGAGGGCCGTTTGCCCAACGTCCAGCGGTGTGCACCCCGCTCACTCCAGCACAGAGACGAGCCCGTTTACTATGGAGCCGTCAGCATCGAACCTGGACCATGAATGGACGGAGGCATGTGCTCTTCACAGATGAATTCCGCTTCAGTTTGCAGAACGATTCCTGTCGCACATTAATCTTGAGAGAACCGGGTAGCCGATACAACCACAGGAACACCGTGGAACCGGACCAGTATGGTAGTAATGGCGTCATAGTGTGGGGGGACATCATGTTGAATGGCCGTACGGACCTGCACATCTTCATGGGTGGTCCGAGGAACACTGTTAACGTTCAGAGATACAGGGATGAGGTACTGAGACCATATGTTCGACTCTTCAGAGGTGCGATTGGTCCAGACTTCCTCTGAATGTACGATAATACCGGACCGCACCGCGGTGCTCTGGTGGATGAATTTCTGGCTGGGGAAGAAGTTCATCGCATGAACTGGCTAGCGAATTCTGCGGATCTGAACCCTATAGAACATGCCTTGGATGCATTGGGGAGGCGAATTGCATACCTTCAGCCTCCACTAAGGACCCTCCAAAACCTTCGCATTGCCCTTTTGGACGAATGGGATGGATTGCCACAAGAAGTCTTGTACCATCTGATAGAGAGCATGACACGTCGCTGCGAAGCATGTAAGGCTGTTAGGGGTAACCATACACACTATTAACAGCGTATTTTGCTGCGGAAGACATTGCCAAGTTTTGTTAGTTGTTGTCAAAGGTGTACCTTAGCTATCAAAGCCTTTATGACACTGGTTTTTGGACAATTTGTGTGACATATGGTGTGGGATTCAGCTTCCGTTTGTTCAGCAATCCGTCTGCCATTTCTATCAGGCAGTATGCCCTCGTTTGGTGATTATGCTTAACGTTTGGACGCTAGTGTAATTCATTCCTCGGATTCAATTCTTTCTTCGGATATACTGTTTCAATGTAGATATCTGCAGTTTCCCTATTTGTTTGATTTTCGGTACTTGTATCAACAAGGCACAAGGGCTTAAAGTTTTAGGACACAATGATCGAAAACAGTGGTTCTCTTATGGTTAATTGTACGTGGGTTATTCAAGAGTTGTAAAGGAAGTCTCACGATACATCATGGCTCCAAATGAAAGAACAATTAATGCAGTTTATCCGGAAGCTTTATTATATTGTTTTAATTTTTTGTACTATCCACGAACCCGGTAAATTTTAAGCATTGGAGTTACGATATTTAAAAGTTAAAATAACGTTATTAATGTATTTATGTAAAAACTACGTGTGTTAATACATATTTTAAATCTAAATAAATGGTTCTAGGAACATCTAGATGTTGAATTAATAAACGCGCGTGAAGCCCCTGGTGCATGCTAGTAATGAATTCGGAGTAATTAGAAAAACTATACCTCCAATAGTTTATACCTGACTGTAAACCACTGAGTTGTTCATAAATCTATGAGGATGTATGAGTATATTTTAAGAGTCCGCCAAATCATTCTTAAGAGAATGAAAATTGTGCCGCAAAGAGCATTTTCCATGCAACAAAAGTTGTCAATAACTTTGAATCTAATTAACTTATCAACTTCTGACCTTGTGTGGGGCTATGTCTTATCAATATGTGCTTGTGATTTATATTTAGTTTTGATAAGTTGTAAATTGCAGAAGTTCAAAATCTCAATTTTAACTCCGCTTAGTGCAACTTTTTATATATAATAATATACGGGATGGTCGTGAACAACGTGAACCGCGTATATGATCCTTAGAACGTTGATCATACTGTTGAAAGAAATACGTCGATTTCTCGCGTCGTTGTCATTTATCGCTTCGCGAGAGAATTCGAATAGGCTTTACAATGTTGAGTTTTTATATCTTCACGTGGCTCGGTCGGGCTTGAGAGCCATGACGAGAAAAGAGCATCAAACTCAAACACACAGTGGGTTTCAGCCAATACCACCGTAGTGTGCTTGCTATGGGCCGAGACTATCAGCAGGGAGGTCCTTGTTCAAGACCCTCCCATGGAGAAATTTATTTCTTCTATTGGTGCACTCAAGCCGGTCATAAGCGACGTGCAGACTTAGCAACAAAGCCTTGCAAAGCCCATCTGAAGTAATCCGCGAAGCAATGTGATAGGCCAACTTCAGCAGCTGATAACTGCGCGAAATATCTATTTATTTTTTGCCAATTATTTATCAGTATGACCAACGCTCTAACGTTGTTTCCGAGCACCCTGTATAAAGACAGACAGTAACTGGTAATCTCAGAAACTAATGGACAGATTCTGAAATTTCGTTCACCATATGAGTAATATAGGCTATGTATCGACCAGGAGTATGAAATGGTTCCCGCGAGAAACATGACTGAAGGAAAGCATGGCAGTAATAGAACTCGAAATGTGTACGTTTGCCGTCTGTGTTTCTTCACATGAAAGCTAATCGACTGGTAAAGCTCAAATTTGGCAAACATATAGCTGATACCTTTGGTTAAAACACAGACAACTTATTATCACGCCATATTTCAAGTGGACTATATAGCGAAAAAGAATGTGACACAAGTCAGAAGGAAACGTACACTTGGGACCTTAAAATTAAATGCGCTGCCTAAGCGGTTAGTCCTATAGAACAATGGAGCGCACCACGTTCACTTGAAATTCTATATCCCACCAAAAAGTTGATATGAATTTTCTTCGTATGTCGAATAATTCTAGAGAAAAAATTGGTGCATGCTTTTATCCTTGGTGTTTTTGTCTTCGTTTGTTTGAGGTAAGAGTTATATGCCGGACCGTGGCCAAATTCGACAAGCATACAACTTGAACGTTTGGTTAAAATAAAGGCTACTTACTATTACAGTGTATCTTAAGTGGGCAATGTAGCCAAAGAAAATATGAAGCAAGTAAGAGGAGACATACGCCTAGACCCTTAAAAATATATAAGATGTCTGAACGGTTAGTCATATTAAACATTAGATCACAGCGGGTGTACTTAAATTTCTGCTAACCAGATAAATATGTAGATTTTCTTCCTAATAATAATAATAATTTCCGAGAAGGGAATGTTTTTCTGTGTTTTAGCGTATAATTTTGAGGTTTTGTGTGTGGTGCTATTATTTTTAAAGAGTAAAATAAGCCTCGAAAAGGTGGGAGCTCCACCATGCAATATGAGAACTCTTACAGACATATGTGTGGGATTCGTGGCGTTCACTCACGCCCTCTCCTGTTATTTACATTTCGCAGGAATCAAGTAGAAACCAAATACGTAGGTCGAGTCATAAATCATGGCAACATTTTTTCCCGCGATCAGGAAACAACACGGAAAATCTAAGATATGCATTTGGAGACGTACGGTATGTACTTGCGTATGATGCCACTAGATGGTGTATGTAAACAACAGTGTGGGTCTAAGCATGCTCGCAAGTTCAGTGTGTGAGTGAGAGCGTCACGAAATGGAAGTCAACAAGCAGGATCAACGATCGTATATTTAAATAGCAGTTCTCCGCGGCCGAAATGCACGCCAATGCCACACAGAGCTGCGGGAAACATTAGGTGTGCATGCCATCTGTTGTAAACAAGGTTGGGTTTACAAAAAGCACAAATTCTTTATTTGCTTCACATGTAAAATTACAATATTTACACTAACAAAACTGAAAGTTATCTCGAAGCAAACTGAACCATGAATTTGGAGAAAGAGTCTGTCTTTGTACACTATATACACGTTGGAGTATTCACGTTCACTACTATTTCGGAAAGATAGTCTTTGTGACATGAAAAGTTCTTGATAGTCGAAAACTATCAGAAGCACTGACGTAAATATCTCAGAGAGTCCTTCCTTGTTGAAGTGTCTGAGTTCATTAACGTAAGTTCAATGACTGAAGAGTTCCTACTTAGCGAAACTAAGTCGATAATGGGAGCTTGCATTAGACTGGGCATGGACAGCGGAATAGGCAAGAGGAGCGGTGACCCGAGGTGAGACCTCTTACTGCCAGAAATTCAGTCCACCTGGCCGAAGCACATTTTCAAGAGGAGTAGCCTCCGTGCTCGACGTAGGGTGTATTCTGGAGCTGGACACCGGGGTCAGTGGGCGTCTGGACAGGCTAGGAGCTCCTTTATATAGCACACACGACGTTCCAGGCACGCGCACTGAGGGCTGCGCGTCGAGGCTCGAAGAATAACACACTGGCACGCGTGTAGCTGGCTGGCGGATCGAGAAGGGAGCGACGGACATACAACACCATCCACTACAGAGCAGTGGCGAGGTGGGAGAGAGTTGTCACACATTAGCGATACATATGCAGCGAATGGTATTCAGCGCCTGCCCCACCACTGGCAACGCACAGTGGAAAGCTTGGGTGATTTCGAAGGTCTGTAATCAGTGTAGACCTGTCCTTTGTACATAGTCTTGTGTATTTGTTGTCTAAACCATAATAAAAGAATGTTTACCAATGGCGTGTGTTCTGTCACTTTCCTACGAGAATCTCCTGAAGTCAGTATATGTCTTCAGGCACTGTGGATAAAAACATGCTCTATATTTCCAAATGCATATCTTATATTTTCCGTGTTGTCTCCTGTTGGCGAGAAAAAGAATAGTTGCCATGACTTATGACTTGACCTTCGTAAAATAGACTCCGCCTGAGTTTGAGGAGCGTACACTAACGCCGAGTGTGAGTCTACCTCATTTTTAATTCCTTTGATTGACATGGAATGAAAAAACAAAAACAGAATAACCCTAATTAATAATTTTTGTTTAGAATTTATACTTACGCAGACACGTACTAAAAACTGCTTTGTTACGTTGATATAGCTGTCATGTTGGTTTCCTGTCCTTGAAAACTACAGAGACAGTATTTCTGAGGATATAAAAAGGCAGGTGGAGAGTGCGTGTCTGCCATTATAATGAAAACTATCCAACTAGACTGTTACTGGCAGTAAGCAAGGGGGTGTGGCATCATAACGAAAACTCCCCAAATCGATTGTGGTGGTAGTACGCAAGGGGACCTGTCATTACAAGAAAACTCCGCAATCTAGTCTTCACACGAGAAACGACGTATGGCGAACTCCCCGTCATGTTTCTGGGGTAACGCAAAGAGCTATGCAATTTAATAAGATGTTTCTCATAACGTGTACACTCCTTCATCTAGAATTATGCATACAATGTAGGATTCCGTACCGAAGCACGGGTACATCAGCTAGTTATATTGTAAATTGTTCTGACACCAAATATAATAATAAAATTTACATTCCTAACCTCTAACAAGTATAACTAAGTTTCAAAGTGATAAATCAACAACGGTTTCACCTGGGAACTTTTGAAAATGGGACATTCGTTTTTAATTAAAATGTGATAAATCCTGAAAAATTTGAGCCCTTTGAACAACTTATTATTTCTTAAACGAGGACCATATTAACCAACTTCTAAAGTTTTACATATATAGAACTAAAATTAAAGAAAGTATAATTTTGTATTAAGAGGTGGAAAGGAAAGGCGGCTAGAGAGTGGTTCTTTCCTTAACCATGTCTCCTTGCTCGATGAGTGTTGAAATATTTCGATATACGTTATGTAATTTTATATTTAGTCTAAAGTAAGAATATTCCTGTGATTGTTATGAAGAGAATGTTCACTTACCAGGTAAACCCAGGTCCACCATGCTTCCCCGTGGGCTGCGTCCTGTGGGATCTAACATGGCTCCTACGATCCCACCAGCTGCTGCAATACTGCCACGAGGGCTCCGTGCGGTGAGTGCTCCCATGTCAGGTGCCAAGCTGTTGCGTGGACTCCTATTGAAAGTTTCTGGGACCAGACTTCCTCGAGGACTTCTGTTGAATGTCTCCGGGACCAAACTTCCTCGGGGACTTCTGTTGAACGTCTCGGGCACAAGGCTGTTCCGTGGACTCGTCCTATTTGGTTCTGGAACTAAACTGTTCCTTGGACTGGTTCGCGTCGATGATTCCGGGACCAAACTGTTCCTAGGGCTTGTTCGCGTCGATGGTTCGGGAACCAGGCTATTGCGTGGACTTGTTCTTGTCGTTTCTGGCACTAAACTATTGCGTGGACTTCGATCCATATCTGGTACGATGCTATTCCTTGGGCTACGATTGAAATCTGGAGCTATACTATTTCTGGGGCTACGATTAAAGTTTTCTGGAATTAGACTGTTTCGTGGACTGCGATTATAAGTATCTGGTACAAGACTGTTGCGCGGGCTACGACCTGGATCTGGGACTAAGCTGTTCCTCGGACTACGATTTGGATCTGGAACCAGACTGTTCCTCGGACTACGATCGTGCTGTGGAATGCATATACTTCCTCGTGGACTTCGGTTGCCTTCCGGCACTGGTAACTCGGAAGAGCCCGAAGGAGCTGAAATACTGTTACGAGGGCTTCTAGCACTAGGAGGCGGTGCTGGCGGTGAGTCAGACACCCCAACAGCCACGCTTGCTCGTCGGCCACTTGGTGATCCTGATGGGGTGGTTCCTCCTCTGGCAGCTGCCCGTGCAGTAGCTGCTGCAGCTCGCTGAGCAGCACCGGAGCTGCTACCCGCACTTCGGGATGCCCGGCGGCGCCGGCTGGATGTAGTGCGGGCCAGCATCTCGCTAGAGTTGCGCTCACTGTGGAGATCTCAGCGATGATAGCACAGCCCCATCTGAAAAACAAGGAAACCTTCATCAGCAAATTGTGCCTCAATTACATTTCGGAACTTTCAAGTTTTACCACAACCCTATCTGATAACATGTACAATAATTATGGTTTGAACATCACTTTTTTCGCAATAAAACTATAACTGATTTCACGGGGAAACAATAATAAACAATATTCGATATTTGAGAAAAGATGATTGATGTGTTGAGTCTTCACCCAAAAGGTTGGTTGGATACATGAAAGGTGTCAGTTAATGGGTGTGTTATGGAATATGGAGTAAGGTAGTTTCCCTCACCAAGCCAGAATATGTTATCTTAGGCTATATTCACTTGCCAAACCAAAGCAACAGCCCGTGGCCTACCAAGAGACGGCTGCTCAGTCCGAAGACCTGCGGATTAAGAGGTGTCGTGTGGTCAGCACGACGAATCCTCTCAGCCGTTATTCTTCGCTTTCTAGACAGGGGTTGCCATCTCACAGTCAAATAGCTGCTCAATCGTAATCACGTAGGTTGAGTGGACCCCGAACCAGCCCACAGATCCAGGTTAAAATCCCTGATCTGGCCGGGAATCGAAACCGGGGCCTATGGGTAAGAGGCAGGCACGCAACCTAAACAGCGTGGGGCCGGCTACAAGTGCACCGATAATAATAATAATAATAATAATAATAATAATAATAATAATAATAATAATAATAATAATCCTAGCTACTGTATGAAAGGATTGTCATTTGCCGCAGCTTAGAATGCCCACGTGTCATTTTCGACGTTTCATTTTCCACTCTCAGATGCAGAGAAAGAAGAGTTCATTTAAGGGTGAAATATTGCAGAGCTTTAATGAATTTTCTCGGGTTTAACACCAAATGTGTCACAAGAGATAATTTCTTAGGTGCTGACACCGTGAAGCATAGGGTGACGAATTGATTTTCTTGCCTTACGACTTCAACTTATAGGTATGAACCCGCAATCCTGAGATATGGAGCCCAGCACCAACCACGTGGAAGGAAATTTCACACCATTCGTTAATGGGGCTGGTCCGTGGTTCTACAGCTCTGCATTTCGGCCTAGCAAACGAGCAGAGCGAGCTTCGGCTTACCTGTGACCATGGCTGGTCCGTAGTTCTACAGCTCTGCATTTCGGCCTAGCAACCAAGCAGAGCGAGCTTCGGTTTACCTGTGGCCACGGGGCTGGTCCGTGGTTGTACAGCTCTGCATTCCAATCGACGAACCGAGCAGAGAATGCTTCGACTTACGAGTGGCCACGGCTGGTCCGTGGTTCTACAGCTCTGCATGCCAATCGACGAACCGAGCAGAGAACGCTTCGACTTACGAGGGGCCACGGCTGGTTCGTGGTTCTACAGCTCTGCATTCCAATCGACGAACCCAGCAGAGAACGCTTCGACTTGCGAGTGGCCACGGCTGGTCCGTAGTTCTACAGCTCTGCATTCCAATCGACGAACCGAGCAGAGAATGCTTCGACTTATCTGTGGCCACGGCTGGTCCGTAGTTCTACAGCTCTGCATTCCAATCGACGAACCGAGCAGAGAATGCTTCGACTTACCTGTGGCCACGGCTGGTCCGTAGTTCTACAGCTCTGCATTCCAATCGACGAACCGAGCAGAGAATGCTTCGACTTACCTGTGGCCACGGCTGGTCCGCGGTTCTACAGCATTCGGGAAACGGAGAGGGGCTGGTACCCGTTGTCGGCTGTTTGGAGAATGGGTTTATGTGTTTTTTTCATTCTCTTGTACTAAAGCTGGGCTGAGTGGCCCTGACGGTGGAAGCGCTGCCGCCCCCCACCACCCCAACTTGGCAGGTTCTATCCTGACTCCGTCCGATGATATTTGAAGATGCTGAAATACGCCAGCCTCCTATCTCTAGATTTACTGGCAGTAAAAGAAGTCCTGTGGAAAAAAATCCGGCACCTCGGCGTCTCCGAAAACTCTTTAAAATAGCTAGTGGTACGTAATAACAGTAATATCACTATTATTACTCTTGTACTAGGACGAATGCAGAGACAGTTCCTAGTGTAGTTCAATCCCCTCACATTATCCGAACATCTCCTTCGCCGAATCAAGACTCGCTGACCTGAGTGAAGGCGCTGCCGTTTAGGAGGCCCGCCCTCCCATTCAGGGATGGAATGAAAATGTGTGCAGTACCAGTAGCAGCAGTAGTCGTAGTAGTAGTAGTACTGTATGATTATTCGTTGTTTAAGTACATGTTTATTATAAGGTTGGTAAAGAATGCAGCGAGTGTGATATGAAAATTAGAATTTCCAGGACTACAGTGATGTCAGTAGAAATTAAGAGGATTGAATGAAAGATAGGAAATGCCGCAGTGGATTAGGTGGATTATTCCCAGTACTTAGGAATTTTGCTCTCCTATGGTACTTACTAAGATAAATTGAATTAAAGTCAGAAAATTAAAGTGAGCTCGCACTTACGATCAACTCTATTGTATAAAAAAAGAGTGATCCCTTAGACTATAATTATTCATCGGTTAGTTTTCAGACCGACATAGATTTACGGAAAAGAATGCTGAGTGATATCAGGATATCTTATTCATAAGTTCAGAACACATCTGAAAAAAGTGAGAATAACTCCAGGTGCATACACTTAGGTACAATGGCAGGAGGGTACTCCAAATGAGGAGATAGGAAGTTGGAATACACTAGATCGATGAAGCCGGCTGCGTTGGTGGAGTCAGGTGAGGCGAACGGAGGAGGATAATTTACTTAGAAAAATAAAAGACTTGGTCATGAAGAGTAAGACAAGAAGAGGGACACGTAGGCGGTGTAAGTTAGACTTATTTTTCAATTATTTAATGATAATAACTGTGGAAATATAAGAGGCCACAGAGTTAGTTGCAAATGGAGGACTTTGGAGGCACTTAGTTAATTCACAGAGACTTGCAGACTGAAAATGACAGGCTACGGATGGTAGCAAGTATAGCAATGATCCAAGGATTGGAATATCTATGCATTGATGAATACGTGAGGAACACAACAACAGCCCTCCAGTTAGTTTATAGCGCACAGATGTAACAGAGGTGTGGCCTCCGTTCAATTTAAGTTCTGCAAACAAAAATAGCGGTGGTAACGTTTAAAGACTTGGTTGATGGAATGAAATACGTGGCGATTACAAAGAGTAAGGATAATTTCTTTTTTTTTTTTTGCTAGTTGTTTTACGTCGCACCGACAAAGATATGTCTTATGGCGACAATGGAATAGGAGAGGCCTAGGAAGTGGAAGGAAGCAGCCGTGGCCTGGATTAAGGTACAGCCCCGGCATTTGCCTGGTGTGAAAATGGGAAACCGCGGAAAGCCATATTCAGGGCTGCCGACAGTGGGGCTCGAACCCACTATCTCCCGATTACTGGATACTGGCCGCACTTAAGCGACTGCAGCTATCGAGCTCGGTAAGGATAATTTCAATCTACGTTGGCAACATTTAGAATTTCAAAGGACCAGTTAATTGATTTAGAATCTCTAGATAATTATTTGTTACAGACGCTATCAAGAGCAAAATCAAAATAATAGCACAGCTTTTTTTACATATATATAGACAATTTCACAACATTTTTTCCAGGGGTATTGTGTAATCCATAACATTTTGTAATATGCAATTAAAGTAGGATAACCTTATAATATGTAAGTAGGACTACGAGTACATACTAATCTGTGACTTTAAAAACACGTTTAGCCTCTTTGTATATTACGATGTATTAACCCGAAGGACAAATAGCAGTCTACAAACAATTTCCTATTCACCCAGTACAACAATAACGCTAATAACACAATACAATTTACTTGGTTTCGAATTCAAAAATATTGTTATATGGAGGCACGATTTTAATTTTTTTGGACCTAGGTTTGGAAAAGGTACTCTGAAATAGCGGTATCTCAATAAATGGCGGGAGTACTAATTATTTTACAAACTGTCCTTTTCGAATTTCGAACATCATGGAACATGAGATGAAGTGTTCAAGCATACAGAGAAATCATCAAATGTTTACATTACTTCTTCACTCCCTTATATTTTCTTATACTACGTAAGGCGAAGGAATTTTGTCCCGCAGAAGTTCTTGAATGGTTCAATTTCAAATACCACCGGACTGATCCGAAATCGAACCCGCCAACTTGAAATAGAAGATCCTTGCTCTACTACTTAAGCTACTCAGTCCGGTTCCCGAAGTGAAACATAGAATAAGGACAATGAAAGGTATAAAAAACAAAATCACTACGCTTCGCAAACCTAACGCCTTCGGGATCAGAGAAAGTAGGAATAAAGCAAGGGAGTTAAGATAGGAAAGATTAAAGTGAAGAACCTGGCAAAACTAGGTACATGAAAACAATGTCAGACTCAGATAGGGGTCCCTTGGTCGCCTGCTCACTATCTCTAGTTAATAGTTCTGTAGGAGAAGACCAGATAGACCTGGTGCAGGTCTTTCGAGCTGATGCCTTATACAGAAGGCGACCTGCGCGTATATGAAGATATGGCCCTGTTTATGACGAGCTCTAACACCCGATCCGTCGGAATTTACCAATGAAGGTTAAAATCCCCGACCTGACCGGAAATCTAACCCGGGACTCCTTGGGCCAAAAGCCAGCACACTAACCATTTACCCATGGAGCCGGACATAGTAGTGGTGATTAGAGGGTACTAGGACTGTTACTTATCTAGGGCATTACTGGATTGCGCGTAACAAAATGAAGTAATGCCGTATTATATTTCATGAGATGTCTATGTCTCCGGTAAGGAATGATGGCAGGTCAAGACACTGGGTTAAAGTTTCATATCGTCCAGTCCATTAGACGGATGAAAAATTGAAAGAGTCTCGGAAAGGAACACCACTGAGATGGCGGTCATCCTTTGCGCTGGTCAAATTACAGAGAAAGAGCTGCTCCCAGACTGAATTTTAAAATAAATATAAAATAACAGCAACGTTCAAAGAGTAGTGATATTTAGTACAATTTTATCTCTCTCCTGACCACTGAACACTTACCACTCATTAATGAGAGAGACCCGTAGGCTGTATAATAATAATAATAATAATAATAATAATAATAATAATAATAATAATAATAATAATAATAATTTTAGTAATGAACTGTTTAGCGCCCATACATGTTTTAGGGATTAGGAGACACCATGGTGTTGGACTTTTGTTCCACAGGAGTTCTTTAAAACTGCCAGATCTAGCGACTCAGAGTTGTCGCATTTAAATATCCTCAAATACCACCGATCTAAGTCGTAGTAAACTCAGAAACTTGGAAACAGGCGTCTGTGGTGTAGCTCGTTTAGAATATTTAATTTCACCTGTATACAGGGTTACCCACCTAAGACGTTACACGGAAATAACATCTAAACAATTAAACATATCGGTATACTGTTTTCATATTCGTAAATGATACCCAGGGGCTTGTAAAATTATGTGATACTTATTCTCAAGGGGTGATTAATAACCGAGATATTGATACTAACTCCATATTTTTTATTGGTACGGCACGAATACATACAGCTGGCCTGAAATTTCAACTTTGTACAAGTTCAAATATATAAGTATTTTCAAAATCGGACAGTTACTTTTTGAGATATAAATAAGAACATCATGCGCGGTTTTGCATGCCGCATCAGACGGCGTATTGTCGGCCAAGGACGTATTGGCACGCAAGTTGTTTCCTGGCAATGATTCCAGCCACAGAACGTATACCAGGCTTGTATTGTAAATTTTAGTACACATAATTTGACCTACTGTCACATACCCTGGGTGTCTAACGTTATTGTATGACTGGCGAACACAAAACGGGGAAGGGAGATTAAAGATTTTTTGTTTCGTTTTGAAATCCATCTGTAACTGGTTGCGCTCAGTTTGACGTTTTTCCCCACGAATGGGAATGGGAAGGATTTGGAAAGGACGTCAGCCGTGGCCTACCTCAAATGTACCAAAGTATTTATTTTATTCATTTTAAAACATCAACCCTCCATGTCCTGTCATGAGTTCGCCTGTCATACACAGTTGCAAACACATAACATGTATAGGCTGAAATCACACCCAGGAAACAGCTTACGCGTCAATATGTCCTTGCTCGACTGCACGCCGTCTGATGCGGCGTGCAAAACCGCGCATGCTGTTCTTATTGATATCTCAAAAAGTAACTGCCCGATTTTGAAAATACTTACATAGTTGAACTTGTACGTAGTTGAAATTTAGGCCAGCTGTATGTATTCGTGCCGTTCCATTAAAAAAATGTGGATCTCTGTTATTGATTACCCCATGAGAATAAGTAGCATATTATTTTACAAGCCTCTGGGCATCATTTACGAATATGAAAACAGAATACCGATATAGTTAATGGTTTAGACGTTATTTCCGTGTAACATCTTAGGTGAAGAACCTTGTAAAATATCGCAGCAGTTTATATTTTTCACTATTTTGAAAACTACGTCAGAGAAAACACCTTTTGATCCTGTCGACTGGGAAAGAACTGGTTTTGAACACAGGCTTAAAACTGTCAAATATTTACAAAACTGATTTATAGTTTCTAATTCAAACATTAATTTGAGGTAAGTACATTGTAAAAAGGAAGTTTATAGAAAATTAGTGCCGGGCTGTGTGGCTCGGACGGTTGAGACGCTGGCCGTCTGACCCCAACTTGGCAGGTTCGATCCTGGCTTAGTTCGGTGGTATTTGAAGGTGCTCAAATACGTCAGTCTCGTGTCAGTAGATTTACCAGCACGTAAAGGAAAACTCTCAAGTTAGGTTCAGAAGGCCAGCGCCTCAACCGTCTGAACCACCCAGCCCGGCGGCCCATTCAGACTGCCTCATTAGTTCACTCTGCCGTCCAAGGTACTTGCAGTAACTTCCTATAACACTACATTCCTAGAGCGTCATTTCTCCCGCTATCAGCCTTCTTCATCGTCCAATTTTTCACTACACAGGTTTACTTATTTAGCTTATGGTACAAGTTAAGCTGCGTATACACTGAATGACAGTATGAAAAACAACTTATAATTCACAAAGCAGCGTTATGTGTAATACAGAAAAATAGAAAAAATACAAAAATGCAAAAACGCAGAAATGATGGCAAATATAAGTACATAAATTAACACATGAAAAATGTGAACTAAACTAGGATGTCTAGCTGTTGCATCAAATCAATAGCCGTTGTATAATCTGTTAGAAGCTCGTCGATAGTTATGCAGAAGGCTCTACGTAGGCGTTTGATGGTGATGGTTCGCACTCTCTGGAATTCCTCACCACAGTCACAGCTTGGAAAAGGTCGAAGGCACCAAGGATGCATCACAGAGCCACTTCTTCCATGCACAGTGCGCATTCTGTTTAGTCGGACCAATACACAATGCGAAAAATAAAATCTTGGTGGGGGATGCCTAGGGTCATCTGGGGCCTTAGCAGTCCACACTTCATTCCAAGTTCGCAATCCACAGTAGTTTTCTTTCATAAGTTTTTGAGTCAACTGCAGGGGAGTGTGTCTGGATTTCAGTCGGGTTGGAGTGATTTTACGGATATCTTGGGGATCTGGAAGTGAGTTATTGGTCTGTATTTTCTTTGCTTCTATGGACGAGATTGTTCATGCAGCGTAGACCTGGAGGAAGTATGTGGCTAAGGACTGGAAGCCAGTGCAGTGGGGCAGTGGGGTTATTTCGATAAAAGCACTGGTAATCCGCATTGTGTGATTCAGGATGTGGTCAAATATTTTGGTGTGGGTGCTATTCAGTCATACGGAAGAGCAGTATTCAGCACTTATATACACCAGGCTTAACGCAGAAGTACGTAAAATTGGCGCTGTGGATCCTCATGTGCTGCCAGATAGGTTAGATAAGATGTTGTTTTTTTACTCAGTTTGGGTGCAAAGTTGGAGAGATGTTTACTGTATGAATGTGTCCGCTACAGTTGCAATAGGGAAGACTTGAGTCCTCACAAGGAGAATTTTCATCATGGTAGTGATCGATGTATTCTTGCAAACAATAGTACGTTCTGGTGTTGAATTTATATCCATCACAGTGCACCTGCGGATCTAAGCCCCACTATCTCTATAATAAATGACAACTAATACAAGTACTCGAAGTGACTGACGACCTTGTAATGGGTAATTCTTGTGCCATCAGGTCTGTTCTTATTGGAGTGATCACAGTTAGCGGTTTGACATTTGTGTTGTTGATTGCAAGACTCTACGCTCTACGTCGTTTGTCTAGTCTCCGTATGATGGTTTCTAGTTCGTGTTCGTCTACTTCAATTATCATTATTATGATGCTGTTATTCTAGTCGTCAAGTGCTTCATTCACAGTACATATTACTCAGGAGGAGGGAAGGAATGCAACATTGTCTCACTCGGGTGGTAGTGGAGAAGACGTCTGGGAGGATGTAATTGAATCGTATCGTCAATACACACATGCGAAATGTATTTTTCTTTTCTGATTTTGTATTAACATCGCACTAACACATAAAAGGCGACGCAAGTAGGAGAAAGGGGGCAGTGTTGGGAAGGAAGCGGCCATGACATTAATTAAGGTACAATCCAACCATTCGTCTGGTGTGAAAATAGTAAAATACGAAAACCATCCTCAACGCTGCCGACGGTGTGATTCGAACCCAGTATATCCCGAATGCATGCTCAAAGCTATTCAAATCTAACCGCATGGCCATCTCGCTCGATGCGAAACATGAACTAATTTCAACAATGCATGCGTACTGTAGTGATATAGAAATTATTATACACAATAAATTATTTCGTGAGATCTAAATGTAAGGATGTTTTCAAAGTATTAACTCCCCGTAGAGAAATAAATCTGATAATGTATTTACTTATCTTTACTTTCCTTTAACACTGGAATTCAACAAGGACATATATAAAATAATTTTAATTTCTGTAGAAATATCAAGAATGAAACCCGAGTTTATGTTTGCCATAAATACATTCCACAAGTGCGTAAAATGGTGAAGCAATTAGTTCTGGAATTTAATTAAGCGAGGTTATCATATAGATCCTTTCTGGGAGGATTTCATTAGTTGAGTGAAGCCTTTTCGTTGTTTGTGAGGCACCCTGGCAAGAGATAAAAGAACTGATTTGAACTAGAAGCTTTCCAATCAATACCAATCGCCATTTTGTAAAAGTTTTTACCTTCCAAGGGATGAAATTGCGGTTCTAAAGATCATGAGAAAGTACTGGAAGAACATTTTACACTTCGCTTTTCACTGAGCGATGATATTGATTTTGCTGCTCTCCTTTGACATTCGTAGCCTTGTCTATCTTTGACGATGTTTAATATACAAGGCCTGTTAAGGATATACCTAACTCATCTTTGAAAATACCATGAAAATGTGAAGTCTAGGTGACTTCATAAAAGTCACGCTGCTTAGAGGTATTCTCAGAAGTAACTAGCCATTTTACTTCTTTTCTGAACCGGTTGTACTCAGAAGTTGTTAGTTTGAAAGTGCGGTATTTGTTGTGACTGTCATTAAGGAGAACGTTGAAAAAATTGTCAGGTCGAACGAGACAGAGTTATTGACGGTACCATTTCATATCAACGATTCTGCGCATCATGAATTCCTACCTAAAGATTAGAGGATAAACCGTTGAAAAAATGAAATGTCGTATGGCTTTTAGTGCCAGGATATCCCAGGACGGGTTCAGCTCGCCAGGTGCAGGTCATTATATTTGACTCCTGTAGGCGACCTGCGCGTCGTGATGAGGATGAAATGATGAAGAAGACAACACGTACACCCAGCCCCCGTGCCATTAGAATTAACCAATTAAGGTTAAAATCCCCTACCCGGCCGGGAATCGAACCCGCGACCATCTGAACCGAAGGCCAGTACGCCGATCGTTCAGCCAACGAGTCGGACGAGGATAAACCGTTGATATTATAATAAAACATTGAGACTTATGACATAAAAATAAGGAGGAAAAATAAAAACGTGTGTTGATTTGTAATATGTTGACGAACACTTAGAAAAATAATTTACGTCACATTGACACAGTTAGGTCTTATGGCGACGATGGGATAGGAAAGGGCCAGAACTGGGAAGGAAGAAGCCATGGCCTTTATTAAGCTACAGCCCCATTACTTGTCTGGTGTAAATGGGAAACCACGGAAAACTATCTCCAGAAATACCGGACGCGTGGTTCGAACCCGCCATCTCCCGAACGCAAGGTCACAGCTACCTGACCCTAACTGAACGGCCAAATCGCTCGGTCAAATTCGTAATTCTTAACATTCAGTTACGCCATTAACATTCAAACATGTCAGGCTCCGCGACAACCTGTTCAGCGTCATAGCCTTCGGTTTAGAGGGTCCTGTGTTCGATTTCCATCTAGGTCAGGGATTTTGTCCACGTTTGGTTAAATGCTCTGGCTCCGGGACTGGCGCTTGTGCTTTTGTATTTATATACATCACACTACTACGTTACCACAGAAACACGCAGTAACGAATACAACCCTCAATAAATTTTTGGCGTCCAGAATTGTATCCGTCCCCGAAAGTTTTAGTAGTTTGATTAAAACATAGGTCCTGTAAATCAATAGTAAGGGGTCAATATGTGTGACACAGTTCACTCCTGGGAAAGGTGATGGAAGAATAAGAAGGTTCAATACTTCAGGCAATTACCTTTTGAAATATCAATATTTCCCCTTGCTATTCTGATCCCTAAGCAAGGCGAGACATGTCCACGATATGACCATGAAGACACATTTGTTACGCACATGTTAACAAACATATCTCTTAAATAATAAAGCCGGAAGGCAATATTTCACTCGATTCAATTCTTAAATGATTATACACTAAATACATTCCACGGTTAAATTGTAGAACATATGTTGAATACTCAAACAGATGGTTAGCCGGATCTTCAGGTAATCCACCATCAGCCTTCATCTCATGGAGATACTAGAGTTTTAGTGTAGATTTGTCATTTGGTGGGAAATTTTCATTGATGCACCTGTGGAAGTTTTAGTTTGACAATACACACCGGAATTTGAAGTACACTGTTATACGGCGATTGAAAAGTTTGATCATGAAGAACATGTTCATCTGTTTTTATTCAGTTTCTCGTATTAATCACGGACATCTAGTAATTACGAGCTGCAAAATTCATACCACCCTCGTTTGGTAGTTAGTTTTAAGAATTCTTAAATAATCCGCGAAATATTATCGAATTCCTCTAAAGAAACATTGCATTGCTAGTAGGTAAACGAAAAATAAGTAAATCCGAGTAATACATGAGTAATTTTAATAGTTCTAAGTCCCAATAACCAATTTTATGGTTTTTGTAAATGAAATGTCGTATGGCTTTTAGTGCCGGGATATCCCAGGACGGGTTCGGCTCGCCAGGTGCAGTTCTTTCCATTTGACTCCTGTAGGCGACCTGCGCGTCGTGATGAGGATGAAATGATGATGAAGACAACACATACACCCAGCCCCCGTGCCATTGGAATTAACCAATTAAGGTTAAAATCCCCGACCCGGCCGGGCATTGAACCCGGGACTCTCTAAATCGAAGGCCAGTACGCTGACCGTTCAGCCAACGAGTCGGTCATGGCTTCTGTAGACACCTAAGTTAAGAAATTTTGTCCCCAAGGAGTTATTTTATTAGCCGGAAAATCTATGGACAACTGGGAGGCGTATTTGAAGACCTTTCAAGAGGTCTTCCATTTGATCCTTGCAACCCTGCAGGTCATTGAATGGTATGGAGCTTAGGTCACACATTTTCTAACATCCATGAAAACAAGAGGGAGGTTTTCTGTACATCAACACATCCTAACTCACTGTTCATTATAAAGTACAGAGCTTTCAGTATTACTTTCTTGAATTTAATCTCAATTCGGAAGTTACTCTTGAAACGGCCTACTTATATCCATCCACGTATTCATTCTTGTTTTGGTAACATAGTGCAATATAGGTAAAATAAAATAGAAAATTGTAACAAGAGCGTGTAAGCATGGCATAATATCCACTCAGCAAGGAAGTCCAAATTGTTTATTTGTGAGTAAATGATTGTAACTTGATATTATAAGACAGATAGTCAACTTAGATTTATGTTATCCTTTTTTTAGCCTATCAGTTTCCCCACGGGCTCCATCCGAAATGTAACACGTTGTTATTAACTATCCCCGCGGATGTACTTGCAAACTTTCGAGATAATGAAGTAATGCACATCATCTCTTGTGGTAAGTAGCTCGCTTTTCTACCGCTGGAGGAATATTCTGCTCTACCAGGATTAACGGTTATAACTAAGACGGTCAACCAGAAACCACTTCGAATGCTTGCGAAGATATTAAAAACCATTTCCATTAGTGACGATCAAATCGTGGTCCTTATGGTCAACACATCTACTCCTCAACCACTAAGCGAACCTAAATCATACGTATCCCTCTTACAGAATAAACAATAATCGTTCAATAATGTGCAATGAGTCGGGTATTCATTAAGAAGAAAAGGGGCCCACTTATCGTGGATACTTGAAGACAACTATGGGTGTGCCTAAATTGAGAAACATATCGCATTTGCTTAACCTGGAGTTTGTTCCTTGAAGTGGTATAATAATGTTATTATACCATGACTTTTACTGAAATTTCAAGCAGCTAGTTCGCTTGACGAAGATGTCCAAATAATGAAAAGTATTGTTTGGCCTTAATTTTCGAATATGACATTTTAAATCATTCATGCCATTATAACTTAATACTAAGAGTAATATTTACCGAAGTGAATATAACAGACTAGAAATTGATTCCCATAAGATAGTTATTTCTTCATTTCTCAGTTTGGTGAATTCAGTTTAGGATGCAGTCAATGATGGAGCTTCTGAGGATCCAAGCAGGCTTCGGGCTGAGGGCTCAACATACTTAAGTTCATTGGTATTGTAGGGGAGGAAACATTATACAAATACGGAAGCAAGGTAGACAATCTGAATCACAGAAGCGGAGACGTAACGCCGTGTTTTATTTGTAGTCGGCAACCATTAAGACAACACTATAGTGCGGGTTTGCATAACAATCTCCTGAGGAGATGTGTGGTGGTGGGGTTGAAGATATTGTCCATGTTGACTTTATAGCCACACAGGTTTGTAGGTAATTTTACGTAAAAGAAATAGCACAATGTTTTTGTTAGTTGGTTAAATAACAACTTTTAAAATTACCCAAGGCTTTTGTTAATGAAAGGTGCATTTCTTATAATTAAATCTCAGCAACTATAAATCAGTGTGCCCGTGTACACTATAAGAACTATCTATAGTTTGTGTTCCTATCCAATCCACACACTTGGTTACTTCAACCTGCAAACTAATGTATCTATGCGAGCAAAGTAATGCTATCTGCTTGTTTATTTTAAAAGTAAATATTTTTTATATGGTGCACACTACTGAAAGTGTAGGCGAAATGATTATTGTGAAGAATGGGGTGCGAATGTGAAGTGTTTACAGGTATTCTTAAAACTTTACTCATTGTAATGTACTTCCCAGTTATTTCAGCACAGTGTCTTAATTGAGCCGTATGATCTAGGGCAGGGATGGCGAACTTTTTCCATCTAGTGTGTCATTTGAAGTCTGGTTTAGTATTCTTAACTGTCTATTGTGCCACTTGTTATTTTCGTTTGTAATGGCCGCCTCCCCCCCCCCCCCCACAACCGTCACCACCGACTTGCATCCCTAATTCAGAATTGTGTTTCATAATATGTTATTACTTATACATGTATACGTTGTAAAATAATACATTTTATTGCATGATTCGTAGTCGTATTTTGCCAGTACCGCAAAAATACTTAGTACCCATGTCATTTATCTTAGTTTCACTTCTTTTCTTCAATACCATAAGAGAAGCACTTACATCTGAAGCAAAACGGTTTCTAACTGTTGACTTCACAACGTTCATTGTGGAAAAAAGCTGCTCGCAGGCGTATGCTGACCCAAACAAGATAACTAGCAAGTTTCTTCATGGCCAAAAACATTTGTGGCAGGCTGTTCCACTGTTCAAGTATTATGTTCTCCGGTGTCTGAGAGAATATTCACCATGAACCCGATTTTCACCATTGCTTCACCAAGGTGTACGAATTTGTTTACCCATGCAATGCTTTCTTGAAATTCAGTCAACTTCATTTCTAAATTTTCAATATCTAACCACTCAAAAAATTGATATTAGGCCTAATATCACTCATTTGTGTAATATGAGGTTTTGAAATGAAGTGCGATAGTTTCTCCAAATCTCGAAATTGGGCAGCTCTTGGCAGCTATTTGTCTTACAAAATTGAAAACAATAAATACTCATGAAGAATAATTACGCGATGCTGGCAAACACACACATGCCAAACTTCACTAATCGACCGATGTAGATCAGCGAATGGCTCGTTCGCCGCGTCTGACGTTTATTACACTTGGCTACCGGACCTATCAGTGTTGCAGTGTTGCCATAATACACGTCCGAATGGAAGTAGAAATTAGGTTTTCAGTATTTATTCCTTGAACCTGAAACACTATGACGTTACGATGCACGAGATATGTATAGTCTATAGTACTTGACGTACATAACAACATTACGGTAATATGTGCATGTAGTGTGTCACCGAAATCGTATTCGCCGGTCACTAGGTGACACGCGTGGCATAGGTTCGCCATCCCTGATCTAGGGATAGGATTGTGTTTGAGTGTCAAATGTGATTTTGAATTTTACTTTATGTTTTCATGTTTACGTTGTTGACGAGAGCTCTGTGAACTTACCACCTGAAAAATCTATAAAGTAATTTATCTACCTGTATTGTTGTACCAGTATGCAGCGTGCTTTTCCAAATGCTATAATTTCAAGGACTTTGGGCATCGTTGCCAGAATCTCCTCTCTCCCTGGTAATCTGCAAGCTAGGTATCGTACAGTTAAAGGAAATTAAGTTGATAAAATTTCTTCAAGATTGTTTGAGATCACTGCACAATATTAGACACAAGTACTGAATGTTTTAGGCCTATACCTTCAATTGGTAAGTCATTGCCCAGGACTTAAATGTGAAGACTACCAAGATCGATAGCTGCAGTCGCTCAAGTGCAGCCAGTATCCAGTATTCGGGAGATAATGGGTTCGAACCCCACTGTCGGCAGCCCTGAAGATCGTTTTCCGTCGTTTCCCCATTTTCACACCAGGCAAATGCTGGGGCTGTACCTTGATTAAGGCAACGGCCACTTCCTTCGCACTCCTAGCCATTTGCTGTCCCATCGTGACCATAAGACCTATCTGTGTCGGCGCGACGTAAAGCAAGTTGTAAAAAAAATTAATATGAAAACTCTGCTGCTACGGCCCTCCGGTCAAGATTGAAAATTATTTAGGACGCAAATCTATTTCAAGTGCATTTTGTTAGAAATATGTAATGTTATTCTACTCAGTGTGGAGTTACCGATATCTTGGAAATGATAATATTACCGGTTTTAATCCCCATTAAGTACTTTTACGGTTTCTGGAGACGCGAGTTGCCGGAAATTTGTTCCACACGATTTCTTTAACATGCCATCAAATCTACCTACAAGAGCTTGACGTATTTGACCAACTTAAAATACCACTGGAATTAGCTGCGGTCGAACCCACCAATTAGAGCTCAGAAGACCAGCGCTCTACCACCTGAGCTACCAAGCCCACCTGAATGTCTCTTTCAACTGATACGTATCAACTGTGAGTCTTGTAATCTCTGCTTTACAAGCTGGCAAAAGAGCGCATTTACTTCTGCCTTGCAGAAGAACTCGCTAGGTGCCAACAGTACAACCATAATGAAAAATACCTTTCATGCACAACTGGACTGTTTATCTTCGCCGGGACAAATAGCTCAGATTGAGGTGAAGTTAGTGGTTCAATTCTGACTCAGCTGCTGGTATTTGAAGGTGCTCAAATATACAATTCTTGTGTTGGTGGATTTATTAGTACGTACAAAATTCCGGCACCTCCACGTCTCCTAAAACCGGAAAAGTTCTTTTTGGGACGAAAAAACCCAATCAATCCTTGTTTTCAAGGCGATATTACAATTGAATCTGGTCAATTGTGAAGTTATCTGAAGTGCTATAACATTGTTTAAGTAATAGGCATTTTTTTACACATACAAAAAATCCTGCATTGTCACAATCGTAGGCTCTATTTATACAGAAATGTGAAGGTAAAATTAGTACTAACACTTTGTTCAACTCAGAGTATTCATGAGATTGGACATTAATTAAGGCTGAAGTCATGTAGTAGTCTCTGTAGACAATTTCACAGCTTTCCATATACAGTACCACACATTCAAAACTAACCTCACATTGACTTTGAATTGAGAAATATTTAAAACAATATTTTTCTGATGATGAGGTCATCACTTTTGTAATTAAAAGAAAGTTTAGAAACAATTGATAAATTGTGTATTTAAGGGGGTGAGATGTAAGGAATTTATCCGCTGAATTATTTGTGATTTATATTAAATTTGAAAGTATTAACGTACATTAGATATGAAATGAAATGTCGTATGGCTTTTAGTGCCGGGATATCCCAGAACGGGTTCGGCTCGCCAGGTGCAGATCTTTTTATTTGACTCCTGTAGGAGACCTGCGCGTCATGATGAGGATGAAATGATGATGAAGACAACACATACACCCAGCCCCCGTGCCATTGGAATTAACCAATTAAGGTTAAAATCCCCGACCCGGCCGGGAATCGAACCCGGGACCCTCTGAACCTAAAGCCAGTACGCTGACCATTCAGCCAACGAGTCGGACAACGTACATTAGATTTTTTTTTAGGTAAGGCAGCGCTCACTGAAACTCAGCTAACATAATGGGATTTCCTTATTCTTGTTAATACAAACAGTTCAGCATTGATGAGCACACTCTCGTGTCGTTCGGAGAATGCGAATGATATTAACATAACCATCAGCCTGTCTGAGTATAGCTTAATACTCTGGATGGCCCTTGCAAATTTCAGGAGCTGCCTTTTACCGTCCAACAGTGCTTATTTATTGACAATTAGTCCGTTCTCATTTTCTCTTGGAATTGAATGCTGTAACACAACGTTGTAGAAGGTAAAAGCAAAATGGTAATTGAATTTACGGACTACAGCGTCGATTGCTTTCCGATGTCGCTCAGGCTGATACTACAGCGCACATGGTCAAATTGCATTATCTGAGCACCTTAAACTATTTTTCAGAAGCACTAGTCAGTGAAGGCGAGCTTTTAAATAGCCTCCTGGAAGAATATTTAAACTTAGTGAACAATAAATAAAGCTTTGAGTATCAGTGTGAGTGTACTGATGCCGTTAAATGAAAGTCATACGAAGTAACAAAGTTTCTCTATAAATTTCTCTACCAAAATTACTTAACAAAGTTTTGTCATTTTTCACGAGCAACAGTGTTAATGTAAGGCGCACATGTTTCCGAAGGCATTTTCTTGTTGTTATTCTTAGCATTGCTTAATTGCGCAGAGAATTAAGGTGCATCTGCAGGCCTGCATCTGAGCACCAAGAAAAACAAGGTAGTGGTTGTGATCACACAGACCGTCACTCTCTTGTTAATTATTAAACAGAGATTGGAAGACACGAGGGAGAACAGCAAAGCTATGTAATACTATGAGAAGTGTAGAATAAATAAATCTAAGAAAAGTGAAAGAAGAGAAGGTGCACGAGGAGGTATCCTAGACTTTAAGTTTCAGTTCAGGAAATATCTCAGTCTTTGACTATAAAAAGTAAATCCAAGGAGTCTTGGGACATACATTTAAATTATATTTTAATTTGTTTCTGAGCATTTCGTTAGTCTGAATAACTTAAGTGTTCAAAAATATCTGCATATAAGAGTTATAATTTTAATGAACGAATACTCACTCTCCAGCTGCTGGTTATCTGTGATTGGGAGAGGAGATCATTCTTTACCAATCTACTTGATAAGACCAGTAACCAAAACGGGGAAGAATTGCAATGGGCATTATTTGAGAAGAGGCATCTTGTTGAAGGGTGTTCTGTTGAGAGGGGGGGAAAAGCAGGATGAAGGAGGATGATAGTCATAGATGACCTGAAAGAAGGAAATTAGGGTAATATAAAAATAAAATCAAAATAAATGTACTGTGTCTAGTGTAGAACATATCTCTGTGGTAGCTGGCAAATTTAATAACTAAACAGAACACTGATTTAAAATACACAATTATTTATTGTAATACTAATTAAAAACTAAAAGTAAAATAACTAATGTATGGTGCGACGCACGGATTACCGCCGAGTGAGTGGTTAAGAATCCACGCTCCAATTAGTGCCATATTGCACACCGCTCTTTTTTCAACTTTCTCTCCGGATGCCTCTGGCAAGTGCTGCTACAATTTCATCTACTGCTGCTAGTGAACCAAGGGCTAGGTAAATCAACAATAGGAAGAAATGGAAGAAGATGTTGTACACTGGACCTGAAATTGCGATGAAAATTTTATTTTGTCCCTATTCTTGTAACAAGAATATATTTCATATGATATATCTCTGTTAGCCATACGTTTCATAATAAAAGCATATACTGTCCAGTTTTCAACTCGTCTTGCGATATAACCACACCATTATCCGTATCAGAGGAAAGTAAATGGACAAAGAACAGAGAATGAAGAGTTGGAATCTCTGTTTGCTTTTGATATAACATGGCCGTTCCATTATATAAATAACAACCACGGCATTATTGGTTCTTCTCTGACTGAAAAGTCAATCTCCTAGTGTTACGAATTTGCCCAGACTCATATGAAATACTTCCCGTATTTCGTAATTCATTTATACCTAATATTCTGCTATACAAAATGGAGTGGATACGTCCTTCAAAATTAAATACGCCTTTTTATCAAGAAAGCATGGGAGCTGCTATGTATGAGGTCTACTCGTTTCATTCATGTTACTCGATGGAGGAACAATATTTCCAATCTCTTACGCAATGAAACAAACAAATTGCTAGTATGCACGAGATATAACAGGCAATTCGTCTACAAGAGTGCACTACTTGGCCGCTGAAAGCAAGGTGCTGAATTAGTTTGCTATCTTTCTTGAGGCCAAAAGGTTGCGTTTTCTTAGGAGACGACTTTCAAACTTCATCTGATTCATAGAGGCCTGATATATATGACAAATCCTTGTGCTATTTTACGGCGAAATATTAATTATTCCCTGGTAGTATCGAAACTCACAACCTGACTTTTAACCCCGTTTAGCATGCCATTGCGTACTGTCGATTTCACAATTTTGTAGTTGTTCACAATCGTGTAACTTCTTTAGTAATCTATATAGAATATCATCATCCGCAAGAAGCCTGATTCCACTTCTTTACTCATATCATTTCTATATATAAGATAGGTCCAAATATACTGCCTGAAGGAGTTCCCCGCTTAATTATGACAGGGTCAGACAAAGCTTCGCCTACTCTAATTCTCTGAGATCTATTTTCTAGAAATATAGGCACCCATTCAGTCACTCTTTTGTCAAGTTCTATTACACCCATTTTTGCCATTTGTATCCCATGATCCACCGTATCGAATTCCTTAGACAGGTCAATTGCAATACCGCCCATTTGACCTCCTGAATCCAAGATATCAGCTATCTACAAGTTCAGCTTCAGTGGAATAATCTTTGCTAAACCCGACCTGCTTTCTATCGAACCAGTTAATAATCTCGTAAACATGTCGAATATAATCAGAAAGAATAGTTTCCCAAAGCTTACATGCAATGCATGTCAAACTGACTGGTCTGTAACTTTTATCTCTCCTTTATTCACAGGGGCTTCTTTTAAATGTTATTTATACTGGATGTCGACCTAAGAAGATCTTTTGCCCCTACTTTGCACCATATGTTATGAACCTGCGTGTATTTGGAAATTGCGGGAGTGTAAAGTGTTTAATATGAGGAAAGGAACATTAAGCACGAAGAAACACCCAGACCCCAGGCCAGGGATATTAATCATGTACAATTAAAAACCCGTGACACGGCCGGGAATCGAATCCGGGGCCGCCGGGCCGGACTTCTCAGGGGCTACTAAAGCAACTCTCCCACTCATTTGGTATAGCTCCTTCATGCAAACAATAATCAAATAAGTACTTCGGATATGGTACTATATCCCAACCCATTGCATTTAGTATATCCCCCGAAATCGTATAAATTATAGCCGCTTTCCTAGTTGTGAACTTTTGTATCTTATTGTAAATGTCACTGTTACCATAGGTAAATTTGAATACTTCTTTAGTATTACTCAACTCCTCTAACTGGATATTATATCTGTAACCAACAATCTTCACATACTGCTGACTGAATACTTCTTCCTTTTGAAGATCCTCGCATACGCTCTCCCCTTGTTTATTAATGATTCCTGGAATGTCCTTCTTGGAACGTATTTCTACCTTGGAAAGGGTACAGTGATTTTCGTTTGACCGTACACTATTTTAGAGATAACATCTAAACAAACCTATTCTTACAGTATAAAAGTAAATGCCTAACTCAAAAATCCGCCCAAAGAAATGAAAATAATGACTAAAGACTACTGTTACTGAAATGTTTTCATTCCTCCCCTGAAGGGGTAGGCGGGCCTCTTAGACAGTGACGCCGTCTCCCAGGCCGGGAGATTTGTTACGGTGAAGGAGATGCTCGAAGAAGGTGAGGGGGTTGGCGGCCATAGCCTAAACTAGGATTTGTCCCGGCATTCCCCTGAGCGCAGGAGAATGGAAAACCACGGAATGCCATTCTCAGGACAGCCGACGGTTGGGGCCAGCCGTGAGGTCCAGCCCTGTCCCGTCTCGCCAATGCAGAGGCTTAGAGCCACAGTAGATCTGTAGCCACCCGTCCTCTGCTCGGTTGGCCGGCCAGAGTGCAGAGCTGTTGGACCACGTACCAGCCGTGGCCACTTACATGCCAAGCCCCACTCTGCACCTTCCGACTGACTAAAGACATTATTGGGAAATTAATATCATAGAGCGATCAATGAGAAGATATGAGAATGGAAAGCGGAAGTGACCTCGCAAGAAAAAAGAAAAGGATTAGGGTTTCAGAAGCTTAAATTTCCTTGAAAATATTTATTGTAAACAGAACCGTTTACTTCCATAACACGATGTCCACATCAAGTTTAAGCAAGACCATTATCAGGAACTTTATGGAATGTTTTATGCTTATTGGACCCAAAATTTTTAGAACACGTTAGTTCACTTCATTGCAGCGATAAAGGGATCAAACTATCCAATTCTATAGAAAATGAAACACTTTCCCCTGCTGTTACAGCAAGTAGCCTTTAGCTGCTTTCTTTCATACACTTGAAGGAAGCGAAAAATTAACATTCCCCGTGCGTGAATTACACGTGGAGAATAAAGAGTCGGAAAGTTTGCAGATTTGGGTCAGAAGTAATTTTACTAGCCTGCTCCAAAGGTAAATGTAATACATCTCTTTTTCTCTTACATCAATAATAAAAGCAGAAACTTACGATCTGGGGAGAACCAGCTCCCGAGATGCCAACACCACCTCCAAACACGAATAACCATAGAAGGGCATGGACTAACAAGACTAGAGGAGATGTAAGACAGTAGAGAGGGGTATTGTAAGTTCTTGTTCACAGTAAACTGTACGCCACAGTGAGCAGAAAGCAGTTAGTTGATGCCCGTCACGCTGCAACCTGGACGGTGCGGTGATAAAGTCTTACTCATGACGAGGCATAGTGAGACATGTTTTTTGCAGATCGAAGGAGGACGGAAGAGTGAAGGTAAGCCATTACACTATCTACAACATGCTTAGGTACGGAGTCAATATTGTCCTGATTTCAAGCAATTTTGACGACAATTTTTAATTACCGAGTTAAGTATCAGGCTATTATCTTCGCCATTGTTTTGGTATCAACATCAGAAAGAAATTGGAAGATACACCTCCGTTTTACTGTACATTCACATCCATCAAAGAGAACAAACCCGTTCATAACTTCTCATTTTTAATTTATACCAGCTGCTGTACCTGTTCTCTAGGGGGAGCGTGCCTGTGTCTTACCCGGAGGCCCCGGGTTAGATTCCCGGCCAGGTCAGGGATTTTTACCTGGACCTGAGGGCTGGTTCGAGGTCCACTCAGCCTACGTGATTAGAATTGAGGAGCTATCTGACGGTGAGATAGCGGCCCCGTTCAGGAAAGCCAAGAATAACGGCCGAGAGGATTCGTCGTTCTGACCACACGACACCTCGTAATCTGCAGGCCTTCGGGCTGATCAGCGGTCGCTTGGTAGGCCAAGGCCCTTCAAGGGCTATAGTGCCATGGGGTTTGGTTTGGTTTGGTTTGGTTGTACCCGTCGTTGACGAACTTGTGCATGATTACACTTTTTGTCGACCGCTCATGTTTTGAAATTCTGAGATTCGTAGGTGGGCATGGTCCCCCCTGTCAGCTCCTTATCGTGACATACTCACTTCCTGGTCTTAATGGACGATTCCAGTTTCATAATTTTTAATGTGAAAAGTCTTTCTTTTCGGTCCGGCATTGGGCACAATACGTGTCACTATTTTGCATCGCTGATACCTTCACATATATTCATTTATGTCACCACTGTAATTACAGCGATGCAAAGAAGACGTCTTGAACTAAAATTTGACGTTAAAAACGAGAATTCTTGCTACGTCACGCATTAAAATAAAATGGCCGTCGAGTAAAACCCCTTTTTCCCTCTAGGACAATCGTTTGACTTCGGCATCGTCAGTCCCTTTTCGAAACTCGAATATCGTTAGAAATCCTATAAAATACTCTACAAAATGGCTTGAAAATAACTTCAGTTAATGAAGCCGTCAGTGACGAACGCCTACTTGAAAAATATATTTTATGACATTTTGACAAATTTCCATGATGTCCAATCTTAAACAACAAAGCATGCAAAAACGACAAATTACTCCACCATTTATAATAGAACTGACTTCCACCGAGCTCGATAGCTGCAGTCGCTTAAGTGCGGCCAGTATCCAGTATTCGGGAGATAGTAGGTTCGAACCCCACTGTCGGCAGCCCTGAAGATGGTTTTCCGTGGTTTCCCATTTTCACACCAGGCAAATGCTGGGGCTGTACCTTAATTAAGGCCACGGCCGCTTCCTTCCCACTCCCAGCCCTTCCCTGTCCCATCGTCGCCATAAGACCTATCTGTGTCGGTGCGACGTAAAGCAACTAGCAAAAAAGAACTGACTTCCAAACTACATAGGATAAACAGCTCTGAAGGATCAAAAGCGAGTGCACAGCAATCAAAAGAAATATACAGCGTCTCTCTTCTAAACCCAGACCGAGAGCCCGGTGTTTGCACTCTGCGCTACGGCAGCTGTCTCAGCCCAATGCGTCGCGCGCGGCCGCCCTGCTTTAACCGTCTATACCAGGGCCTCTCAAACGCCCATAATCTCACGCGTGCAGATAGAGGCGCAAGAGCTCCGTGCACTGTGCATCGCTGCCGCTCGGCATGGCTCGGATCAACGCTTCGTCTCTGGGCTACTCGGCTAAGCTCGGCTCAACTCGCCTCTACTCGGCTCAAGTCAGCCCGGATTTGGAGCGCTACGGCGCAAGTGGGGCAGAGGGAGACAGGCGGAGCGAGCGAGACAGGCGTGAGGAAAGAGAGAGTAAGCGCTATTGCTCCAAATCGAGGAGTGGGGGGTCTGCACTCTGGTCAACCAAGCCAAGTCGTCGTTTGCACCGTGCACAGTGCATGCACCACGCGCATGCACTCTGAGAGGCCCTGGTCTATACAGTAGTATGCGAAATCTTACCACACAAAAGATGCTGGAAGTGTCATCCTGCATACTGAAGGGCTTCAGCAGGTTCAAGACATTGGGCCCGTGTAAACCTGTACGGTTTAATGTGTAACGGCGTTGTGTCTCTGTGCAGATGAAACCGAAACCCCTACTTGTTGTTCTACTTTCGTAGCGCTGGTGACCGTTGAAGATTCGCACCAGTCATCTGGCTTTTCTTCTGTTAAAACTGTTTGTGCGCGCACAGTATTTTATTGAGCACTGAGCCAGTAGTTTCAAATTTATTTACAAATACGTGAATCTGTGCTCGTGAAGGTGACACTTCACCTGGAAATTGCTGAACAAATGCATGGCGTACCCTCGAGCGACTCGTACTTAAAATAAGTTTTATAAACAAAAATGCGGTGTTGCAACGATAACTGTCTGCGATTCAGACTGGCTATTGCAAGGTCATGAAGTATGTGCGAGCTTCCCGCACAGATGCTTATCTCTCGGAGAGTAGAAACGCCGCTGGACGGTCTGAGTTTACAAGAGAGACCCTATAGATTTAACGCCTGCTAGAAACATTCATGTAATCGCTAAAACTTACGTCTCATACTTTAATCCTGGCATTCGAAAGAATTGGAAAAGGAAAGAAAGGAATCCATACCCTTCTTTATTTCCAAATGTTTTCAGTTATCATTGTTACGGAGATATCCGTGGTAGGTAGAGGTGAAAGAAGGTGCGGGTGTGAATGGGTTTCAAGCTACGAAATTAACGTGCAATGTAAAATTAATTTAAAATTTAACTAGGTTATATTTTCTTTTCAAAAACAAGAGATAACAATCATAACAGGTACAGAGTAGCAAAAATGTAGGTACAATATTACTGGATTCGGGCTCAGTGCCCTTACTTCATAACTCTTGGGCAATCAGCCCCGCCTTACTCCAAAAAATAGTTTTAGCCAAGGGGCAGAAAACCCCATTCATGCCCAGGAGCACTGGCTCCAAACATTACACATAAAGCCTGCACGAGGCATACAGAAACAAATTTCAAAGAGCGATCCGCTCTCAAAATTGTAAGCCTATCACAAGGCCACACCAAACTCTACCTTCAAGCTGTCCTTCTAAGGACGTATTCACAGGGGTAAAATACCCAACCTACGGAGGTCTATTACATGAAAAGAAGGTTGATTACATGACCTCTAAAATAACAATTTGAGAGGAGGCGATCTTGCACTCCTAATACACTTTGTTGTTTAAAACCTAATCTGGCTCTGGGCTGCTAACGCAAGGGCTAATCCCATACTACAGAGGTGACTTAGAGAAGAACACTTTACATTACATAAACGAAGAATAGTTTGAGAAAATAAGTTCACCTCAAAACAAATGTGAGTGGGAGCTCGAGAGGGTTAGCACTCTCTATCCCAATATGTAGCTTTACAAGAAAAAGATGAAAAGAGTAATTACATTTTAGGAAAAGGTTACATGATGGAAATGCTTCGAACCCGCCGCGAGTGTTAAACTGCCGACCTAGCAAGAAAAGAAGTTATTAATGGGCCATTACCTGGTGTTGAACGGCTGAAGAAGAAAGAGGCGCTTCCCGCCTCCTGCTATGTACTTAATACACTGAAAGATGGAACAGAAGTGGCCCGGAGACCCTAAAATCAGCAGTTTATATACTCTCGCGGAAGTTTCTAGGCGTTAGGGGAAATAAAACACCCTCCCTCAAAGTTTTTATTGGATAGGACCCCACAATCGATTCAAGTTGGGGGAAGATACATCTGATTGGATAGAAATTAATTTAAGAAATTCGGGATTGGCTACATGCAAAACAAGGGGAAAGAGAGGAGTATATTAAACAATAACAGAAGGAAATTTAGCAAAGAACAAACATTTGAAATAAAAATTTCTTCAACAAAATAGTTCTTTGACTCCGCACTAGGTTGCACTATTGTTGATCTTCAGTAGTGTCCTCTAGAAGAGAAAGTTCACACTTCTTACTTCAAGCGAAACAAAAACACATCAAAAGTGACACAGTTCAAAAACTCAAAATTTTCCACGTGGTGACATCTTCTGAGAAAGTAGAGAATTAATAGAATAGATAAAGTTCAACCTTCCTCCAGAAGAGGAGTTTCAACTGGCGCAACTTTTAAATAAACGGTGTAGAGGTGTACCGCCCGGTACAGACCTCCCCCCCCAAAAGTTCCTCCAGGGGTGACACATGAAATCAGTTTGAAACAAAGTCCAAGTAATGATGTTGATACGAAGATAGATAGCAGAAGCATTTACAAGATTTCTTAATTCAGTTTCAAAATGTTGTTGTTGCAGGTGAATGAAAGTCTTTATGTTTGTAGAATTTGAATTTCTGAAGATAAACTTTTAATACTTAAAGGTGAAGAAAAATTTTGCAATGTCCACCAAATATTGTTGTTGAATTCCGAAGTGTAGTTATTGCTTATGGTGACTGTCCATGTAGTTGATGTAGATTGAGTCGGATGGCCAGACCGGCCGTTGCGGCTTGCGTCCAACGGAGGCCGCTCGGACCCCTCAAGTACCCTGAGATACCGCTCGCCCGCACTATGAGGGGAGCAGAGGTGTTGAAGTACGCCGCGCCCGCGGTGAACAGATACAGGCTGCGGGCATGTAGCAGGTCGTGCGCCGCACATCAGCCTTGGCCGGGAGGAGAGCTCCGGCTCGCCGGGCACATGTCGTCTTCGCTGGAGAGGAGGGGGCCCATCCCCCTCCCCAGTTGCTGCACGGCGCTGCGCGGCTGCGGGGGCGCTGAAACATTAAAGCTAGGCGGCAGAATTGTGTTGGACTATCATCTTCTTTGAGGGTACAGGCTTGTGGAGAGGTTGAGGGGCCAGCGGCGTGTAGATATCCATGGCATTTACTATTATGAAGCCACAGTGTAAGGTGGAGCAGGAGACGGGAGCGTGGTAATGGCCGTGGCAAGAACAGGATGGCAGTTTAACGGGTCGGGGCAGGTTTTACACAAGGCTTACATCTAAAACCAAAATATTACAGAAGGGGCAGAATGCCTTAAAAGTGAAACTCAAAAAAAATATAACCTTCATATCCTTTCAAAATAATATGAAGCAAGTTAACACAAAATTACACCGGTTTCACCTGGGACAGGTGAACCCTAAATATCCTCTCGGTGGCTGGATTACTTAGCAATAAGGTAACCGGCGTAAGAAAATCGAGAATGATACAAGGCCCATGAAATCTGGGGGCAAGTTTGCCCGCGGGACCAAATTTTTGACCATAACCTGGTCACCTACCTTCAAAGTGGTGGGTCTCCGTCCACGATCATACCTTTCCCTAACCTTTTCATGAGACACTTTAAGATTGGCTTTAGCCTTCTTCCAAAGATCTTTAATGTTATCCGGATCTATTGTCTCGGGGAGAATGTCATTCAAAGACCAGAGGTTAGAGAGCGGCGAGTTGGGAACAAACTTGAACATCAACGAAGTTGGAGTAAACTTGTGAGATTCATGAACCGCCGAATTCAAAGCAAAAGCTATCCAATGCAGGGACGTGTCCCACCTGGAAGGATCTTCATGATGATAGGCAATGAGTGCGGACCTGAGATTACGGTTAACCCGTTCAGCCAGAGATGGTTGAGGGTAATAAGCAGAAGTAGTTACATGAGAGATGGACAAGTCAAAACAGAATTTACGAAATAAATTTGATGTGAACGCCTTAGCATTATCAGATACAATATATTGGCACGGACCAAAAGAAGCAAAAATAGAATTTAGGCAAGTAATGGTGGACTGAGCGGTAGCCAGCTTAGTCGGAAATAACCAAGAAAATCTAGTAAAGCCATCTACGCACACAAAGATGAACTTGTTAGCATTACCCTTTGACTGGGGGAAGGGTCCTACATAATCGATATACAGGCGTTCCATGGGGCGCGACGCTTGATGCGAAGACAAAAGGCCTACCTTGGTGGACATGGTGGGTTTACTAAGCAAACAAGATTTACAAGCTTTTACAAGTTCCCGAATTTCACCGTCCATACCTTTCCATATGAACATTTCACGAATCTTTTCACGAGTTTTAAAGATTCCAAGATGCCCCCCCCAATGGGGTCTCATGATAGTATTTGAAGATCATAGGTACAAGAACCGCTGGAACAACAACTTTCATCAACTTATCATGCCTCGAAGGGCAACATAGAACACCATTCCTCAGAACATAAGGGACAGCATGTTCCCCAGAAGAAAGGGTTTCCATTATCGGAGCCAGCGTCGGATCTTCACGTTGGTATTTCTCAATATCCCTAAAAAGCATGGGAGCATCTGTTAAGATGGCATTAACACCAGATAGTATGGACTCGGAAGGTGATGAACTGTCGACCGGTTCGTGGGTCTCTACGTCGTTATGAAACATACGGCTGAGTCCATCAGCAACAACATTTTCGGTACCTCTGATATGTCTAACATCAAACTGGAAGGCGGAAATACGAATAGCCCAGCGGGCTATACGACCAGTACGACGCGGCCTACCTAAGACCCAGCTTAAGGCTTGATTATCTGTCTCCAGGTCGAATTTAACGTGTTCCAGATAGAGACGGAACTTTTCTAAGGCAAATAAGACTGCCAAACCTTCGAGCTCATAGATGGAATACTTGGCTTCTTGAGCCGACAATGTCCTAGACGCATAGGCGATGGGTCGCCTCCCTAGTTCAGTCTCTTGAAGAAGGACTGCAGCTACTGCTGACGACGACGCATCGGTTTGGACGATGAATTTCTTCGAGAAATCAGGCATAGCAAGTACAGGGGCATTACAAAGAGCTTATTTAAGGTCTTCAAAAGCGGCTTGTTGAGAAGGTCCCCACTCGAATTTGATGCCTTTCCTACGAAGAAGGTTTAAGGGCGCCGCTCTATTAGCAAAGTTAGGAATGAACTTCCTGAAGAAATTCACCATACCAATGAATCTAGCGATACCTTTGATGTCCTTAGGAGGTTTAAAATCACGGATGGCCTGTGTTCTAGAATGATCGACAGCTACCCCATCGGGTGACACAATATGCCCTAGGAATGACATAGAGGGCTTAGCAGGCAACCTTGGACAACTTGACAGTTAACCCAGCCTTACGAAGGCGATTCAGAACTTCTCGCAGATGATCTAGATGTTCTTCAAAAGTCTCGGAAAATACGACGACATCATCCAAGTAGTGATATAAGTACTCAAATTTGATGTCGGAAAAGACCCTATCTAGTAGCCTAGTGAGCACAGCTGCCCCCGTGGGGAGCCCGAAAGGCACGCGGTTGTATTCGTATAAGTTCCAGTCCGTGGCAAACGCTGTAAGATGTTTAGACTCTTCGGCAAGGGGAATTTGATTATAGGCCTGATTCAAGTCCAAGATGGTGAAGAACTTGGCCTTACGAAACCATGAAAAGCAAGAATGAAGGTCGGGAAGGGGCACAGATTGCAACACCACCTTCCGATTGAGAGCCCTGTAATCAATGACAGGCCTGAAGCCTCCTTGGGGTTTCGGGACTAGAAAAATAGGCGAAGAATACGCTGACTTAGAGGGCCTAATAATACCATCCTTCAACATCTGATCGATGATTTCTTTCAGAGCCTTCATTTTAGGTGGAGATAGCCTATACGGTGGAAAACGGACAGGAATCGAATCCGTGACCTCAATTTTGTATTCAATAAGGTCAGTAACACCAAGAGTATCAGAGAACACCTCGGGAAACGACTGACACAGTTTCCGAATACTATCAGCCTGCTCCTCAGGTAGATGTCTAAGGTCTAACAACATCTCATCCTGGGTAGGCGAAATAGATGAACATGATACAGAATTACACTTTAACAAGGGAATTCTACAATTGGACGCAAATTTGAATGTGCACGACCTACTCTGGAGATCGAGCACAAGACCAGTGTGAGAAATGAAGTCCGCTCCCAATATGATGGGGCAAGACAAACGCTTGGCCACAAACAATTTGATCTTCCATGTAAATTTAAAAACCCGAATTTTGACATGTAAGGAACCTAGAATTTCTAATGGAGATGAATTAGCCGAAACATATTTAACAGGAGATGAGTCATAGTCAGGGAGTTTACAAACAGATTTCAATTTAGAATACCAATCAGCCGAAATAATGGAACAAACACTGCCTGAATCTAAGAGAGCTGTTATAGGCTCGTTATTTAACTCAATCTTAAGAAAAGGAACAGGTGCGGGGGTATCCGCCGCAATCCTAAGACACTCTTTAGGGCATTCAAAAGATGAATTTGAAGGCTGGTCGTTCTCTGCATTTACAACCTGTTTACTAGGGGCTAAGTCTCGGGAAGATGGATTAGTCGGCTCAGCCGACGCCACTAGTCACTTTTTATTATTGGCATAGCTGGAATTTGCACCAGAAGTTGAGCAGGAGGGGGTGCTATTTGAGTTTGGGCAATTCTTGGCGATATGTGAGAAGGCCCCACACTTAAAACAGCCTTGTGATGACCCTGCTCCATTCCTTGTCCCACTTGACTTGATCAGAGGACACTTATTCCGCAGATGGTCAGGCGACCCGCACGCATAACATTTACGGGGATTGACTGGTCGGCGAGGTGGAGGCCGAGTGTTACTAAAGGAAGGCGGGGGTTCTTTCGCGACACGCAAAGAATCGGCGTATCTAACTCCTTCCGCTGAGACGGCCAATGCTTCAAGTTCAGAGAAGGTTTGCGGACACGCCGCGAAACACAAATATGACCTGTAGGATGGCGAAATACCTTCTACAATAGCCTGCACAATCTGATCTTCAGGAAAGTGCAGAGCAAACACCCTAGTGTAGAATTTGATATCTTGAATGAAATCAGCCAAGTTTTCATCCAAGCGCTGTACACGGTAATAGTACTTCTGAATCAGGGAGGACCTGGCCCTAGCCGGGATGAAGTTAGCTAGCAAATGGGCATGGAAATCCTCAATAGATGATTGCTCGGCAATGGCTCTTACGATTTTATCAGAGAGAATACCAATAGCATAAGGATAGATAATTTGCAAAATTTGACATGGGGAAAGAGAAAACACAAGGGCATGATCCTGAAATTCCACTAGAAATCTTAAAAATGAAATTACGTCACTGGTGGTATTAACGGAAAACTTGGATATACCTCTGAGCAACATTGCCAATGGATGAGGCAAGCTGCTAAACCCGGGCGACATAGTAGGTAAAGGTTTCAATGGCAAGGAAGTTAATTCAGCACGTACATTGTTCAACGATGTGCGGCGTTCAGACTCGTTGTCCAATGGGGCAGAGATAGTTTGAGCAGCAACGGTTATCCTATTGCCTTCTCCCTTAGCAGGTTCTTCCTCACTACTTACATTCACAATGGTGGGCTGATCAGATTTGGGAGGAACTTCCCCAGTTAACAATTGAGTGACTTTACTAGACAATTCAGAGATAGTTTCAAGGAGCGTATTAGCTTGCTTCCTCTGAACGTCATTCACCTTCAGAGACAACAGATCATTAACTCTATTTGAAAAGTGATATAATCTGCCTTGCACACGCTTAATTTGGTTAGGAGACGGATCATTTTCATCAAAAAAACTAACTACGGAAGCTAGCCCAGTAATATTCTCCGTGATCGTGGAAAGAGAGTCGTCAATTTCTTTCTCTCCCAAATTGGGGATGGAAATGGGCAAATCAAGGGACTCTCTAAGCTTGTTAGTGTCTATTGCAACCGTGCCTCCAGATTGAACGTTTCTGATAGTTAACTCGTATATCAACTCCTCTTTGCGCAAATAGTTAAGGAGGAGAACATCGCGAGGGCCGGACATGATGACAGAACAATAAAAAAAAAACTCAAAAAATTCCAGCAACTGAGAAAATTGTTAGAGTTCGAATCAAAGCAATGTTTAGCCGTCAAAAGGGGCTAAATTGAGACCCATTCAACCACGCTCTGCTACCACTTGTTACGGAGATATCCGTGGTAGGTAGAGGTGAAAGAAGGTGCGGGTGTGAATGGGTTTCAAGCTACGAAATTAACGTGCAATGTAAAATTAATTTAAAATTTAACTAGGTTATATTTTCTTTTCAAAAACAAGAGATAACAATCATAACAGGTACAGAGTAGCAAAAATGTAGGTACAATATTACTGGATTCGGGCTCAGTGCCCTTACTTCATAACTCTTGGGCAATCAGCCCCGCCTTACTCCAAAAAATAGTTTTAGCCAAGGGGCAGAAAACCCCATTCATGCCCAGGAGCACTGGCTCCAAACATTACACATAAAGCCTGCACGAGGCATACAGAAACAAATTTCAAAGAGCGATCCGCTCTCAAAATTGTAAGCCTATCACAAGGCCACACCAAACTCTACCTTCAAGCTGTCCTTCTAAGGACGTATTCACAGGGGTAAAATACCCAACCTACGGAGGTCTATTACATGAAAAGAAGGTTGATTACATGACCTCTAAAATAACAATTTGAGAGGAGGCGATCTTGCACTCCTAATACACTTTGTTGTTTAAAACCTAATCTGGCTCTGGGCCGCTAACGCAAGGGCTAATCCCATACTACAGAGGTGACTTAGAGAAGAACACTTTACATTACATAAACGAAGAATAGTTTGAGAAAATAAGTTCACCTCAAAACAAATGTGAGTGGGAGCTCGAGAGGGTTAGCACTCTCTATCCCAATATGTAGCTTTACAAGAAAAAGATGAAAAGAGTAATTACATTTTAGGAAAAGGTTACATGATGGAAATGCTTCGAACCCGCCGCGAGTGTTAAACTGCCGACCTAGCAAGAAAAGAAGTTATTAATGGGCCATTACCTGGTGTTGAACGGCTGAAGAAGAAAGAGGCGCTTCCCGCCTCCTGCTATGTACTTAATACACTGAAAGATGGAACAGAAGTGGCCCGGAGACCCTAAAATCAGCAGTTTATATACTCTCGCGGAAGTTTCTAGGCGTTAGGGGAAATAAAACACCCTCCCTCAAAGTTTTTATTGGATAGGACCCCACAATCGATTCAAGTTGGGGGAAGATACATCTGATTGGATAGAAATTAATTTAAGAAATTCGGGATTGGCTACATGCAAAACAAGGGGAAAGAGAGGGGTATACAGCCAACTTAAACAATAACAGAAGGAAATTTAGCAAAGAACAAACATTTGAAATAAAAATTTCTTCAACAAAATAGTTCTTTGACTCCGCACTAGGTTGCACTATTGTTGATCTTCAGTAGTGTCCTCTAGAAGAGAAAGTTCACACTTCTTACTTCAAGCGAAACAAAAACACATCAAAAGTGACACAGTTCAAAAACTCAAAATTTTCCACGTGGTGACATCTTCTGAGAAAGTAGAGAATTAATAGAATAGATAAAGTTCAACCTTCCTCCAGAAGAGGAGTTTCAACTGGCGCAACTTTTAAATAAACGGTGTAGAGGTGTACCGCCCGGTACAATCATTTGGCTTGAAAAGTCGTTATTGTTGTGTGTGTTTACAGACATGAAATTAAATCGAATGTCCTCACCCACCACAGCGCGGATTGTGCCTTCACAAAACCTTGAGATCTCTGACGGTGGCCTTCATGGAAGTTCTAGGTTTAATAGAGACAATGTTCTTCACCTGCCCTGTCCTCAAATTGTTCGATTACTGTGAATATTGTTTATTCTTGGCTATCTGCAACACATCCCCGTCTTTTTCTTCTAACTCCTCTGTGAACAAATTAGTGACTTTCAGAAATGTGTAGAAATCTCAACATCGTTTTTCATTCCAACGTTAAGGATTGTGTAGACCCCTTTGTGTTTTTCGACATGAGTAGGCTATGTGGTGACAATGGGTTTCGTCTCCCCCCCCTTTCATTATGATCGTTATCAGCACAGCTTGCGCAAGGGTATCATATAGAAAGACCTGCATCAGGGAAGTTGAACATGTCGTCGGACACTCCCGGCACTAAACGCCATACGCAAAATTAAATAAATAAATAAATAAATAAATAAATAAATAAATAAATAAATAAATAAATAAATAAATAAATAAATAAATAAATAAATAAATAAATAAATAAATAAATAAATAAATAAATAAATAAATAAATAAATAAATAAATAAATAAATAAATAAATAAATAAATAAATAAATAAATAAATAAATAAATAAATAAATAAATAAATAAATAAATAAATAAATAAATAAATAAATAAATAAATAAATAAATAAATAAATAAATAAATAAATAAATAAATAAATAAATAAATAAATAAATAAATAAATAAATAAATAAATAAATAAATAAATAAATAAATAAATAAATAAATAAATAAATAAATAAATAAATAAATAAATAAATAAATAAATAAATAAATAAATAAATAAATAAATAAATAAATAAATAAATAAATGGACGCTACAGACATTATCCACGGAGAATATAAATGACGAGTTATGTCATGGTCTGGCTGTAAACTATTCAGAGAAAAAAAAACGTACAGCATGAAAACACACTATTCTACTTTTTCTATTTAAATTCATTGGACCGCAGCCTACCAATGATTCGGCTGCCGGCTTCATCAGAACAACAGAGTTACATCCTCTGGTCAAATGTGTTACTGAAGATATATGAAACATGATAGTCTGCAGCACTCATTATCTAGTGGAGACAAACGTTCGTTCATATCGCAATTTATAACGCCAGGAATGTATGCATAGCCACTTAACGGCGTGGACGGACAAGTTGCTGGCTTACTTCCTAGCCATTCTAGTGCACGGACACCCCTGCTATCGCTCCTGTACAACGGGTTGTGGTCTCCCCAGGCTGAATATTCGTCCTGTAAGGATTACAAAGCGAATGGATATATTTCTCCACCATATAAAAGATATACATATATTTCAGTGCGCTGTTCTGATTAATTTGAATGTTTAAAGAAGAAGTGAAAGAAAGAAACGATAAATAAATTTAATAAATATATAAATGAATTTGATGTGCAACTGTGATTGGATGAAATTTCTGATATTCTCGTACTTAATTTTCTGCTAGGTGGTCACTGAGATACATACGGAGCGAGGAAAATAAATAAAGTTTATGCATTTTAACAAGAGCGGGGGGAAAATAAGTTGGGAGGCGATGCGCAATTTCTCGGCTCATGCTAGGCTGCCGACCTGGGGATTATGGAAACCTTCTGAGGGAAGAATATTAATTATGAAGATAATGAAGCTTCGTAGTGGATGACTTTCTTAATTTTAATTAGCTTTTTGAAATGAAAACGGACCAGAAATTCAATTACAAGGTATTTATATGTACATCCACTCCCCGAGAGTAAACATTAAACACTTAATATCTAACTCACATATACAACAAACCCATTTAGTAGACATGGTTTATTTATCGCGTAATCTCGGGTGCTGTAAGCAAACTGTGTGCTCATACATTATTCAGCTTGCCCTCACCTACTGAGGTCACAGCTGTGGAGAATGTCGAATGAGCCATCACGCTCCAACCAAGGACTTGAGAGACCTACTTCACTCCTTTACATCGGCTATACCACATGTTAATACTTTTTAAGTTAAGAATACAATTTTAGGTCACGATGAAGTATGCAACTTCCGGTTCACTGCTATCAAATTTATTTACTACTGCTTTTATGAATTGACAGATTGGCTTCAGGATATAAAGGATTAGACTCCCTTGTATGGAAAAAAGCAAAGAGGTGATTCAGGAGGTGATGAGAATGGTAACGTAGTGTTTTCATTACATCTCTGTGGTACTAAGAGGGTAAATACGCATCCAGGCATGAGACTGATGACAATACGGAACTACCAGTCCTTAGTTAAAACTAATAATATACGCAATATCAATGTAAATATTAATAATAGGTGTAATTATAAACTTATACAGGGTGGTCGGAAACAAGGTGAATCGGGTATATGAGCGCTAGAGGAAAAGAATAATTAGACATCTCGCGCCGTAGTCATTTTATTAGCTGGTGAAGTTAGCCAATCAGATCGCTTCGTGGGCGACTTCAGATGTGTCTTGCGGGGCGATGTTGCTAAATTTTAAGTCTTTTGTTCCTTTCTATCAGTAACCATTGATACGCCGTGTTTCCGTTTTCTGTTTTCTCCAGATAGACAAAGGCAAGGTACTTTTTCGGGACGTGCCTTGAGGGTGTTAATATACTTAATTATACGATACAATCCCCGAAATATTACACTTTAAATGTTATTATTGTTTATTATCGTTACGGCAGTCTAAATATGTAAATGGGTTTTGGAGACGTCGAAGTACCGGAAGTTTTTCCCGCAGGAGTTATTTTACGTGCCAATAAATCTACTGACACGGAGCATGGATATTTCAGTACATTCAAATACCACCAGAACGAGCTGGAGTCGATCCTTCCAACTTTAGCTCAGAAATCTAGAGAACATGGTAAACACGTGTAATGAGACAGCAACCTCGACAGACTCTGACATTCAACCTTCTTATCAGAAGTCATTAACACTTAAAGCTGACACAGTGAAGAATATGATGGACCTGGCTAAAAAAGGTTCATACCGGGCGAGTTGGCCATGCGGTTAGGTGCGCACAGCTATACGCTCGCATCCACTGTCCGCAGCCCTGAAGATGGTTTTCCGTTGTTTCCTTTTTCACACACGGCAAATTCTGCGGCTGTACCTTAATTAAGGCCACAGCTGCTTCCTTTCCATTCCTAGACCTTTCCTGTCTCATCGTTACCATAAGAACTATATTTGTCAGTGTAACGTAAAGCGAATAGGAAAGAAGTTAATTGGGGAAAATGAAGAGTATTACTGCAACGAACTACTACTGGGTGACTATAGCATTTTTAAGAGGAATATTAAGGCTGAAGCGGAGGTGATTTAAATTTTACTAGATTTCAGTATTGCAGTATAACAAAACGTAGTTATTTGATATGGTTTACAAATATATTCTCCAATGAAATTAGATTGTCCACATTGACTTGCACATAAAAGGAGGCAGGTCCAAATCATAAAACATAACTATGTTAAAAATAGATTGTTGCATGCTATTAGTCTAGATTGTGACCAACTGCAAGAAGACTTCGACAATGTTGTGTGATGGACAGCATACAATACTATGACGATTAAACGGGGTTAAAAGTCAGGTTGTTTCACTAAAAGGTTTAATTACTGCGTTGATGGTGTGAATGTTCTTTTAAGGGATAACTGTAAATATCTAGGTGTTATATAAAGAAAAATCTTCATTGGGGGTAATCACATAAACGGTATTGTAAATAAAGTGTGAAGATCTCTGCACATGGTTATGAGAGCATTTAGGGGTTTTAGTGAGGATGTAAAGGAGAGGGCATGTAAGTCTCTGGTGAGACCCCAACTAGAGTATGGTTACAGTGCATGGGACCTTCACCAGGATTACTTGATTCGAGAAACTGGAAAAAAAAAATAAAAGCAGCTAGTTCATTCTGTCTGATTTCGGAAAAAAAGGGCAACGTTACGAAAATGCTGCAAAGTTTGGCCTGGGAAGACCTGGGAGAAAGAAGATGAGCTGCTCGACTAAGTGGTATGTTCCGAACTGTCAGTGGAGTGATGGCGTGGAATGACATTAGTAGACGAATAAGTCTGAGTGGAGTTTTTAAAGGCGAGAGCAAAATACGAAGATAAAGTTGGAATTCACGAGGAGAAATTGGGGCAAATATTCTTTCATAGTAAGAGGAGTTATGGACTGGAATAATTTACAACCGGCAATGTTCAATAAAACATAAAACATAGGGAATCTGCCATCTTGGCGACTGCCCTAAATGCATGTCAGTGATGATTGAAATCGTTAACGTGTTAGTAGGACCTACATGGATAATAAGTCTGAGAAGCTTTCGAAATGATTTAGAACAGAAGAAGTTTGAAGCAACTCTTCCCAATTTCCCAATCTTATATATATATACTAGCAAACGTACCCGTGCTTCGCTACGGTATTCTATATTATATTCGAATATCGAAATAAATACTGTACATGCAGTAAATAAGATTGTTTTTTTTTAAATTGAATATCTCTTAGCGTTATCCGAGAAACAACTTGACCGAGCTCGATAGCTGCAGTCGCTTAAGTGCGGCCAGTATCCAGTAGTCCGGAGATAGTAGGTTCGAAACCCTGACAGCCCTGAAAATGGTCTTCCGTGGTTTCCCATTTTCACACCAGGCAAATGCTGGGGCTGTACCTTAATTAAGGACACAGCCGATTCCTTCCCACTCCTAGCCCTTTTCTGCCCCATCGTCGCCGTAAGACCTATCTGTGTCGGTGCGACGTAAAACGACTAGCAAAAAAAAAAAGAAAGAAACAGCATGGGAAGGTTCTCATACGTTGTTTCCAATGTAAAGTGTTTGTTACGGATTTTTTATGATAACGGGAGGCTCACTTGCCTATTGTCATTCACAATCGAGTTGGAGAGTTTAGTTAAAATGGCAGGCCCATTTCGTACTTCAGACGGATTACAGTTGAGTTTTTATTATAATGGCAGGCAACTTCCCTACTACCAGTCTAAATTGAGTTGTACAGCTATCATTATAATGACACGCCCCTTTTCCTACTGCCAGCCAGCTTACTACCAGTCAAGCCAAGTTGGTGTGTTTCTATCAAAATAGCAGGCCACTATGCCTAATGTCAGTCAGATTTTATATGAGTACATTTGTTTATATTGGCGGGCACCCTTGCCTACAGCTGAACACAATCGGGTAGGGGAGTTGAGTTTTAAACAAGACTGCAACCTCCCTTGCCTTCCGCAAGTGAAATCGAGAAGTCAATTATTCATTTCAATGGTAGGCCTTCCTTACTATTGCCAGTTACACAGGAGTTGGAGAAAGAACCCATTCCTACTACCAGTCAAAGTCGGTGTGTGGAGTACTGATTACAATAGCAGACACACTCTTCCTCCATCGCTACAAATCGACATAAGTATATATATATATAGATCGACATACGAAAGTATATGCATGTTTACAATAATACAGACCTTCATTTACAGATTAACTGCTGCTAAACGGTACGTCATATCGACAAAAGGATTGTACCGTAACACGCCAGGGTTAGCGGCCTAAATGGCTGGTCCTATGATATATCATCTATTCATTGGTCAGACTGAGTTAGAAACGTGGAATAGGGTAAAATGTTTGTAAGATTATCTCACATCGCATTACTTTTTGGATAATTATGTGACAGCTACATACGTAGCATTTGGCCCACATATGGCTACTGGGTGGCCCAATTTTCGTGTAGAGTTTGATGATTCTGTTTTTCCTATAAGTGACTGAAAGTATGAAATATGCATGTGAAAAGTCCAAATTTACTTAACATCGATTAATAGGGAAAAATCAAACGTAAATGGGATACAGATACGACAAAAATTCATAAGACCAAGGTTGTAGATCACTCCAAATTGAACGGAGATTGTGCCATCTGTTATGTGATAGGACTTCCCGAAGGTCTGCACCATCATTAAAATTGCCTCCATATTTCGATATTATTCGGGAATCAAAAGTGAAAAAATTAAAGATCTTGGAAGTTTTCCGACCGTTACAGGCTAAAACGTATAATTTTGGAAAATTTCCCCGGCAGATTATGCCGCAATCTGGTTTTGGGCGAGGAGGGTAAACATTAGGTCTTTCAGGAAACAAAATCAAAAAAATATGTAGATGGTCATTATTACCCCTTAAACGGGTAACTGTAGGAGAATTTCGCCAAAATAGTCAATGTACTGGCACACAGTCTTTACAAATTTGTTGATATGGATAGATAAGTAATATGCTCCACACAACATATTTTGGGCTTTGTCCGCTGCATTTAACCTGCAAAACCGACCATTCATGATATCTCCCTTATTAATCCTCCTGTCGAAAAACTGCATTTGAATATAAAAAGTTTTAGAAATGGATTTCCATCAATTTGGGTCGATTTCCAGTCAACTTGGTCTTGTATGGCATGTATTGTGGAAGAGTAAAATCACCATTTCGGTTCCCTATAAACCGTCAGTCCATTCCGGGAACATGAAATGTTATTGATCTTTAAAACCTATATTTGGACAGGTGACTGCTAAATATAAAGTTTGATTCAAATATCTTCAATAGTTTTCAAGTTGTAAGAAATACGCTTAACACACACCCGCTCTTGAGTTTAGTCCGGTGGAACTTGTACCGAAAAACGGTCCGTTAATGATATCTCCCTTATTAATCCTCGTATCGAAATGATGCAAATGAGAAAAAAGGTTTAGAAATTAATTTCCATTAAGACAGGTAGATGTCCGTTAAGTTTTGTTGTGTATATTTTGTGAGAGTGCAAAATCAAGGTTTCTGTTTCGTGTAAACCCCCCGTCAGTTCAGGGATTTGGAATTAATATTTTCTCTGAAATGAAATGAAATGAAATGAAATGACGTATGGCTTTTAGTGCCGGGAGTGTCCGAGTACATGTTCGGCTCGCCAGGTGCAAGTCTTTCGATTTGACATCCTTAGGCGACCTGCGCATCATGAAGAGGATGAAATGATGATGAAGACGACACATACACCCAGACCCCGTGCCAGAGAAATTCACCAATGATGGTTAAAATTCCCGACCCTGCAGGGAATCGAACCAGGGACCGCTGCGACCAAAGGCCAGCATGCTAACCATTTAGCCATGGAGCCGGACAATATTTGCCCTAAAACCTCTCACAACTTAAGGAAAATGTCAAGAGTGTTAGCACGACCAGGGATAAAATAAGTAAAGGACTACTTACGATTATCCCAATCAAAAGGCCGTCGCACACTGTGGAAGCTCTGGACACAAGAGGTCTAGCGAATCATCTTAAAATAAGTTTACTTAATTAATTGGCTGAAATAATAACTCAAAATAAATTGATCAAACCAGATTTAATTAGGAAAATAATTTAAAAATTTTCGACCTCAAACAAAATAACAAATGAATTACCACCGCACAATGAACGTGCACACCATTCAGAAAAATTAATTAAGGATATTAATTGAAAATAAATTATTTTAACACTGACTCAAATTGCCAGGATGCAGTAAATGTTTTGAGAATAAACAAACGTAGGGCAATTGAAGATTTAAAAAAAATCTTAAGACAACTATTATTGAAAGGACCATGAAAACTTTCCTAATGAAATTCTCGGTCACTCCAGGCCTGCATTTAAAATAAATCAAATCGAAGAAAAGGCATGACTTCTGTTAATACCAAGAAATTATTCGAAACATGGGCAAAAAATCCGTAATTAGGATAATTAACCAAATACTCACCAATGAACGGTAGCTTAAACCAAATGAATTAATCAAACTCAACGAAAAACATTCCACACGCACAAGGATCTACACCAAAAATCAGCTGAAAAAAAACAAGTTCCCAATAATACGACGATCCTCAAATGTCAATGTCAACACGGCATGGCCACGGTAAGTTTGCATTCTGTTACACAGATGTAACAGATGACGAGCACCGAAATCAAAACAAGCACTTGAAGTACCGAGGAAGTCATTAGAAGTCCTACATTAAAGTCGCACAGATTCTATTTTAGTAGCCCGACATTCGCTTGAAAATATTATAATTAAAAAAATATCTTGCTTTGGTGCACCAAACTAAAATTAATTGAAGTCAAGAAGGTAAACAAATGCCAACATGATCATTACAACACTGAAGCCTAAAACAAATATTATCATGTTACAAGATTTTTATGAAGACCTGTTTTAGGAAGTTAATTTCTTTTAAAAACACATGCCCAATTTCACATACGAATTTAAATATCTCCGCGTATTAACACAATTATCTAATCCATTCCTTGGTCGCTTAGTTCACTACAAAGATGGATGCACCTTACTTAGGAGGTCGAAGAAAACAAATATACAATTAAAAAAATTCAGAAGGATAACCAAATATTCAGGGCTATCGCCCAGATGGGCAATCCATCACCCATGGTCTAATTTCTCGACCATCTCCTCTTCTTGCATCTTGATTTACTAGTCTTCTTAAAGCACAATCAGTAGAGAATAGGTTCCTCCGTCTTCAGACTACAAATCAATAATCGGAACAACTGCTATCTGCATTGTCGACAGACTACGACAGAGAAAGCTTCACCTCTAGCGCCCAGATAGCACCACAACTAGCTACCTCGCTGCTTAAATTCCAAGTCGACCGCTAGATAGCACACCATCATCAATTATAGAAGTCCATGGAATTCTGAAGTTTGAATACACGGTGGGCCAGACAAGAAAATAGACACACAACCAAATGCATCGTACCATCGCGAAGAATAATTTTAAATCCATTACAGCCTCCCCCCCGAAACCATCAACTTGGGGTGGGGTATAACAAGCAGTCATAGATAAAAACCATCTGTTGTCTCAAGAATATATGTAAGAAAAGTTCCATCTAGAATAATTTAACATAAACACTTCTCCAGGAGAGCAGAGGTATACTTGGGTGAGGTATAACAGGGATACATACCACACGCAGTTGTTTAGTGTTCAATTAAGTCCAGTTTTCACGCGCAATATCATCAGCACGCCAGTTTTCCTTGAAATGTGCATATAATACCGAGGTTTCAAAGGTAATCGAACTTCGCATAATCACAATAAATTTTCAGAGGTACAACCTACACAATAAGACAGGTCTTACAATGTTTTAAACATAACAAAATTCTCTTTTGAAATTGATTCCGGGCTACAATAATAGGGGAAGACAAGACTTCATGAGTGATAACCAAATTACCACATAAATACCTCCCAAAAGAAAACACAAGAAGAAGAAAGAAAATAGAAAAATAATTAGGAAAACATAAGCCTCCTCGAGAAGCAAGTCAGTGCAACAAACATTAGATAATTCTTTAAGTAACTTATCGCACTAATCACTTTATCATCAGTTTCCTCCAATCAGTACAGAATACAACTGCAAGAGCCATAAACAGAGTATCAAATCACTCACGCTAAATTACCACATCAAGCTAATAGTAGCGAATAAATCAATACATGAATAAAGATAAAATTTTAACAGTCATATCTGTGAAATTATAACCCCCAAATCAATAGATGATAAAGCCTTTCTTTTTAAATTTTCAAATCATTTCTTGGCTTAAATTAATATTCCATTCTCACAGCTTCAACTTCCATAGGCTTACTACACATATACTCGTTCCAAGCAGAAGGTGAAAACAAGAAACAATAAATAGAAGAATACTGAATAACACGTTTAGAACAATAAGCTAAGCTAGCGTAGAAGATATGAATGTTTAGAGCCAAGGGTAAAAGGTTAATTACAGTTGGAGACATATGTATAATTCAGATGAAGGGTACGCGTAAGGTGGGTCATCAACAACCGAACTATCACCAATTACCAGGCAATGAACACACAATATCAACACCTACACCGGGACAGAAAATGACCAGGAGAAACACGGGAAACAACACTATTCTGAAATCATATACTCCATCTACAAGCCCCCATATGCAGGTAGAGGATCGATGACCGCAGTACCGACTGCACGAACCGAATAATCCCATACTTATTCTTCTACATCACAGAACGATAACTTACCATATCAACGACATCATTCAGGTGAAACTCCCATTATAAAATGCCTTAGCCAGGCAGGTTAATTAAAATGAACGTTTAAATCCCCAAGCAAAAGCAAGATGACTTCAGAAGAACGGGTTATGGCAGAGAATATAAGAAGTTGAACCACAAGTCAGGTGACAGACCCGAAACTAAACACATAGTTAAGAATTTTTCCCAAAATGAGTTGTAGATACATAAAATGAGTTTTCACCAAATCCACCTTTGACACCAAGAGAAAAATAAAAAGGCAATGTACAACCTCCTCAAGGTGTCCATACTACAATAACCCACAAAATAAGTAACTCAAATAACAACAATACATCACCACTCAAATGACCACCAGTGCCGATGTGTCAGCCACGAAGGTAAAGGACATACAAATCCTCGACACCATCTCACAAATCACAGAGTGCCCACCCAATATCATTTCACAACAACCACAATAACACCATCATGACTTCAGAGGAACACAGTCACCTCTCAACGAAACCATAATGCCACCCCAACATAATTCCCAAAATCAAACCCATGATACCAAACTTCACCAATACTCAAGGATCAGAAACCATACCCTAAGGTCAAAAGGAGGTACACTCCTTAGGTCATGAATCCTTTAACTATCTCAACATCACTTCACAATAACGGACGGAAGAAGTAAAACTCTAAGTACATTACATGAACCTACAACTCAAATTAAACAACATTTTCAATAAAACAAGTCCCAATTTCCCCCAAAACACCTAAGGAAATGATGATAACAGCGATGAATAGGCAGGATACCAGATCACCTTACAACGTGAAGTCCACACGAATATTCAATATTTCCACAGGATGAAATCACTTAACACAACTTTCCTTACACTTCCCCTTTGAAGATGGCAAGAACACCTAACAGTAGAACATAGTTGACAGACCAGAACATAAAATAATTTTTCAACTGCCACAGGTTCAACTTTCCTCCACAACAACATCACCAAGTTGAATAAGAAGAAGGACAAGCAATCGATCCACAATTAATAATTATGTTTCAAATAATCTAGAACTAGATATCAAACAAGCAAAATCCAAGATAGAAATGGTAAACAATTCATAGCGAGGCAAAATAGGCCCGATCAGTTGGAGACCACTAGTACTATTAGATGAAGAGAGCTCAATAAGTTTGTCATCACAACAGATCAACAATTAATGCAAAGCTATCAAACATCAGATCAAACAGCATAGAATTAGAGATAGCAGAAACTCAGGAGGGAACATAATCTAGAATCAGGTAACTAGCTTACTTCACAGAAACACAGATACAATTCATCCCACCATGGAACATCCAACCAATTAAAAAGGGCAAATTAAATCCTTCGATTAGAAGAACCAACAGGGAAATAACGAGCAAGAACCCAAACTACATATACCACAGTTGTCCTTTGCAGAACCTCGGCATTACCCGGTCTATAAATAGGTGATGTCAAGATCACACTGTCGCTCCACGGCAAAACAGGTACCTTCCCCAATATTCCCCAGGGGACGAGGTAAATAAAATATAAGTAGCGGAATAGAAGTCGAGTCGATGGAAATGCTCAAAAATCCTTGAAAAAGACAGTTACACCGCAAATGGCCCCCATAAACCATCATTAGTAGGATTCCAGTACCGGCTAGAGGATTTGCTATTTAGTCCCATACCTAAGTATCAAATCCAATAACACGGCAAGATGACAACAACCATGTCAAGAGACATAAGAACCACTGAGAGAAAATGCCATTGAGTGGCAGGTAAACATAAAATGGGCTTTACAGAAAAAGGTTAAACACAAGAGGACGTCGGGTCAACAGGCAATGAATGAAGAGAGGAAGGAAGGAACCAGATCACAAGAACCAGATACATAATTACCACGAGGGTGCACACTAACAACAATGCAAGGGACAGTCAGGCATGAGAAACATCAATCACCAAATAAGGTTTACCCCAGGATGAAAACAAACAGAAATTAAGAAAGGCCAGGTAAATTAATTAATACTCAACCAAGAAGATCACGATTACAGAAACTTGAAGTGGCTCAAACACCTGATGAATACCTCACAACCAAGGTAAGAGGGCTTCGACACATCAGAATAGCAGAACACATGCAAGCAATAATCAAGACAGGGAAAACCAGTAAAAACTCCAAGGTTTAGGTACAAGACCAACAAGTCATCCCAATCAGATACTGATCCACATGGCTCAACCATGATGATAACTGCCCAATAAACGGTTGACATATAGAGATAACCAAAACATTAACCAGGTCAGTAACGATAGTCATACAAGGTAGATGGTATTCATATCGAATTCCACACAAGGGCAAAAAAAAAAAAATATATCACTAATTGATTGTGACATAACCCATACTTGATCGCACAAGAGTGGATGCATATAACGGCACACATCAAGCTCACTACACATTAGAAGTAGGTAAATTAAACCCAATTTAAGAAATAACCTAATAAGTCAGATAAGATTCATTAATTTCAGAATAAAACACACCAAAGCGCACAGCTACATCACTGATTAAATAATTTTTCAAGAAACCATGATGTGCACGCCCGATCATTAAATACTAACAATCAAGGTACAGTACCAACATGAAAATAACAGTGGTTATTAAAAGGTAATAAGGCCAAATAAATATATACCATCATCAATGTCAAGGTAACAGACCTCAGCTAATAATAATGAAAGAGCGCAACACATCACAGCACACCATTCCACACCTAATGTTTTACACCAGTAAACAGATATAGAAGGCCATGCTCAGAGATTAGGTTGAATATTTTCTCGGCTGCTCCTTAGCTCCATAAGCATACCCCATATTGAATGAAGAAGAGATGACACGATGAGTAGTAAAATTATTAGTCCTACACGAAACAGAGGGAGGAGGATACCGGGAGTGCCTAGACTCATCTCCATGTTTTACATCCTCGGCAAATGTACAGGCTTCCTCAAGTTCTCCAAAATTACTAGGACACTTAGTCAAAGATAAAAAGGACCGATATTGAGGAGTAATGCCTTTGATTAGACAAGCAACCATCTCTTCTTCCGGTACCATGATTTTAAAAACCTCGCAATAAAATTTCAAATCCAAGACATAGGCCAATAGATTTTCATGCAAGAACTGCGTCCTATAACAATGTTTTGGAACCAGACTTTGTAACGCAAGGGACGGAATAAATTTTGCCAAGATCAACTCGTGAAATTCATTTACACTTAAATTACTGCTAATAGCCTTAGAGATTTCTCTTTTAAGAACACCTTGACAGTTGGGAAATAACACACTAAAAATTCCCAGCGCATCCATGCAATACACATTAGCCGACTCAGATAATTCTACTAGAAACCGCAGGAATCAGATGGTTTCGTCAATGGAATCTACAGAAAAGGTCATTACATTTTTGAAAAGATCCTTAATAGAATTAGGAGCCGAACATGACCTAATCAACAAATTCTCAACCGCAGGACTAAGTCCGCAGCAATGAGATAAGGATGGATTATTGACGGTCTGAGAAGTAATTAACTCATTAGTGGCACCAAGGTTGTTACCTTCATTAGTTTCAATCTCATCACTTAATGATAACTGACCAACCTTCTTCATATTAATCATAAAATCGAGTTCAACCGAAACATTAATTACTGAAGTTAATAACGAGGTACATTGAGACATCAATTCACCTTCAGGTCCAAGAGAAATCAAATCTTGCACCCTGTTAATAAAGTGATTGGTACGAGCTTTTAATCTTCTCAATTGGTAATCTGATGGATTACACTCTTTTAACTGTTTTACAAACACTAATAATTCGTTAATAGAACTGGACATTGCCTGCACTGACTTACCCAAGTCGATGCTCATGTTACCTGGATCTACAGGGGAATCAAGGCAGGCCAGAAGCAAGTTAACATCGCCTTCCATAGAACCAGTGGACACCAAACCCCGAATATCGAGCTCGTACAACAGCTCACCCTTCCTCAGCATTCTTGGCAACAACACGGCACGTGCACTCATTTTGATATGAAACAGAAAACGCCAAGGTTAGCACTCCACACAAGCCTGTCTTTCCCTTCACAAGTTTAGTTAACTAGTCTCAATTGATTTATTATTTCAGCCAAGGTGATATCAACGGCCTGACAACATAGCCAACGGTTACAATAAACAAGAAAGAAAAATATGCTTCCACAAGATATCAGAACGTAGCAGTACAGAAAACTACACAATCTGATACCAACACAAATAATGAGAATAACAGAACGTAGTTGCAAAGGCAACCACGCAATCTGCTACCAAACATACTCTCACAACTTAAGGAAAATGTCAAGAGTGTTAGCACGACCAGGGATAAAATAAGTAAAGGACTACTTACGATTATCCCAATCAAAAGGCCGTCGCACACTGTGGAAGCTCTGGACACAAGAGGTCTAGCGAATCATCTTAAAATAAGTTTACTTAATTAATTGGCTGAAATAATAACTCAAAATAAATTGATCAAACCAGATTTAATTAGGAAAATAATTTAAAAATTTTCGACCTCAAACAAAATAACAAATGAATTACCACCGCACAATGAACGTGCACACCATTCAGAAAAATTAATTAAGGATATTAATTGAAAATAAATTATTTTAACACTGACTCAAATTGCCAGGATGCAGTAAATGTTTTGAGAATAAACAAACGTAGGGCAATTGAAGATTTAAAAAAAATCTTAAGACAACTATTATTGAAAGGACCATGAAAACTTTCCTAATGAAATTCTCGGTCACTCCAGGCCTGCATTTAAAATAAATCAAATCGAAGAAAAGGCATGACTTCTGTTAATACCAAGAAATTATTCGAAACATGGGCAAAAAATCCGTAATTAGGATAATTAACCAAATACTCACCAATGAACGGTAGCTTAAACCAAATGAATTAATCAAACTCAACGAAAAACATTCCACACGCACAAGGATCTACACCAAAAATCAGCTGAAAAAAAACAAGTTCCCAATAATACGACGATCCTCAAATGTCAATGTCAACACGGCATGGCCACGGTAAGTTTGCATTCTGTTACACAGATGTAACAGATGACGAGCACCGAAATCAAAACAAGCACTTGAAGTACCGAGGAAGTCATTAGAAGTCCTACATTAAAGTCGCACAGATTCTATTTTAGTAGCCCGACATTCGCTTGAAAATATTATAATTAAAAAAATATCTTGCTTTGGTGCACCAAACTAAAATTAATTGAAGTCAAGAAGGTAAACAAATGCCAACATGATCATTACAACACTGAAGCCTAAAACAAATATTATCATGTTACAAGATTTTTATGAAGACCTGTTTTAGGAAGTTAATTTCTTTTAAAAACACATGCCCAATTTCACATACGAATTTAAATATCTCCGCGTATTAACACAATTATCTAATCCATTCCTTGGTCGCTTAGTTCACTACAAAGATGGATGCACCTTACTTAGGAGGTCGAAGAAAACAAATATACAATTAAAAAAATTCAGAAGGATAACCAAATATTCAGGGCTATCGCCCAGATGGGCAATCCATCACCCATGGTCTAATTTCTCGACCATCTCCTCTTCTTGCATCTTGATTTACTAGTCTTCTTAAAGCACAATCAGTAGAGAATAGGTTCCTCCGTCTTCAGACTACAAATCAATAATCGGAACAACTGCTATCTGCATTGTCGAGAGACTACGACAGAGAAAGCTTCACCTCTAGCGCCCAGATAGCACCACAACTAACTACCTCGCTGCTTAAATTCCAAGTCGACCGCTAGATAGCACACCATCATCAATTATAGAAGTCCATGGAATTCTGAAGTTTGAATACACGGTGGGCCAGACAAGAAAATAGACACACAACCAAATGCATCGTACCATCGCGAAGAATAATTTTAAATCCATTACAAACCTACCCAAGGACAGGTGGATTTTAAATATGAAGTATGGTGGACAGACAGACAGACAGACAGACAGACAGACAGACAGACAGACAGACAGACAGACAGACAGACAGACAGACAGACAGACAGACAGACAGACAGACAGACAGACAGACAGACAGACACCAAAGCTAAAAATATGCAGATGATCATTATTACACCTGAAACGGATATCCGTACGGAAATATCGACACACTCTAGAAGTGCAGACCTTTATTTCGAGAGTTGCTGCTTTGAAACTGTACGACATATCTACAAATGGACTTCACTATCAGGCGCTCTTTCAGTGTTCTACATGGCTGGTCCCATTAGACCTCCTCGTAACTCCTATATTTATGGATTAGATTGAGTTAGAGTCATTGAATGGGGTGAAATTTTGTAGAGTTTTCACATTCTACTATATATTTTTGATACTCATGTGACAGCTAGAATCATAAAATGTTTTTATCACGTGGCCACTGGTCGAGTCAATGTGCATGCTGAATGTCATAATTCTATCTTTCCTATCAGTGTGCCAATTGATAACATATACGTGTAAAAGTACAAAATTAACTTGAAATCCAGAAATACAGCTCTATTTAACGTATAAACGATAGAAATACGACAAAACGTCATAGGACCAAAGTTGTAGATCTCTCCAAAATAATAGGCGATTGTGCTTTGTGATTTGTGATACGACTTACCGATTAGCCACCGAAACGAATATTTGCACCGTCGTTAAAACTGCATCCATATTTCGATATACATTTACATGGATTAGAATATTTCCTCAAAGAAAAGAGTGTCCAGCTATCGCGATTAGTACTCGCATACATACGGAGTAATTAAGGAAGAAAATAATACAGTTAAGATAGCTGACATTAATAGAAAATAGATTATAAATTAGGATAGCCGGATGACGACAAATATGTAAATACCAAGTGAATGCATTGGAAAATCAAATGACCCTCAATAAATTATGCTGGTGTGAGTAACGGTAACAGAGGAGAAATTTAGGCGCAGGGATTCTTAGGTAAACAGTTAAGAAGATGAGTAATGTTGTTATTACTTAAGCTATTTGAGGACGGTTATAACCTCCAATGATATTCCGCCAATATCCCGCAGAATGGCCGATTGACGCCTCTCTTGCCTTGTACCCCAGGAACAACCACGAATTTAAAGGCATGATGAGGAAAATGGCAATACGTCACTTCCCTTCTGGCATGCAGTCAGAGACGTTGCCATGGTAAGCTGTAGGTTCGTTGTCGGTCTGTCGGTCACTCAATGCACAGCATGATACCCGCAGAAAATAGTAAATTTCTCCGTCATTTGAAGAGTAAGGTAAATTATGAACGTAACGAAAGTTGTTTATAATGAAGATGCGTTTCACATACGATCCACGGAGCTTACAGAAAATCAATAGTATAAGAGAAAATGGAGGAAAACCGTTCTGATTTTCCTATAAACCACCCGTCTATTCAAAGATTTTAAAATGATATGCATATCGAAACCTTTCTCCGTATGAGTATAATCTGAATATGAAGTTTGGTTGAGATCTAACCAGCCGTTTCGCCGTGATGGTGGAACAAACAGACACACACGAAAAATAAAAACCACCGATTCGGTCTTGAGTTGACCTAAAGCGGATAAATATCGGAAAAATTGGCAAAACAAACAAAATTACAGACAGCGGACCCCCTACAACTTTATTTATATAGATATACATAATTGTATGTATGTATGTATGTATGTATGTATGTATGTATGTATGTATGTATGTATGCATGTGGGTTTGTACCACATCTCCTCCTAAACCACTGGAGCGATTTCAACCAAACTTGGCACTTTTATGAAGTAGTATCAAGAGACAAACCTCGTCGGGGTAAGACACCCCAAGCATCAATAGGGGCGGGGGGAGGGCGAGGCGGGTAAGGTATAAAAATATTCGAAAATAGTGTCGAATCCATACTTTTCGGGATCGCTGAGATGAATAGTGACAATGCGAATTGTTCATGTCACAATTCAGCTCATTTTGTGGTGGGGGCGAGGCGTGCCCGAGATATGAAAATAATCCAGAATAGTGTCGAATTTATAGTTTTCGGGGTCGCTGAAATGAATTGTTACACTCTGGATTTTATGACGTCAAAGTTCAGCCATATTTATTGTGGGGGAAGAGGGGGGAATAATATATAAAAATAATCGAAAATAGTGTCGAATCCATAGTTTACGGGGTCGCTGACATGAATAGTGACATTTCGGGTGTTTGAAAGTCAAAGTTCATCCCACTTTTTGGAGGGGGCGGGAGGGTATGAGATATAAAAATAATAGAAAACAGTGTCGAATCCATAGTTTTCGGGGTCGCTGGGATGAATAGTGACACTCCGGAATTTCTACAAGTCCTTGTTCAGCCACCTTTGCAGTAGAGGGCGAAGGGGAAAGGAGATATAAAAATAATCGAAAATACCGTCGAATCCATAGCTTTTGTGGTCGCAAAGCTGAATAGTGATACTACGGATTTTTTTAAAATTCCAAGTCCAGCACCCTATGGGGTGGGGGTGAAGGGTAGTGAAATATAAAATTAATCGAAAATAGTGTCGAATCCACAGTTTTCTGGGTCGCTGATATGAATGGTGACACTCCGGAATTTTTACGTCCAGGTACAGCACCGTTTGTGGTGGAGGTGAGGGAGGTTGAAATATAAAATTAATCGAAAATAGTGACGAATACGATATTTCGGGGTCAATGAGATGAACTGCGACACTCTGGATTCTTTTTAGGTCTATGTTCAACCCCCTTTTGGAATAAGGATGAGAAAGCGATAAAAATAAAATGTCTTAAATGATCGAGATTATGGATATGTGTGTATTTTGCAGCATAGCTGAAAACTAAATTTGGTACAGATATTACCTACTATCCGTGAAAATGCTGTGTGGTCAAGATACCCCTAGAAACTCTTAGAGCGGAGGCTGCCGTGAGATATAGTAGTCGGAAATAGTATCAAATACATAATTGTCGGGGTCACTGAGATGAAGTGTGATATTCCGCATTTTTTTAAAGTCCACGTTTATCCCCCTTTGCCAATGAGGGAGACAAAGTTTGAAAAAATAAAATGACCAAAATGACCGAGATTTGGAATATATGTGTGTATTTTCCAGCATATCCGTCAACTAAATTTGTTTCATATATTACCGTCTGTAAAAATTGCTGAGTGGGCAAGAACCCCCTAGAAACCCTAGGGGAAGGAGTGAAATCTATATATATTATATAATATAACATGGACTGACTGACTGACTGACTGACTGACTGACTGACTGACTGACTGACTGACTGACTGACTGACTGACTGACTGACTGACTGACTGACTGACTGACTGACTGACTGACTGACTGACTGACTGACTGACTGACTGACTGACTGACTGACTGACTGACTGACTGACTGACTGACTGACTGACTGACTGACTGACTGACTGACTGACTGACTGACTGACTGACTGACTGACTGACTGACTGACTGACTGACTGACTGACTGACTGACTGACTGACTGACTGACTGACTGACTGACTGACTGACTGACTGACTGACTGACTGACTGACTGACTGACTGACTGACTGACTGACTGACTGACTGACTGACTGACTGACTGACTGACTGACTGACTGACTGACTGACTGACTGACTGACTGACTGACTGACTGACTGACTGACTGACTGACTGACTGACTGACTGACTGACTGACTGACTGACTGACTGACTGACTGACTGACTGACTGACTGACTGACTGACTGACTGACTGACTGACTGACTGACTGACTGACTGACTGACTGACTGACTGACTGACTGACTGACTGACTGACTGACTGACTGACTGACTGACTGACTGACTGACTGACTGACTGACTGACTGACTGACTGACTGACTGACTGACTGACTGACTGACTCACTCATCATCACCGAGCCGAAAACTACTGGACATAAAGGAATAAAAATTTGGGAATACATATATATTACAGTGTAGGTACACATTAAGAGAATATTTAAGGATATTCCGCCACTAAGGGGGTGTAAAAGGGAGTGAATTGTTTAAATGAGTATATATATCTCAAGAACTTAAAAGTTTAAAGACGTAAACATTGGTACTTGGAATCTCCTTTAAAAATAAAGAAACTCGTATTTTTTGTTTCTGGATATCCCATTAAGCGGGATGTAGAAAGGTGAAAAATAAGGATACTTATAACTCAAAATCTGAAGATGTTAGAGACATGATAATTGGTATTTGGAATCTCCTTTATGAATGAAGAAAACGCATTTTACGGGGAAAATCAACGGAAGTTTGGGGTGGAAAATGATTTTAATTATTTTTATGAAGATACAATCATATGTCTCAAAAACTGAATGTATTACAGTGATGATAATGGGTATTTGGAAGATCCTTTATAGATAAACATGTACTTTTTGTTTTAGGAAAATTCACTTAAGGGCGAGGGTAAAAGGATGTGAAAAAATAGAATTATTTTTATGAGGATACTTATATCTTAAAACTGAAGGCTACAGACGTGAGAACTGGTATTTTTAATATCCTTTGGAAATGAAGGAACGAGCATTTTTTTTTTGGGGGGGGAGGGGTAATCAACTTAACGGGGGTTGGAAAGGAGTTTACTTCTTTTCATTATGATACTTACATCACAAAACTATAGATGTTACAGACGTGAAAATTGGTATTTGGAACTGCTTTAAAAATAAAGAAACACGTATTTTCTTTTTTTCAGAAAATCCACTTAACGGGCTGGAAAGAATCGAAAAATCGGGTGAATTTCTAAAATGAGTACCGTTATACCTACAGTATATGTCAAAAACTTAACATGTTACAGGCAAGAAACTTGGTAGGCCTATTTGGAATGTCCTTTAAAGTTGCAGGAACACTTATTTTGCTTGTTTTGGGAAAAGGCACTTAACGGGGATGAAGGAAAGTGAAAATAGAGTTGAATTATGTTTTATGAGGATACATATATCTCAAAAACTGCAGATGTTACAGACGGGAAAATTCGTATTTGGAATCTCCTAAAGAAACATGTACTTTTATTTTCGGAAAATCACTTAGGTGGGGCTGGGGGAAGGACTGATCAAGTGGTTGAATTCTTTTCACGGGGATACATACATCTCAGAAACTGAAGACGCTACAGACGTGGAAATAGTTGTTTGGAATCTTCCTTGAAAATAAAGAGACATTTTGTTTTCTTTTTTTTTCGAGTTGAAAAAGGCTGTTTCTCACATGTATAGTTCTATGTCGCATGGTCATCGCAGTCCCAAATGGCAACAAATGTGGTTTACTAAGAGTTTACGGGGTAAATGAAACTCAGTTTTTCGGTGAGTTTTTATAATTTAGGGATTTTTTAATAATATCTTAGTACACTAGCGAGGAACGGTTACTTTTATCAAATTACGAAATTACGAAGCCGCGGGTAATTGCCAGTACAAATATAAATAAAAACGTCCAATAATAATGTCGAATTCATAGTTTTCAGGACTACTGGAGTGATTTGAATTAAGCTTGGTGCACGTATGACTTACGATTAGGAGACTAATCGTGTCGGGGCAAGTAAGTGGGAATATATAAATAATCGAAAATAGTGTCGAACCCATAATTTTCGGTGTTGCTGAAATGAATAGTGACACTTCGAGTACTTGAAAGTCCAAGTTCATACCTCCCTTTAACATAGGGAGTGAGAAAGGGTAAGAAAGAAACTGTCCAAAATGAACGAGAGAATGGACGTAAGTATGTTCCAGCGTAGCTCTCAACCAAAATTGGTAGAAGTACAACTTACTCTCTGGAAAAGTACCGTTTGGTTTAGACTGCGCTGGAACAACTAGGGAAGGGGGTAAAACACTAATATATCTAAAAACGACCAATAATAGTCTCGAATCAATAGTTTTCGGAACTACTATCAGGAAACAAACTGCGCGGAGGTATGATAACCCTAACACCCCTAGGGTTAAGGGAGGTAGGGGGTGAGGTGTAAACATAACCGAAAATAGAGACGAATCCATACTTTTAAGGGTCGCTGAGATGAATAGTGACACTCCGGATTTTTAGAAGTATGTGTGTTCCTTCCACCATGTGAAAAAAGTATACTGTGAGTTGAAACATCCCAAACCCCGCTGGGGGTGGTTAATAATAATAATAATGTTATTTGCTTTACGTCCCACTAACTACTTTTTATGGTCTTCGGAGACGCCGAGGTGCCGGAATTTCGTCCCGCAGGAGTTCTTTTACGCGACAGTAAATCTACCGACACGGGGCTGTCGTATTTGAGCACCTTCAAATACCACCGAACTGAGCCAGGATCGAACCTGCCAAGTTGGGGTTAGAAGGCCAGCGCCTTAACCGTCTGAGCCACTCAGCCCGGCGCTGGGGGTGGGGAATGGGAGGGGATGGCATGTAATAATAATGGCAAATGAAGAATATTAATATATCCATTATTTACGTGTCTCTGAGACGAATTGTGACGCTCTGGATAACGTTTAAGTCCACATTCAGCCTCCATTGAGATGGGGGTTGAGAGTAACTTAAAAGACTGGTTGGTGACAGTCACAGAGACAGTGAAAATCGTGTACATCATATCAATAGTGCGACGGGTAAGTATTATAGTTATGAATTCTTATTTTTTGAAAGGATCAGATAATTCGACCTTCCACAAGGACAAGGTTCTAATCAAAAATAAAATAATCTCTAGCTTGAAATCAAATAAAACTAAATAACCCTAAAACTACAATAGAGATCGCAAAATCAGCACTCAAGAAGGAATTCTAGAAAAAAATCACTTCACACAAAAATAACTGGTAATAAAAATCTTAAAGGTAAACATTTAAAAATTATCCGGGCAACGCCGGGTACTACAGTAAGTAAGTAATAAAAATGGACCTGCCTTTTAACTTATATACTGAAGCTGTTTTCCGAAGTTCTGTTATAGAATTTCACCAAGCGAAATAATAGGAAGTAAATAAACACTATCCGCTGTGTACATAGCACTGTAAAATTTGTTGGCAATTTTGAAGGTTTTCTAGAACAGTATCAAATACGTACGCAAAGAATATGGACTTAAAATAAACTTTTTGGAAATGAAGTTCATGAAAACATCTAGCTGAAGAACTTATCTTAAAAACATTCCGGAGGGATACGCCACTGAATAGGTGTTACATTTCAAGTAAGGAGGATGATGGCCAATGCAAGAATGGGAACCGAGCGTGGAAATCCAAACCAAAATCGGTAGTACAAGAAGTGTGTTTGTGAAATTGAAACATCTTGCGTGGTTATGTGTCACTGGAGTTGCTTTACGCTGTCCAAGGATGGACACTACAGATTTCGCCAGTAATCGACTTCAGGTCTTTGGAACGTGTATTTATCGTGGAATAATCAAGACCTAAAGGGTAGACCTCGTTACAACGGGGAAGAACTCCATCGCGGTGGGAAGATGTATGAAGTATTAACTCCTACCAAACACAGGAAGGCAGCCTATTTCAGTCACCTATTCCGAAATCATAGATACATCTTGATAAAATTTCCTTTTTTCTAAATTTTCTGTACGTCTCACCCGCACAGTTAGGTCTTACGACGCCGGTGGGATAGGAAAGGGTTAGGAATTAGAAGGAAGCGGCCTTAATGAAGGTACAATCGCGGCATTTGTGTGGTGTGAAAATGGGAAACTACGGAAAACCATCTTTAGTACTGCCGACAGTGGTGCTCGAATCCACTAAGTCGAGAATGCCAGTTCACAGCTGCGTGACCCTAACCGCATGATCAAATAAGAAAAATGTAAACGTGGGTACAGAAGATTCTCCTTCGACAGTGGCTCGACATCCTTGACCAACTCTGATGTGGGAAGTGTTATAGCCTATAGAAAAAACCGGCATGATGCTCGCCATCCTTCTGGGAGGAGACGGCGCCAGAGGAATAAAATGGAGATGAATCATCCTTCTGAATGTAAGCATTTAAATTTGTTTATTTGTCACGTCAGATGTACTAAAATCGGATACATATAAAAGACGAATTTCACAATATTATATAGTCTCTACGTAATTATTAACAACAAGAAACATAAATGAAAAGAATTGAAGAAGGAAAGCCCAAGGTGGTGGACCTTGGCAGTATAGGTGATTCCATATCGAGCACAGCCCTTGGAGAAGAAGATGCTGCATTAGGATATTGACTCCTTAATGAGACCTGACTTCAGAGGTGTTCCATTCCTACAGAAGGAATCTAACAAAGTCGACAAATATGGAGATGAACAACCTTAAATAGTTACCGACCAGAAGTTAGCAACTTTCAGGGAGTCCGGCGTTGCATTCATAAGTTATTCACCGGGAGAGTTAGTCGTGCGCTTAGGGGCGCGTAGCTGTGAGCTTGCATCCGGGAGATAGTGGGTTCGAGTCCCACTGTCGGCAGTCCTGAAAATAGTTTTCCGTGGTTTCCCATTTTCACACCAGGTAAATTAAGGCCACGGCCACCTCCTTCCCATTCCTGGGCCTCTCCTACCCCATCGTCGTTATACGACCTATCTGTGTCGGTGCGACGTAAAGCAAATTCCATAGTGCACCCTGTCGGGCACAGTCTTCATTGAAGGAAATATAAAACTGAGTCCACTTGAAAATTCCACTTCAGCAGGTTAGATTTGCGTCCCGTAACACCTGAGCGCAGTCTGTTCAGCGCTTTCCATGTCAACCATTCTTCTGTCTGACCAGGAGGAAGTTCCTCGCAATGTGCCATTCTCCGAGATTACTGAGCTTCCCTCGCTATTTACAAAGTGGGGCTGGAGTGCTGTCCCCCCAGAAGCCTCTGTTGGTCTGATAAAACTCTAGACGAGGGGATGGTGGCCATACAGAAGGTGAGCTTCAATGTGACAGCATTCTTCTTCTCGTTCGTTGCCGCTATCTCCTGACGGATGTCAGAAGGTGCAATTCCAACAAGGCAGTACAATTTATTCAAAGGCGCAGGTCACACGCAGCGGGTGATAATGCGGCAGGTCTCATTAAGTGCAACATCCACCTGTCTTATACGACTAGATCTGTACTGCACCGGCCTCGAATACTCAGCTTCAGAATAGCAGTGCGCTTGGCTGTGCTCCCCATTTGTAGACGCATTGGACAGTCTTGGACAAGGAGTACAAAGTTAAAATGAATAAATAAGTCTGAAACGGTTCTAAAGGGGAGAATTCAAAAGAAGTCTGGTGACGTGAGAAATATCAGAGTGATATTTGAAGTCTGAAAGGACGTAGTTGAATATTTCTTGACGCGTCATAGAATGACTTGTAATGAGAGAAGTAAGAAGGATATATATATTGTGGACTTGGTGAAGCATGGAGAACATTTCTTTAGAAAGGAAATTTGCTGACATCAAACATTGATGTGCTTATAAGAAGTACGTTTCAAAGGACTTCTGAGTGCAGCGTGACATTATGCAGGCTTGAAGCCTCGATAATGACTGGCATCGGAAGGGAACTCAACAGAAATGCAGTGTCGTGGAATAACATTGGAAGATAGTGTTAGAAAGAATCACAAAATATGACACCCTGGGCGAAGACGAGTATGGAGCCACCCACGACTTGTTCAACTTGAAAGGAGTGTAGGTGATAAAACATCGTATTGGGAAGCCAAGAGCTGAATATGGAAAATAAATTAGAGGAGGGGTGATAACATTGTTTTAAACTTTGAAATCATCTTCATGAAATTAGCATAGTTAAAGACCGACTGATATCCGCAGCTTACATAGTGAACCCGTTTGGCACATGAAGCTACAACTACTAACTGTTTTATATCTTCGCTGCCTAGACCCTGTGTGCGTATTTTGGTATGGACTAGTTCAAATTTGCTACTTTCATTTACCTGTCTCAGTGTAATCCTTGGGTAGGTTTGAGAGATTATAGTAATGCCATTCCTTATGCAGCCAGTCCCTGTTATAAATGGTGTAAAATGTCGCTCATTGGGTCAATTGGTACATGCATTTCAGTGGGATTGATAGAATTAGATGTCAAATCAATTTTGGCTGTGTGAGAAAAGCACCGAGAAACTGTATCACTCTAATTTCCCTAGTATGCCTCTTCACTGATAGCTGGTGGTGGAGCAGTTGAGGATCAAACCAGTCTTCGGGGTAAATTCTCTAGATTATATACAAACGGTTTACCTACTGAATGTCATAGTGTTGGAGGCTAATAGTAAGTCATAGTAAATAGTAGCAGTAAGCCAGTAGAAATATTTAAGTTATCCGAGAACCTGTATATGATCAGTCATCACCTTGTAATTATTGTGCTATGCTACATATAAGGCAATATTTTGTAAATTTCGAATTCATTTAATATAATAATAATAATAATAATAATAATAATAATAATAATAATAATAATAATAATAATAATAATAATGTTATGTGCTTTACGTTCCACTAACTACTCATTTACGGTTTTCGGAGACGCCGAGGTGCCGGAATTTAGTCCCGCAGGAGTTCTTTTACGTGCCAGTAAATCTACCGACACGAGGCTGACGTATTTGAGCACCTTCAAATACCACCGGACTGAGTCAGGATCGAACCTGCCAAGTTGGGGTCAGAAGGCCTGCGCCTCAACCGTCTGAGCCACTCAGCCCGGCTCGAATTCATTTCTGAGTGACTACGTTGTAAGGGAATGTAAGGGGAAATATTTTAAAGTTATTATCAAAATATTGTCCTAATTTCTGCGCGATTGCTTTTAATTGTTATTCTTCTTTGTTGTTCGTGACACTTTAATTGTTAGGTTATTCGCTTTTTGTTTTATGTACTTCTTCTTCTTTTGTCGTAGAGAAAATCATGGTTTTACGGAATTTCTTTTTTATATCATTTCTTGTAATACCTACTTTTTTCAAGTAAATGTTCTTTGCAATTTACGTTTTAATTAAAATTGCACTCTTACACTACTTTGAGTATGCATTGCCACCATAATAATATTAATAATAATAATAATAATAATAATAATAATAATAACTAAAAGGGAGTGACTTGACATGCTTGATATTAAAACCACTCCAGCAATTCCTACTGCTTAATTAGTCTGTATTATTCCTATTTCGATTACACAGTTTGTGTCATTCTTTCTTATATATTTGAGTAGTAGAGGTGTTATTTCTATATATAATGGGTGATGTCTTTTTATGTCCCTCTCCGTGCATTGCTAGTTGTGTACGACACATGCATAGAAACGAAGGCTACGTAACGGCAAAGAGATTAGAGCTCTGAAAAGTTCTGAACGTCTTTAGGCCAAGGAAATACGTATACATCTAATCATATTAAATCGCTTTTTATATATCTATTTCTTTAATTTATTGTAACTGTACAGTGAACATTCTTTTTCCTCTTTTACGAATTTACATAATAAATACATTAATTATTATTCCGGAAGTTAACGAATTCTATTTTTTTTTGCTATGGGCTTTACGTTGCACCGACACAGATAGGTCTTATGGCGACGATGGGATAGGAAAGGCCTAGGAGTTGGAAGGAAGCGACCGTGGCCTTAATTAAGGTACAGCCCCAGCATTTGCCTGGTGTAAAAATGGGAAACCACGGAAAACCATTTTCAGGGCTGCCGATAGTGGGATTCGAACCTACTATCTCCCGGATGCAAGCTCACAGCCGCGCGCCTCTACGCGCACGACCAACTCGCCCGGTTTAACGAATTCTAAGTTTATATTATTTCATGGACATGTTTAATGGTCATGAAAGGTTAGGAAATTTTCAGATCTAAGGCAGCCAACTGATTAATCAGTTAGTTATAATTCATTGTTCCTTTGATAGTTGCGATTTAATAATTTTATATTTTTAAATTCATTCAAAGATAGTCAATTTTACAAAGCAACATTTCAGCCATAGATGGTACTTGTTTATATAGTCAGAAACTGTGGCATGAAATGTAAACTCCTCAGATGCACTGAACACGTCACCGGCGTATAAAGAAGAGGTTGAGCTTGAATAAATGTGCTGATGAGTAGATAAAAATACCGATACATCATGACACATAATATAAAATAAAACAATACTACCAGTAACGGTAAGTTTGTCAGTTCTGCGGTCAACAGTTAAAAGGACTTATGATACATATCAGAAAAGCCCTTCCCAAAATCCATCTGTGAGTGGAAACATGAAAACCAAAACAAAACACACAGAATACACACGTCCACTTGTCAACTGAATCACTTTCTACACGAGGGGAAATTTAAGACATTCATGTGAAAGAAATGAAGAAATTCGATCAGGATATGACCAGTTCTCACTTCAATGATTACTTATCAAACTACGTAGAACTGTTACACACAGCAATAGCTTTATTACCAAGGCCATAAAATCCGGCCTTTATTGAAGCGCGCAAACGTGGATTATTTTGAAACAATAATCGACAGTACAAGACTTGTACTAACCCACAAAGATCTCCTAAAAACGATCGCATTATGCGAATAGGGAAATTTGATTATGAGCTCACTAATTTTCAGAACTGCTTATCTAAGAAAGGAACCTGTCAGAAAAAAAATACAAATTATAATTAAATAAATGATCTCTAATTAGGACGAGAACAGTTCCAGTATTATTTTAAATAAATGTTTCAAACACCGAACTCTCATGTGCGTGTATCGTACAAATCCGTTAATTCTGTAACAGATAATGAAATCCTTGAAATTGTCCTGGATTTGGTCTTTTTCATCATTAATAAGATCTCTATAGATAATAGCCCAGGGTCTGATAAAGTATTGTCGAAAGCAGTACGACATCCAATTGCCACAAACTTAGTTGCAAAAATGCTAGGTAGATGTTAGCGAGATACATGTTTCCGGATGCTCTTAAGATTCCTCGGACGATATTTAAGGGCACTGGTGATGACATGGAGACCCATAACAATTTGTTCTGTCATCAGGAGGATTATAGTAAAAACAGTAGACGGTACTGTATTATCAGACGTAATATGTCGTTGAATCAATACCAGTAAGGGTTCGTGAACACCGGGAACTTTTATAAACATCAACACTCCCCCTCCCCATGGCACTACAGCCTTTGAAGGGCCTTGGCCTACCACCCGAAGGCCTGCAGATTACGAGGTGTCGTGTGGTCAGCACGACTAATCCTCGCGGTCGTTATTCTTGGCTTTCTAGACCGGGAAACATCAACATCACCGGAAACCATGATTAAATCATATAAATCATATTTAATCATACGCAGAGCTGTATGACGTAAATCTTCCGCATGCATGGTATTTCTGCACGTCACTAAAGCGTTGGGCACGATCACATGCGGACGGCACTCCAGCATTCTCAGTTGTTTGAATCTCTGAAACTACTCACCATTAAAGTTCTCAAGAGGAAATAAAACACGGATGAAAAAGCGCGAAGGTCAGACTAATGAAATTAACATCCAGTGTGGGGTAATGCAAAGAGATCTCATTTAACCTCTTGTATTCAACTGGCCCATCAACCACATTTTAAATGATCTCAGCAACAGGAATGTGGCATATACGTATGGTTTTAAATTACCACCTGAGACTCAGCCTCAACATTTGCCTGGTGTGAAAATGGGAAACCACGGAAAACCATCTTCAGGGCTGCCGACAGTGTGGGTCGAACCCACTATTTCCCGGGTGCAAACTCAAAGCTGCGCGATCCTAACCGCACGGCCAACTCGCTCGGTACATTGCTTGTTGGGAAAGGCAAGATGCTGTCTCACTCTCAGTTACCAGCACCATTCAAATGTTGAATGAGATAGGTCTAGAAATCATTACCACGAAATATTCAAGGATTATGCTTGAACAAGGGATATCTAACGAGTTGTCTACCACCTGTGGAAATATTATTTTATTACAGTACGTGATGAAGAAATCAAATATATGGGAGCTTTATTCAATAAGACCCTGTTATTCAATGAAGACCAGACTTTCAAGAAACTGAAGAACAATTTGGACAGCCATACAGTAACCCATATATTACAACTGCAACAGAAATTCGCAGTTATTAGCAGTTCATGGGGCCCACTTTAATATACCAACCAGCTCCCATCGACAAAATATCTAAATTCCTCCTTAAAGCAGATAACGTCATCAAAAAATTCTTCAACTTCCGAGTGACAAAACCAAATAGTATATTTTTTTTTGCTAGGAGCTTTACGTCGCACCGACACAGATAGGTCTTATGACGACGATGGGACAGGAAAGGCCTAGGAATGGGAAAGAAGCGGCCGTGGCCTTAATTAAGGTACAGCCCAAGCATTTGCCTGGTGTGAAAATGGGAAACTACGGAAAACCATCTTCAGGGCTGCCGACAGTGGGGTTGGAACCCACCATCTCCCGGATGTGAGCTCACAGCTGCGCGCTCCTAACCGCGCGGCTAACTTGCCCGGTCAATCCTGAATAGGTAGATTCCAAATACGGGGTTTGGTTGAAATATGTCCAGCAGTTTTCCAGTTTTAAGACAGACAGACACCCTCAAATGAACAGCATCAGTAGGAAATACATAATTATAAGGAACTTTTGCTCATGTAATGAATTTACAGACACGCGAGCTGTACAATTTTATGTGTGTATTGTTATTAATATCATCCCGGTATTCTAAGGTTTTCTCGGAGCTCAGTAACATTAAGCGAGATCTATATCCAAGCCGAGCGAAATATTATTCATCTTCTGATTTCTTCCCATTATGGATCCTTCAAAACACTATTCAGCACTTTCGTCACAATACGGCAGGATTCGTAAACCACTATCTTCAGCAGTTCAACGTACAAGTTCTATTTGAAGTTCAGATGACGAAATGCCTAAGGGGGCTGGTGCGGAAGTTTTTCTTGTTCTCACCCGACTAATTTAACATCAACAAGATATCTCTGATTAGCGAACATTTTTCCCAATCCATTCTTCTCAATAAATTTAGTTCCCAAAAGTGGTATCTCCAAAATGTGCATTTCCTAATAAGCCAGTTGCAGATAAGTTTGTTACAAATTCAATAGAATGTTATATTGTGTCCAATGGATGTTAAGTACAATTTTTATTGCTGGACTTTGGAAAACAATGTTCAAAATGTGGAACACTGTAGCTTCTTGACGGCGGCTCTGAAATTTCCTCGCCGTCTGACCAAGTTTTTGTTGGTTTAGTGTTGTTTCAGTGTTCCTTCTGTAGTTCCATTAAGTAAGTAAACTCGTGTCTTCGTCCCGAGGTGGTGCAGCTCTTCTCAGGCATACCATCCATGGAGGTGAGCGTTCCATTAAATACTAATGAAGACTTGGATAAATGTACCCCACAGCAGTTTGTAGGTGGTTACAGTACCATTTGGAAAAGTTATTCGTCCTCTATAGTCGCTAAACTAGTGAACCCTATTGATTACATCGTTCTAGTGGATATCTAGGATGAATTGTTTGTTCTTCTGCGAATGTGAATAATTTCAAAATAATTCGAAGGAATGACTGTGAATCATCATCAAACATGTTTTAAAAGTGCTGGACAACTTCCGACTGGTACACAAATGCTGAAATGTATATACGTTTTCCCTTTATTTTATTGATTACCAGCTGAGATACCCATAATTGATGGGAAAGAACAGATTTCTGCAGAGTTAGGAAACATCCGGCTTATTGAAGACCCCTGGATGTTGAACTCCTAACGCCGGTCAGAACACTATTCATCCCCCCTCCCCCATGAGTGTTTAGTTGATTAAAACTAACAAATACCGTTATGAATATGGTGCGTCTTTCATATACAGCGATCACGACTTCAGAACCCTCACAGTCCATGCACTAGAGTATGCGATTTTTAATAAAGCTAGAATGTCATTACCTTCTTTTGAATATTCAGTGCTAATGACCTTATCAACGTCGGCAGTTCGCATCTTAACCTCACGTAACAGTACAAGCAAACCTCGCATTTACCACTCAACCGAGGACATCTGTTTGTCCAAGTATTTAACTTGTTTGGTCAAAGAAATCTTTTAATTTCAAGTGAAATACATGTTATTTTATAATGTTGAGATGATCATTGGGTGACTGACCATTTTATACTACCTCTCACTTCGGGTTTATAGAATTATAATAGAAATGTCAGATCAGGATTTTTTACACATGTAACATACTGAGTTTCATGCATGTGCTCGTACATATCGAGGTCCTCCTGTGAGACTGCTTGAAAAGAAAACTCTCTCATCCCAACAAGATATCTTTAAGGTGAGTTCTCAAATAGACTAACCTTACAGTGTATTTCTTCGAAAACATATGTTCCCAGAACTGATCAGACTGTTGACAAAATAAATGCCTGTAGGTCACCTCTACTGGCCTTAACATAATTTGAAAATAATAGAAAGGGACAGATATTTTCCTTAGAAGAGTCTTTCGTTCTCTGGAAAGTCTCGCGTGTCGCATTCCTTCCACGCTGGCATTACGACTACGAATGTCGACTGGTTATAGCGACCTAAATACAATCTTGTGGATTCAGCACGGTTGCTAGTCATCTCCAGCTCCTTCTCATATGGGAATCCAGTGATTTGAAATCCACAGTTATTATAGGATCTGACAGAATGAAGGAAATGTTCAAAGTTGGCATCTATCCCTTTTTGGTAGAGAAATTTGAGATTTTTGTCAGTGTCAGCAGGCTGAAGAACCTAACAGTTATAAATTAGCTGAGTCTAAAGTGAAAAGAGATAGCTTTAGATATCACAAATCATCATATAATTTACGCTGTAAGATTAGAGACATGCATGCACAATATCCGGTAATGTTTCGTAGAGTTTATTTCTACATTTACATATAATACCCGAAAGAAAACGGCAGTCACTTGAGTGGCATGATTCAAACTCGTCAAAGAAGCAGTGCAAAGTCAAAGGGATTGCTTCGTCATATAAAAACAAATTGCATCTGTTCTCTGGGGCCTTAAATGCATTTTAGTCACGGGATTAATGCTAGAAATAACGCTATAAATACCGCTACTCGAAAACGCTTTCATCCAGCTATTCAACACCGTCGTAGAGGCATGCTCGCATGCGGAATTATTCTTATGTCTAAAAATGTTTGGCTCTATACCGCCAGGAGGGCATAGGATTTGCTGATAGAATTTAATTTGGATACTTTCTCACCCAACCCTCTTAAGTCCGGAGACTTCTACCACCATATTAAATCTGTTTTCGCAGATGAAGGAGAACCCCACATGAAAATAATTTGACAATGACGATGACGTAAGAAGGCTAGTAGACTGCAACTTTCTATGGCGAAGGGGTTACTAAAAGTGGTCTTCAGGTCTGAAAAGTGCCCAAATGTCCAAGATGACTATATGGAAGCGTAAGTTATTATACAATATTTACGTAATCCGTTTCTTTAATGTTATAAAACACCATTTCTTATAGCGAAACTTTTTTTACGTTCCGAATCGGCTTAGTACCTATTACTTGACTGAATGGGTTCAACATGATGTTGACATTAGTGTACAACAATGTATTTGCACCTAGTCTTTTACTTGCCTATATTAATTAAGTCTATTTTTTATAGCTTCTTTAAAAGGAATGCAGAAAAGTCGAACTGTCCTAAAGGATTCCTAACTAAGACAGTTTGAATTGTATTCAGAGACTGAATATCTCAGTAAAATGTGTGTAGGTGTCAAAGCCATATGAACCGGTTTAAGCCATTAATGAACGAACAATATTGTTATTACATGGCGTAAGTCATCACGTATAACATTTAGGCTAATCACAGAGTTTATGTCCGACTCGTTGGCTGAACGGTCACCGTACTGGCCTTCGGTTCAGAGGGTCTCGGGTTCGATTTCCGGCCAGGTCGGGGATTTTAACCTTAATTGGTTAATTCCAATGGCATGGGGGCTGGGTGTACGTGTTGTCTTCGTCATCATTTCATCCTCATCACGACGCGCAGGTCGCGTACGGGAGTCAAATAGAAAGACCTGCACCTGGCGAGCCGAACCCGTCCTGAGACATCCCGGCACTAAAAGCCATACGGCATTATACAGAGTTTATATCGCAATTTGAAAAATCATTTTGTGTCAGTCTTGATGTGACAAGTTTATAAGGAATAGATATACTTGTAATTGGTCTTAACCAATCACGTCTTCGATGACGCCGATTCCATCCTTTTTTTCTTTCAAAATAAAATGCCTCCTGCACCGATCAGATATGCAATACATCAAGGTGAGAAGTGGAACTATTTTTAACTATAACTTGATAAACGTTAGACATTTGTTTCTACGATGTGTTTCGTAACAAATGAGGCACGAATTCCATCACAAAATTTAGGTCGAAGATGTAAAAATTGTCCGTGCTTGCTATGTTTGATATTCTAATTCACAGTTTAAATGGGTGTTCTATGAATTCCCTCGCTCTAATAGAATTAATGTATAAATATTAAAATCTTAACATCCACGACTGCGATACTGGCAACCTTCGTGAGCTATATTCGATCGAAGCTTCTTTGTGTGGTTTCCTTTAAATGAGGATATACCGGGTGAGCAGAATAAAGCGGAACCAATCCATACTGTGCGCGGGGATTCCTGAGTGAGTGAGTCGGCCGGTGACGAAATACAGTGCCGGATGTACTGAAGGCCCCGCTACCGCGCCAGGTTTCAGTCTTTGTTGTGTTTCGTGTTTCGCTGGTGACATTAATGCAGTGTGTGTGAATTCAGTGAAATGGCTCAGGTGGCTCAAATCGGGTATCGGTATTCCGTTCCCCAAAGTGTATTCATTTACGATTCATAAGTCCGTACAGAAAGTGCGAAGGCCGTAAGGAGATTATTTCAAGAGACGTTTCCTGATGTTCAAGTTCAAGGTCGGACTTCGATTAGTGAAGAAATTGCGTAAGAAAGGAAGTCGTCTTGATAAACCACGTACAGTCCTCACACAAGAAACTGTAGGTAACATTAGTAACGCTCTGGAAATGTCTCCTACAAAATCACTTCTACGACTTGCTCAGGAAATGGAAATTTCCTATGATTCTCTTCGAACGGGTACAAAATTACTGAAGGGTAACGAACAATTTCCTAAGCAGGTGCCAGAAATGCTTGAACAACGATGGGTCAAAAAATTCCATTTTTCATTTCTTACTTTATAGATTATGTATTTCTCTTCAACATGTTTAAAAACACTTCCATTGTGTAAATATGGTTATAAATGTCTATGTACGTCACTAACATTGTCATATGCCTGTTGCTCATTTCCTGTAGTCATTTTTACATATGGGTTTTTTCATAATTCGCAAACTACAGATGATACTAGGATCAAATTTTGCATGACAGTGAATTTTAGTTATATAAACAACATCCTGTAGGCTCTTTACTTTTACTCCCATAATTTAACTTATTAAAAATAAGTATCAGGGGAAAATGTGAAACATAGTGATACGTTATTAAAGCTAACAATCTGTTGGATTATTCTAGTCACTCTAGAGTGTGTTGTCGATATCAGTCTTCAGTTCATTTAAGGAAAATTATCGCGGTAAATACTCGATTAATTGAAACATTTACAGTGGAAATAGTGAGGTGAAAAGATGGGGAGTCAAAAGAAATGGGTTTGTTGCTCGCGGAAAATTTCAGACATGGTCAATCAAGTTTTTCATTCGATTTGGGAAGAATTCATCTACAGCACAGGAAATAACACTAATTGTGTTAAGATGTTCTGTGTACACTGAATACCGTCACCTGTACGGTTTCAGCGAAGAAAAAGTAATAGCTATGCGGGGTAGCCGGCCTTAGATTATCCATTCATAAAAAAACAACTTTACTGTATGATTGTTGCACCTTTAAATCAATCAATGAGGTGTACCCCACAGCGACCCTTCCCTAAAGACAGCTATCCCGGAATTTTCTCTGTATACAAATTTGATCAAATATTTGCAAGGAATTACTTGGTTTCTTAAATATCCGAATATTGTTTGATAAATGGTTACAAATGTATAGGTCTCAGCAAGATTAACAACTTTCCATTACCAATAATGTAATATATTGGTATAGCTATATTCGATCGAAGTTTTCTCGTTTGGCCTCCTTTAAATGGGGATGCACTTCTTTGAGGGTGAAAAAATTCCATTTTTAATTTCTTACCTTACAGAATATGCTTTCGTCTTCAATATTTAAAAAAAAAAAACATTTCCACTGTCTAAATATGTTAAACGGTTAAACGCTTGAATGAGTCAAGAGATTCAAGTACCTCGGTTGCCAGATTGATTGCTGGTAGGATTAAGTTAGCTAGATATGGATTTGTGAACAAAGCAGTTACTCTGCGATCCTCACTTCAATTTAAACCTACAAATAAGATGTGTTAAGTGCTGTGTTTGAGTTATCAGTCCATAGACTGGTTTGATGCCGCATTCCATGTCACCCTATCCTATGCTAACCTTTTCGCTCTACGTAACTACGACATCTTACACCTACTCCAATGTGTTCGTCAAACTCATACCTTGGTGTACCAATGCCGTTTTTACCGCCTTCACTTCCCTCAAAAACCAACTGATCATGCCCTGGGTGTATTATGATATGTCCTATCAGTCTACCGCTTCTTCTGGCGAAAAATCGCGAAATCGTTCTCTTCAGTACCTCTTCATCCATGATTCCATATACCCATCTCACCTTCAGTGTTTTTCTGTAACTCAAAATGCCAAAGTATTCTATTCTCTCTCATTCTGGGCTAGTTATCGTCCATGTTTCACTTCTATGCAATGTAGCGCTGCTATGATTAGTATATCCTGATATGTGAAGTGGAATCGTGAGTTCTCAGAAGAGTTAGGGAGCATAAAATCAAAGCGTTCACATATCGACATACGACGAAAAAACCTCGGACACCACGGGTGACTAGCAAACAAATCCTATATAAGATGAAGAGGAAGTGCTGCTTCACGGAAAGGAAATTTAAAAAAATATATATCTTGTGACATTCTTAGACATGAATAAAATTTAAAAATTGCCTCTTCTTGTAACAGAAGGCCATCATGCGAACCGTTTATCAAATGGAGCCACCCGGCATAGAATTAAAAGAATTAAAAGAGTTAAAAGAGTTAAAAGAAATTGTCATTTGGTAGTACTGTGGCCTATTTCCATTATGTGGCCGGAAGACAGCATTTATTAAACTTTATTTTACAGATATTGAAGATTAAGACAGTTATTTTACTAATTGAGTTTCAACATTTGGAGACTGATTTGATGGGATAATCGAATACAAAGGAATCGCTTATCCTATTATTCGATTATTTTCCCTTTCGATTATTTTTCGGTTATTCGATAATTTTTTCATCCGACTATTTTTCCAGAATACTCATTTGAAATATCATTCGAATGACTGGAACAATTGAATAGTGAATGCTTTCGAAATAATCGAACGAAAAGTAATCCTAATGTTGCCATCAACTCATCAATCTCATCAAAGGGAAATTAAAATTACCTATCTCTATTCACTTACAGGAAGTGTGCGGGTACGATGAATAGTCTCTGATAAGCCTCCGAGAAAATTACGAACTCATGCTCCACACATGCAAGAGACATCCGTTTGTCACCCACAAGAGTGGAAGGAATGCTTGGACTCAGCCAAGGGCCCCGCGGTAATCAATCAATCAATCAATCAATCAATCAATCAATCAATCAATCAATCAATCAATCAATCAATCAATCAATCAATCAATCAATCAATCAATCAATCAATCAATCAATCAATCAATCAATCAATCAATCAATCAATCAATCAATCACTACTGATATGAATTTACGATGGTCACCAAAGTGGCAGATTGCATATCAGTTGTTACCTAACTTTTCTTTAAATAATTTAAGAGCTCCTGGGGCCCTTTTGGTCACCTTTTACGACAGGCAGGTGATACTATGGATTTTATTCTAACACACCAATCGACAGGGGAAAATAACGGTTGGTAAATGAAAGAGACAGAGATGTATTATTATTATTATTATTATTATTATTATTATTATTATTATTATTATTATTATTATTATTACCTTCTATGTAAATAAAATCGTAACGACCGTGTGTCTGTACATTGACTACTTTGGCGAAATTTTCGTACAGTTATCCTTTTAACGTGTAATAATGACCATCTGCATATTTGTTAGCATTAGTATCCTGAAGGTCCTCAATTTTAACCCTCCTCCCCCAAAGCAAAATTGAGGCACAATCTGCCAGGCGAGCTAAAATTTTGAATTTGGCAAAATTATATGTCTTAACCTGTAACCAATGGAAAGCTTCCAAGTTATTTAATTATTTTACTTTTTACCCCCCAAAAATATCGGAATATTGAGGCAATTTTAATGTCGATGCAGATCTTCATTTCGAGTTATTTCATGGCTAAGCGGTAAGTCGTATCACAAAACGGATGGCACAATCCCCGTTCACTTTTGAGTGACCCACAACTTTGGTGCTATGATGTTTAGTCGTATCTCTATTCCCTTTATGCTAGATTTGTCTTTATTTCTCGATAATACGTACATTTTACTCCTTGTATACGTATAATTCGTAGTTCGAATCACTGATACGAAAGGTAGAATCATCTAATTCTACACGAACATTGGCCCACGCAGTATTCATACGTGAGCCAAATTCTATGTTTGTATCTGTGACGTAAGTACCCAAATGTACTGTGAAAAACCTTACCAAAATGTCACCCTATTCAACGTTTCTAATTCAATTTTACCCATAAATAGATCAGATAGTAAAAATCTCTTATATCTAGCCATTTAGATCTCTGAATGAGGCGTCTTATAGTACAATCGCTTTGTCAATGTAACGTATCGTTTAGCAGCGGATAATCTGTAAATGAAGGTTTGATGATGATGATTGTTATTTTAAGGGGCCTAACATCGAAGGTCATCGGCCCCAAATGAAGGTTTACAATATTATAAACATGCATATACTTCGTATGTAGATCTATATATATTCATTGAAGTCGATGTTTGGCGATGTAGAAAGGATGTGTTAGCCATTATAATTAATACATTACATCCACATTGACTCTCAGCAGGAGGGCGTTTGCTATTTTAATCATTACTCTCCACGTCGACTTTGACTGGCAGTAAGAATGGGATCGCTCTCCAACTCCTTTGTAACTAGCATTAGGAAGGAGGGACTACCATTGTAAATAATAATTCCCTTCTCAAATTGACTGGCAGAATTCAAGGGAGCATGCATTTTTTTTCAAAACTTCCCTAACCGAGTGTGTTTGGGAGTAGGCAAGTGTGTCCGGCATTAAAAAAAAATTACCCATCTACCCAAAATGTGACTGGCATTAGGCATCGTGGCTTGTTATTATAATGGAAAGTCACCAACTCGGTGTGGATGACATTAAGAAAAGGTGCCTGTCATTATAATAACAGCACAATTCAATTTTGACTGACAGTAGGGAAGGTGCTTGCTTTTATAATATCTCCTCAAATGTAATCTGTCTTCAAGTAGGAAAGGGCGCCTGCCATTGAAACGAAAACTTTCCAAATTGATTGTGTCCACGCAGTAGGTAATGGGGCCTCCCATTTCCCTACTCGATTGTGAATGGCAGTAGGTAAGTGAGCTTGCCGTTATCATCACAACTCCGCAACTCACACTTTACATTAAAAGCAACGTAAGGGAACCACCCCCTGCTGTTTCTGGATAACAATATGAGATATGCAATTTTAAAAATATATCTTATTTACTGCATGTACAGTAATGTACTTCGATATACGTATACAATGCAGAATACAGTAGCGAAGCAGGGGTACATTTGCTAGTTAATAATAAGATCATTATTAAAAGCCAAGGATTAATATCATCATCATCATCGAACTATTTGGCTGTTGTCTTAAAGCTATTTTTTTCCCTTTGACATGTATTTATAACTAGCAAATGTACCCGTACTTCGCTACGGTATTCTGCATTGTATACGAATATTGAAGTAAATACTGTTCATGCAGTAAATAAGATTGTTTTAAAATAGCATGTCTCTTAGCGTTATCCGAGAAATAGCATGGAGAGGTCCCCATACGTTGTTTCCAATGTAAAGGGCTTGTTACGGATTTGTGATGCCTAATGCCAGTCACATTTTAGATGGGTACATCTGTTTATAACTGCTGGAACGCTTGCCTACTGCCAAACACAATAGGGTAAGGGGAGTTTTGAACAAAACTGCATGCTCCCTTGCCTTCTGCAAGTCAAATCGAGAAGTGAATTATTCATTACAATGGTAGGCCTGCCTTATTAATGCCAGTTACACAGGAATTGGAGAAGGACCCCATTCCTACTGCCAGTCAAAGTCGGTGTGGGGAGTACTGATTACAATAGTAGACACACCCTTTCTCGATCGCTATAAAATCGACATCAGTGAATATATATAGTTCGACATACGAAAGTATGTGCTTGTTTACAATATTGCAGACCTTCATTTACAGATTAACTGCTGATAAATGGTACATCATATCGAGAAAGGATTGTACCATAAGACGCCGGATTTAGCGGCCTAAATTGCTGGTCTTATGATATCTCATCTATTTATGGGTCAGATTGAGTTAGAAAAGTAGAATAGGGTAAAATTTGTGTAAGATTATCTCACATTGCATTGCTTTTCGGATAATTAAGTGACAGCTACATACATAGCATTTGGCTCATATATGGCTACTGGGTGGACCAATTTTCGTGTAGAGTTTGATGATTCTATCTTTCCTATAAATGATGGAAGGTATGAATTATGTATTTGAAAAGTCCAAATTTACTTAACATCGAGAAATGGAGAAAAATCAAGCATAAAATGGATAGAAATACGACAAAAAGTCGTAAGACCAAGGTTGTAGATCACTCCAAATTGAACGGGGATTGTGTCATCCGTTATGTGATAATACCGAAGGTCTGCACCGTCATTATAATTGCCTCCATATTTCGATATTCTTCGGAGTAAAAAGGGAAAAAATTAAGGATCTTGGAAGTTTTCCCTCTGTTACAGGCTAAAACGTATAATTTTGCCAAATTTCAATATCCTTCTTCGACTGACAGATTATGCCGCAATCTTGGTTTTCGGTGAGGAGTGTAAAAATTAGGACTTTCAAGAAACTAAACCAAAAAATATGCAGATGGTCATTATTACCCCTTCGACGTGTAGCTGTACGAAAATTTCGCCAAAATAGTCAATGTGCAGGCACACAGTCGTTACGATTTTATTTACATAGATAGATAAGGAACCTGCTCCACGTACAACACCTTTTGGGCTTTATCCGCTGGACTTAACCTGAAAAACGGACCGTTCACGATATCTCCCTTATTAATCCTCCTGCCGAAAAATGCACATGAAAAAATGTTTTAGAGATAGAATTCCATCACGTTTGGTCGATTTCCAGTCAGGTTGGTCTTGTACTGTATATATTATGTAAGAGTAAAATCACCATTTCGGTTCCCTATAAACCGTCAGTCCATTCCGGAACATGAAATGTTATTGACGATTAGCACCTACCGTTGGACAGGTGGATGTTAATGTGAAGTTTGACTCAAATATCTTCAGTAGTTTTCAAGTTGTAAAAAATACGCTTTACACGCACCCGCTCTTGAGTTAAGTCCGGTGGGACTTGTACCGGAAAACGGTCCGTTAATGATATCTGCCTTATTAATCCTCGTATTGAAATGATGCACATGAGGAAAATGGCTTAGAAATTAATTTCCATTAAGGCAGGTAAATTTACATAAAGTTTGGTTGTGTATATTTTGTGGGAATGCAAAATCACGGTTTCGGTTTCGCATAATCCCCCAGTCAATTCAGGGATTTAGAAACAGTATTTGCCCTAAAACCTACCAAAGGACAGGTGGATTCTAAATATCAAGTTTGGTGGAAATATATCCGGTAGTTTCCAAGTTATAGACAAACAGACAGACAAGTAAACAAACAGACAGACACCAAAACTGAATATATGCAGATGGTCATTATTACACCTGAAACGGATAACTGTACGGAACTTTCGCCAAAATTGTCAATGTACAGACACACTCTAGAAGTGCAGACCTTTATTTCGATAGGTACTGCTTTGAAACTGTACAAACAGACTTCACCTTCAGACGCCCCTTTCAGTGCTCTACATGGTTGGTCCTATGACATCTTCTCGTATCTCCTATATTTATTGGTTAGATTGAGTTAGAGTCATTGAATGGGGTGAAATTTTGTACAGTTTTCACATACTACTTTATACTTTTGATACTCATGTGACAGCTAGAATTATAATATTTGGCTATAACATGGCCAATGGTCATGTACATGTGCGTGCCGAATTTCATGATTCTACCTTTCCTATAAGTGTGCCAAATTATAACATATACGTGTAAAAGTACAAAATCAAGATGAAATCGAGAGGTACAGCTGTATTTAACGTATTTGGGATAGAAATACGACGAAAAGTTATAGGACAAAAGTTGTAGATCTCTCCAAAATGAAACGCCATTTGCTTTCTGACTTGTGATACGACTTACTGATTAGCCACCAATTATCCCGAAACGAAGGTCTGCACCGTCATTAAAATCGCATCCATATTTCGGAATTTTCCTTGGCCAAATGTTATACATTTGCATAGCTTAGAATATTTCCTCAAAGAAAAGAGTGTCCAGCATTCGGGATTAGCACTCGCATACATACGTGGTAATTAAGGAAGAAAATAATACAGTTTAGTAAGTTGAAATCAATAGAAAATGGATTATAACTGAGGACATCCGGATGACGACAAGTATGTAAATACCAAGTGAATGTATTGGAAAATCAAATGCTCCTCAATAAATTATGCCAGTGTGAGTTATGGATATAAGAAAGCGATAATCGGAGAGAAATTTAGGCGTAGGGATTCTTAGGTAATCAGATAAGAAGATGAATATTTGTGTTATTACTTACGCTATTCGAGGACGGTTATAACCTCTAATGATATTCCGCCAATATCCCGCAGAATGGCTGATTGACGACTCTCTTGCTTTCTACCCAAGGAACAACCAAGAATTTATAGGAATGGTGAGGAAAATGGCAATACGTTACTTCCCTGCTGGCAAGCAGTCAGAGACGTTGCCATAGTAACCCATATATTCGTTGTCGGTCTGTCGGTCACTCAATGCAGAGCATGGTATCGGCAGAAAATAGTAAATTTCTCCGTCATTTGAAGAGTAAGGTAAATTATGAACATAACGAAAGTTGTTTATAATGAAGAGACCTTTCACATACGGTCCACAGAGTTTACAGAAAATCAATAGTTTAAGAGAAATGGAGGAAAACCGTTGTGATTTTCCTATAAACCCCCGTCTTTTCAAAGATTTTAAAATGATATGCATATCGAAACCTTCCCCGGGATGAGTATACTCTAAATATGAAGTTTGGTTGAGATCTATCCAGCCGTTTCGACGTGATGGTGGAGCAAACAAACAAACAAACAAACAAACAAACAAAAAGACAAACAGACACGAAAAGTAAAAACCACCGATTTGGTCTTGAGTTGACCTAAAACGGATAAATATTTGAAAATTTGGCAAAACAAAAGGAATTACAGACAGCGGACCCCCTACAACTTTATTTATAAGAAGATAATGGGGTGTGGCCTTTGGAGGAGTCTGGTCATCGCAGGCACCTGTTGAACGGAGCTGTGAATTTTGAGACTCATTAGAATGTTAATTTAGCAACTAGTTTGTAGTCGTGAGTTTTGATACTGTTTGCTACTAATTTTACACCGTCAGTTTTGAGACACTTGAGTCTTCTTTTCTATTTGTTTTACATCGCACCGACACAGATAGGTCTTATGGCGATGATGGGACAGGAAAGGCCTACGAATAGGAAGGAAGCAGCCGTGGCCTTAATTAAGGTACAGCCCCAGCATTTGCCTGGTGTGAAAATGGGAAACCACGGAAAACTATTTCCAGGGCTGCCGTCAGTGGGGTTCGAACCCACTATCTCCCGGATGCGAGGTCACAACTGCGCGCTCCTAACCGCACGGCCAACTCGCCCGGTACTCTTGAGTTTTGAGACGTAACGTGGTAAACACATTTATCGTGGTTCCTAACCGGGAGATACAAGTGTTATCCTTTCTTCTCCAGTCTTATTGCATTGCACCTTTCCCGTGTGTCTTGAGGAATGTTACATATTACCTCGGCGCAATGAACAGGATACGCCGCAAGCAGGTAGGAAATTCTTGCTCCACTTGCCAGTTTACAATACAGGCAGTGGCACTGGTATTTACCCTGGGGAGAGGCCTTCCTTGAGAGCTCCTCTGAGAGAAGTTTGTGAGTGAAGTTGCTGTAGGCTACCATAGCAGCTGCCACCTACACTTTCCGTCTTCATTACAGGAACATGGGACTGAGGCTAAGCAGGGAGAAGACGTTTAATCTCATTGAAGTTAACAAAGTGAGTGAAAGTGAGTGAAATGTGGATGAGCCTGCTTCCCAGCAGCCGACTATGACAGGTAGGTACAGGGGGGTTCGACTGCTCACTGAAAGGATAGCTGGGTTCTAGATTGCCAGTTCCACGCTAACGTTTTACTCACGAAGGTAGAACAATTCATTCGATGCTTAGATGGGGACAAAAGAAGACTTCATTAAAGTACGTTCCAGATTTCAATTTCATAAGTATCTAAACAGAAATCGACATGCCAGGCTCAGACGATTGAGGCGCTGGCCTTCTAATTCCAGCTTGGCAGGTTCGATTCTGTCTCAGCACGGTGGCATTTTAAGGTGCTCAAGTTCATCAGACTCGTGTCGATGGATTTACTAATTTCCGGCACCTCTGCGCCTTCTATAACCGCAGAAGTTGTTAGTGGGACGTAAAGCCAGTAAATCCTAACATTATTATTATACATTGAGTTTCTCTCATCGGTTGGCCGGCAGGTGCGCCCAGCCTATTTGCCTCCCGTTGACTCATCACTCCCCGCTCCGCGGCATAGCAACAACTTCGCTCACTTTATCCGTGCAACACATGAGATAACAATTAATATTAATAACATAAGAATTAAGAAAATTAGTAATGAAGAATTAAGAAAGTAAGCTCGTACCTTATGGCAGGAGATGTTGGAAGTGTTCTCGTCCTGCATCCACACATTTCGGGCATCCTCTTAGGAAACTCTCATTCACAAGCATAAGTTTGTCTTCCGTAATTGGGACTATTTCTCTCCGGATTTAACATTTTGTAGTCCGCCATACACAGTTCTTCGAAGCTGTCCTTAGGGATTTTGTAGGCGTATGTTCTAAACTTTCTACGATTTCATTTACATTTCCTGGTTAAGTACACGTTCATTTTAACACTTCGCTTCTTATCGAGTAAAGAACTAGTTCCTCTCAATATTTCTTTGCGAGTTTCCTCTGTATGAGGAGGGGATACACCTGGAAATTGTGTTACAAATCACCTAACAACTCCCCTGCAAGAGTCTGTTTCCACATAATTATCGTACATAAATACTCTTTCTTCTACTGTGTAGACATGTAGAGGCATCATGAGAATTATACCCCGAAGTAACACTTCATAACTCGGGAACAGTTAGAGCGACAGATCAACACTTAATACACGTTCTAAGCACGGACCTGAACTGTGTAGTGCGGGCATTCCCGGGAAGTATTGAGTCAACGAGAGGCAGATGAGCTGGGCGCACCTGCCGGTCAAGTGATGAGAGAAACTCTCTGTGGAAATCAACATAAATATTTATACATTTATAAATATTTTAGTGTGATTTGATACAATCTGATGGTGTTCTTTCAGAAAGAGAAATGTCATTCTATTTCTTTGCTGTTTCATTTTCCAGCATATTACTGTTACTATATATTGTTTTTATTTTTAAGTATTTTAGAAATGTATTACTCAAAATTAGTTTCAGCAGACTGAATAACCTAATAGAAATTAAATTATTTGAAACCGAAAAGAGATGGTTTCAGATGTTACAAAAAATATAAATAAAGCACCAAAGTTAAAAGCTACTAAAATGGTTTTGAGTTGACCCGTAACGGATAAACATTCCAGGAAGTTGAATAAAAAATTAAAAAATGATAAACATTTTGGTATCCCTGGGTGTAACGATTTGTAAATAAACATGATGTGGTTGCTGATATTTAAAGAACTTAATGTCCAACAGTCATGGGAAGTACGTAATACTGTCCACAACACTATAATTATGTTTGACTCTTGTAGAAGATTTATACTTAGCTTTGTTATAGCCAGTTTCTGTTAGACGGCCGAGGAATAAGGACGACTTAACGCGCTACAATTTCAATGTCGTTAGATGTTGCAGGTTGGCGAGGAACCAGAAGGACCTCACTTGCTGCAACTTACTTTTCGTGTGAGGTTGTTGGGAAGTCGATTATGATGAACGATTTTACTTGTTGCAATGCTTTTCCTTCTTCTACTTCTTTTTCTACTACTTCTGCTCCTTATGGCCAATTACAAATTCTGTCTTTGGAACGTTATTATTGGATTTCTAGACCAGGGCTGCTATCTCGCCTTCAGTTGTAATCGCGTAGACTGGGTGGACCTCGAACCAGCCTTCAGATCCAAGTGAAAATCTTTGATCTGGCCGGGAATCGAACCAAATGCCTCCGGATAAGAGACAGGCACGCTACCCCTACACCGGGGGCCGGATAAAATAATATGAAAATATCAGTTTTCTAATGGTGGAAGAATTACTTAGAACGGTTAATTCCTTGATATTACCCTCCATGTAAAAATACTTCTAGACGTTCTATATTTCTAATATACCGTACGTACAATTATGTATATAGTACGTCCCATGGAAGTATATATATACAGCATATATGTGACGTATATGAAGAACGCAACCTACTAGTAAAAATAAACTCCTTGGGACTCTTCAGGCGCTCTGAGAAGTGAGCTATTGTTTAACTTGGACTTGAGATCTCGAGTAGTCCGGCAGGGAAACACTCTGTAGTAAATGGAGGAGTAGAAGTGACTGCCCATTATGTTACATGTCTCCGAGTAAGCGAGGGTCTCCGGAGGAGTGACATTGACGAGAGAGGCAACGTGTTCAAATATTAAGTTACTCTTTACACAGGAAGTGTTCTGTGAGAAGAGTGCTCTTCTTGTGAATGTCCTTGTTTTTCAAGAGTGCGAATATGTAGGTAATTTATTTGCATAAGTATGAATTAAGATATTCACGAAGGGTATTTTATATTTGAATCAGATCTTCCTTGTGATGCCGTAAAGAACGGCGAGTAATTTCTATATAATTTAAACTCGATAACAGAAAGACAAGTTAAGCACCCGGATGGAGTAGTAAACCAGATAATTTGACATAATTATATACAAACAAAGCAAACCAAACCAAACCTAACCATACCGCATGATCTAAATAATTGAAAATGAGTTACTGGTACCACTGAATGGTTCTCTGTTGCTTGTTTCGTCACATGAAACAATTACAGCACGAAACCCATTTTGCATGCAACGGAAAAGACGAATTTTCACCTGAAAAATATAATATTCCTGACATTTAATAATATTTTTAGAGGAAAATTCACACGTAATATTATTTTCATTGTTATAAAATTTGCTGTACTGTATGACTTCCTTGAGTAGAACGGTGCAATTATTCATTTTATAAATTCAATACGTTTCAGTCGAATTCCTTTCAATGAAATAAAACACTGACGAGTCATTGAGGACGCCTGTCTCTTCTTTCAGGCTGAAACATGGACTATTGTATGGCCACTTTTCTAAGCTTCCCAGCATGGACATAAATGAGAAAGCAAATTTCAGTACTTCAGAAAATACTTTAAATAACGAATCACCTTAGGTGAAGTTTTCCATTCTTTTACTTGGCATATTGTTTGTCATGTGTTTCACGTGTTATTCCGTATTGCATTGCGAAAGTTTCTTACAAAATCCAGGGGAAATCCAATAAATTTCAGTCATGGCTTCATTGAATAATTCATTGCGCAGGTAAATTAAAATATGATGGATTGCAGTCTCAGGGGAAGAGAAATAATACTATACTATTTTTCTTTTAATATTACGATTGGACAAGGCGCAAAGGAATACGAGTCTAAGCGTTTAAAAGTGTATTTCTTTTCTCATTTAAGAAGCCATTTTTGGACTCTGTCGGCTTTTTCCCATGTACCCTTCGCTTGAAAGTAATTTAAAACACGTGGGTACCACTGCTAGATATGATCTAAACTGATAGATGCTATGATATGTCATGATCCTAACTCTTAAGAGACCTTACCGACATTGTCTTTTTATAAAATTTAGAACAGTGTAATAAATTCAGTAATTATAGCAATTCTGTTATACGGAGTTTTTAAAGTTTGGACTACCTGGCGAAACCGTATGACAGGACGCAACTTAAGTACACTAAATTTACCAACACAATTATGTGACTGTCAAGCTGCATTGCAAACAGTGGATTTAGAACGGTGTGCGAGCATAAGGGTATATTGGCAGATTTTGTTGAGTAAATAGAAATGTACTGATTCGGACTAAAAACGAGAACAGGCTGTGATAATCCAGTGATAACATATAACCATGACATTTAGCATCAAAATGAAGGCAACTGGATAAATCTTGTGAAGGAACTTCTAGATGACGTAGGAATAAATTTCCACTTGGAAATAAATTTATCAAGCTATAACAAAATGTGTGTAAGGATGTGGTCCAAAGACTGAAAGGCATAGAAAGGCGAACAAGAAGGACAAAATGTAGGATTATGAGAACACTAGTAGAATTCTATAAAGCAAGCAAAATATTAGAGTAAGGATATAATGTTAAGAAACATGGCAATGAGAGGAATAATCTGGTGATGATTTGTGTCATGAAACGTGCTCCTTACAGTTTGATCGGACACATGACGTCCTATATACACTACGAACGGTTGATTGAGTCCCAGGTTAACTTATGAATGAAACGTAAGTAATGGAAAGAAATAAACAGGTGAAAGGTCAAGAGATTATGAAAAATGTTGCGAAAATTTGAAGGATCACATCATAGGTCAAACATAATGGCACGTCAGTGTGGGAAGAGATAGCAACAGAAAGAGGAGACAAAGAAAAATATGAAAACACAAGAGGGCAAGGACAACCCTTCACACTTTCTTGCACTTGAGTATTTTGAAATGTGGTATTCTCATCAAGCACAGTTCTTCTTCATGCATTTCTCGTCAAGTCCGAACGAATTGATTTCTGCTTCCCAGTTTCATAGAAAGGACAAGCTGCAAGGCAAACTGAGGCGCCATACTGACTGACTTAGTTTCCGTCTTGATAATGGAAGTGCAGGATGAGATGAATGTCAGGTAATCGCAGGAAACTGAAAGATATAAAGGAAATGATGCATGCAACTGGTAAAAGATTAGGAACACAGAAGGAGGACACTGATGATAATTTATGTGTTATTTTATGAATTAGAAAGATGTTTTTGCTAGTGGCTTTACGTCGCATCGACACAGATAGGTCTTACTGCGACGATGGGATAGGTAGAGCCTAGGAGTTGGAAGGAAGCGGCCTTGGCCTTAATTAAGGTACAGCCCCAGCATTTGCCTGGTGTTAAAATGGGAAACCACGGAAAACCATCTTCAGGGCTGCCGACAGTGGAATTCAAACCTACTATCTCCCGGATGCAAGCTCACAGCCACGCGCCCCTAACCGCACGGCCAGCTCTCCCGGTAAGATATTTCTGAAGACTTTCGTCTGGTGTGTGGCATTCTATGGCTCTGAAAGAAAACTAATAAAAGCTTTTGAAACGTGGCATTACAGAAGAAATCTGAAGGTGGGATGGGAAGATCGAATCATGAATGAAGATATACTGAATCGAATTGGCGAGAGGAGATCAATATCGCTAAATTTGGCGACAGAGTGATAGCGCACACCTTAATACACGAAAGACTTGTTCAGTTGGTTTTTGAGGAAAGTGGTAGGGGTAGACCAAGGTATGAATATGACAAGTACACTGACTGACAGAGCAAATGCAACACCAAGAAGGAGTGGTCAGAACTTTATGCCGATTGCAGGGTAGACTGACGTCACTGAGGTATGCTCATGATGTGAAATGCGCCGCTGTGCTGCGCACGTAGCGAACGATAAATGGGACACGGCGTTGGCGAATGGCCCACTTCGTACCGTGATTTCTCAGCCGACAGTCATTGTAGAACGTGTTGTCGTGTGCCACAGGACACGTGTATAGCTAAGAATGCCAGGCCGCCGTCAACGGAGGCATTTCCAGCAGACAGACGACTTTACGAGGGGTATGGTGATCGGGCTGAGAAGGGCAGGTTGGTCGCTTCGTCAAATCGCAGCCGATACCCATAGGGATGTGTACACGGTGCAGCGCCTGTGGCGAAGATGGTTGGCGCAGGGACATGTGGCACGTGCGAGGGGTCCAGGCGCAGCCCGAGTGACGTCAGCACGCGAGGATCGGCGCATCCGCCGCCAAGCGGTGGCAGCCCCGCACGCCACGTCAACCGCCATTCTTCAGCATGTGCAAGACACCCTGGCTGTTCCAATATCGACCAGAACAATTTCCCGTCGATTGGTTGAAGGAGGCGTGCACTCCCGGCGCCCGCTCAGAAGACTACCATTGACTCCACAGCATAGACGTGCACGCCTGGCATGGTGCCGGGCTAGAGCGACTTGGATGAGGGAATGGCGGAACGTCGTGTTCTCCGATGAGTCACGCTTCTGTTCTGTCAGTGATAGTCACCGCAGACGAGTGTGGCGTCGGCGTGGAGAAAGGTCAAATCCGGCAGTAACTGTGGAGCGCCCTACCGCTAGACAACGCGGCATCATGGTTTGGGGCGCTATTGCGTATGATTCCACGTCACCTCTAGTGCGTATTCAAGGCACGTTAAATGCCCACCGCTACGTGCAGCATGTGCTGCGGCCGGTGGCACTCCCGTACCTTCAGGGGCTGCCCAATGCTCTGTTTCAGCAGGATAATGCCCGCCCACACACTGCTCGCATCTCCCAACAGGCTCTACGAGGTGTACAGATGCTTCCGTGGCCAGCGTACTCTCCGGATCTCTCACCAATCGAACACGTGTGGGATCTCATTGGACGCCGTTTGCAAACTCTGCCCCAGCCTCGTACGGACGACCAACTGTGGCAAATGGTTGACATAGAATGGAGAACCATCCCTCAGGACACCATCCGCACTCTTATTGACTCTGTACCTCGACGTGTTTCTGCATGCATCGCCGCTCGCGGTGGTCCTACATCCTACTGAGTCGATGCCGTGCGCATTGTGTAACCTGCATATTGGTTTGAAATAAACATCAATTATTCTTCCGTGCCGACTCTGTTTTTTCCCCAACTTTTATCCCTTTCGAACCACTCCTCCTTGGTGTTGCATTTTCTCTGTCAGTCAGTGTATATTATAGAACATGCAGGGTGTAGTATTTATGCAGGAATAAACGATTAGCACAGGATATGGTGGCATGGAGAGCTGAATCAAAACAGTCTATGGACTGATGACTCAAACAACAGCAACAAAAACTGTATATAGGCCTTAAGTTCCTTCTATCTTTGTCCTGAGTTTCAAGTCTTTAACCTTTGTGTTAATCTTTATCCTTGCTTTTCCCCTATTCGGTGTTTATCTGTTGCTCTACTTAACCTACACTTTTCACATCATTACCGCTCATCAGGAGCACAGAAGGAATGAGTGGAGAATAATTGGAACTGATGAAGAAAGAAAACCCATCTGTATGAAGAAAGCAATGAAAGAAGTTCCTCCTCTTTCTGTTCTTTCACGTTCATCCTTATCTCGCCTCTTCGCTGCTCCATCCCTCCTTCCACTCTGAACTGCCAAACTACTTATCATATTATGAATGTAATACTGAATTGTATTGCAGTAAGTTACTGCAGTGTTCTGGATAATGTTAGGGAAGAGTGATTTCCCCTCAATAAGTAATAACAATTTATAATAACAATTTACATTTTGATATTTTAATCTGTGTCTGTTAGGTCATCAGCCCAGAGGCTGGTTGGATCCTCAAATAGCACCACCAAAGGTTATGCGGTTATAAGGAAACCCCAAAAACCAATGGCAGCACCAAAATGAGGCATACTAGGCAAGATGAGGAGTGAGGTAGTTTGCCATTGCTTTCCTCACTGGGTCAGAAAGTACTATTGCAGCACGACTGACCCTATGAGCAGCACCTTTCATAACACTCAGATGTACTAGTCATGCTCTGAATGTCATTACTCAGCAATACCCATACCCCAGCAACTTCCATATTGTCACAGGCATGGATGTTGACTGGGACTTCGGTGGAAGCTACACTTTACTCTGGCCTGTGCCAAAAGATAAGCCTTCGTAAGCCCTTCCGCCCTGTGGTTACCTTAGTGAACTCAGTTTAGAAGTACAGAGACTGGTGATGTGTCTGTATTCGAAGCTACACTTCACACAGCCTGCTATTGTTATGTAGTCCGCAGGTGAATCTGTTGTTCAATTGATTATTTACGGTCCAAGAACGCGTTGTTTGTGGCGATACCTTTCCCTGCGGAATCACTAACGCTCCTATCAAATGAGAACGGTGGTACTAATTCAAGGGTACGTTACATGGGCCTCGAGAGGCTGGATATACATATTAATTTCATAGTCTAGGACAACAAAAACAGCCACCGCCCAACTTGAGACATTCCACAGCCAAGTTGTCTGGTTTTATCGACCTCCTTCACTGCCTCTCATTTCTGTGATGTGGTGGTAGTAATTGTTTTAAGAAGAAGTGTGTAATATTCGTCTCGTACCACTAATCACAAGGAAAAAGTAGAAGAGGTACACCCCTTTGAAGAATGAAAATATCGGCCAAAGAAATGCAAAGGCCACGAGGGGCGTGAAAATGAAAATCTCCGTAGACCTCGAATCAGCTAAAACCATCAGGGTAGGAAAAAAAAGTTGACCAAGGGGGGTCGGATAGTATAGATACAAGTGAGGAGCCTGACGCAGGTAAGTGGAAACAATGTCAGAGCTCAGCTTAGGGCCCCGTGGTCGCCAAACCACTCGAGAGCACTAAGGCAGTCGCCAGCGCGCGGGATACAGGAGAGCGTATCTACACGACGCCACAGAAGATGACTACCGCAGCAGTAGTCGAAATGTCTGGGAGAAGCGACAGGAGTGGACTACGGCATAATAGCCCGGAAGATTTTTATTATATTGACACCGGCCGTGAAAGACTTCATACTTTAATGACTCCTTTTAATTGTCTCTTACGACTGGCTGGGTATACTGTAGGTGTTATTCTACCACGTCTGCCCACAGAGCGAGGTAAGATAAGGGACGTAACACAAGTAAGCAATGCCGGATTCAGCTTGGTGATGCGCAGGACCGGGTTCTTTTGGTGTTAATTTTTCAGATATTTTGAGAAAAAAATTAAAATATAGTGTTTATAGTTGAAAACATGGCAATAGTTTCATGAAAATATCGTGATTATTTTAATATCATAAGTTTAGACACAATGTTACTAAATCGTGGCTATTTGCTTTACGTCGCACCGACACAGACAGGTCTTATGGCGACGATGGAAGAGGAATGGCCTAGGAATTGGAAGTAAGCGGCCGTGGCCTTAATTAAGGTACAGCCCCGGCATTTGCCTGGTGTGAAAATGGGAAACCACGGAAAACCATCTTCAGGGCTGCCGACAGTGGGGCTCGAACCCACTATCTCCCGATTACTGGATACTGGCCGCACTTTAAGCGACTGCAGCTATCGAGCTCGGTGTCATTAAATCAATAATCAACATGAGAAAGTAAAGGTTAAAAATAGTAAAGAATAAAGTTTACCTTCTTAAAATAAATCCTGCTCGGTTATATTAGTATATTAAAATATGCGGAGCATACAATGAATTAGCACACACACACACACACACACACACACACACACACACACACACACACACACACACACACACAAAGGACTCTCATTAATGTTCATTCATCGACAATCAGCATACAACATGTGCGAACATTTTACTCCTTCATACCTCTTCTCAGATCTGACACTACAAGATTCTACTATGCAAAGAAATTTTCGCTATCTGCGTGTGAAAGAGGTAACCACAATGACTCCATACACTTTCCAACAAATTCTTTAAACTCACCTCTCGCTTATAACACTTCAAGTATGTCAATTGTATTGAGCGAAGATATATGATGAATACCATCATCAGTGTCAGCGACTGGACGAGTTGGCCGCGTGGTAACGGCTGCGCAGCTGTGAACTTGCATCCGACAGTTTACAAACTCCGGTAATTTTCTGAACATTTCTTTAACGCTATCAAAATTATTCACCCCGATCTTAGAAAGCAAGATATTTGGTTCAAAAATAGAATCCAGTGCTTGGAATATCTCAATTTTACTGTCGACGGCCCTGAAGATAATTTTCCGTGGTATACCATTTTACACCAGGTAAATGAGGTTGTACCTCAATTGAGGCCAAGTTTGCTTACTTCCACTCTTAGCCCTTTCCTATCACATCATAGACGTTTCTGTGTCGATGCAACGTAAATCAACTAGCAACTAGCAAAAACAAAAAAGTCTTGTGGATCAATTTGTTACGATATCGTGTTGGCTAAGGGATAACCAGATGACCTTATGAAGCCAAAATAGTGGGTTGAAACCCAACCCATAGCCTCGGATTTTTGTAGGGCAGTCGAATCCCCTACCTACTACATAGTTCACTCGACCAAATAAGGAAGTCACAAAGAAAGTCACAAAGAAAGATGATGACAATCAGAGGCATTGATTGAAGACGAGATAATTCTCTCAAGGCCAATCGTATATAACCTGCACCCGAGTCAGCAGCACTCCACTATTTTCATTTGTACTGTCTCTAGTAGGACCTGGGGTGTGATGCATTCAGCAGCTCTGCAATAATTCTGTTCCAGTTGATAAGTACCTCCGACAGAACAGGTTTCCTTAGCTAATTAGATTTTTGATTTAAAACAATTAGATGTTATTTAGCTCTGCTTGTTTTATTTAATCTTCTGCACGAATTTATACGGTTCTATGGTGTAGAATCGATTTCCTGCTAGTCCTACGATGACGTTCTCTCAGCCATGTTATTTTAAATAAGGAGTTATCGGAAATGATTTCTCTGTATGTGGGGTTGTAGAATACATCTACAACATTCCTTATCTGTTGCTGAAGGCAGGTAAAAGGGATAATTCCAGGTGCTTTCATCGTGGAAGCATGGGTTTGTAACCACGCATCACAAGGGGCAGTTTGTTTGTTATAAATTATAAACGCCAAATGTAACGGAGAAATCCAACAAGACGCATTTGCACGAATTATCACAAATGTGAACAATTCATGACTCTAATCTTATCGCGAAGTTTTAGGGAAAATGTCCATTTCTACGAAAATATTACTTTTTATGATAAAAACGAAACAAGGCATTTTTCTTAAAATTCATTTCATTTTATGTATATTCGTTTTAAAGTTATTATTATATCTAGAAAGCCAAGCCGAGAGGATTCGTCGTGCTGACCACACGACACCTCGTAATCTGCAGGCCTTCGGGCTGAGCAGCGGTCGCTTGGTAGGCCAAGGCCCTTCATGGCTATCTCAGCTACTTGCATGTGAGCTTTGAATGGAATCAGAGAATAACTCCTCAAATAGCCTTCCGTTGTTAGTGCAACGAAACAATGTGTTGAGGGGTGGTTCGTTTCCCACCTCAACCATCCTCGACAGGTGCACTTATGCAAGTGGTATGGTTCTGAGCGGTTATAATTTGTGAAGTTGAAGTCTGAGAAGAGTTATGATGGCAGAGTTCAATCCTATTTCAATTTATTTGTCCAATGGTACCAAAATGGTATCAAAATATTTATAATTATAGATTTCACCAAAGTAGATTTTTATCTGTTTACCCAGTATTATGAGCTGGGGGATTTATAGAACTTCAATTTGATCGCAGTGAATCCTTCATACAGAGGATATTTATGGGTTTCAATCTGGCTGTATATTTTTTTGTCAAGATAGTTTCTGAGGAATAGATGTCCGTGGCGGTCCAGAATATATCCTCCTGAAAATTGAGTTAATATTTTCTGAAATTATTCTTAAAATAAACCAAGTTGTGATATCAATAGACACGAAAACTATTTATTACTTTTTCCGACAAAAGAACACATTAAACGGTCATAAACAGAGTTGATTATTTTTGAACAAGTATAATAATAAAAATAATGCACATGGGCAATCACTTGTTTTACTCAGGTGTATTAACATATATTTGCCATTTCATCGACTTTCTTTGTATTTCCCACTCGGTACTTAATCTTGCCTTACCATCAAGCATTAGCTCCGGAAATAATCTCTTTCCTTGTGTTAGTGAAGAATCCTATAATTCCAAACAGAAGGCACTAGGAAATCGAGCAAATGATAAAGTCGCAATAAAAGGAGATAATTTTGTTTGTATCGGTTAAAGGTCACGTAATTACAGAAAATTAAAGGAATGAGAGTTGCAATAGAGGGCGTCCTGGAGGTGAAAATGTCGTGAGATACAAAGCCTTGATTAACAGAAGGAGAGCTTCTGCTGCGGGAACTCGGAGGGAAAATTAGAACAGCACAAAAACTTGATGATGAAAAGGAATTGAAACTAAAATGCAGGTACAGAAATAAGTAAGAATGGAACAATGGAGTGAGTCAGTTATTTTAAGATACGAAACAGTAATTGGGCTTGGGCGGGGGTGAAAATTCGAATGATTACTTCAGTTCTTTCCGCTATTGGTACGTTTGAAGGGCACAGGCAGTGAGTTGTATTAATTATGACTTGCCAGTTGTTGTAAATCTGTCTCTATAAAGGATAGTCTGAAAGATGTAGTCTGATTTTTCTACTATGCACGTTTGTTTATTCTGTAAACAGTGTACATACCGCAAATGATAAAGTCGCAATAAAAAGAGATAATTTTGTTTGTATCGGTTAAAGGTCACATAATTTCATTATGCAGAAAAAAGGGCACAATACATACATACATACATACATACATACATACATACATACATACCTAGATGTACAGGAGGTATCCTTGCCCTTCTATTCAGAGGACCAAGGTTCGAGTACCTGGTGGGCCTTTAGTATTGAATTTAGAGAGACTAATTCAGTCTCAAACCCCAGGCCAAAACCGAAAATTAGCTCAAGCGACCTCAGTAGTAACTGGGATTAGCTGAAGTAGTATTTCAAAACATAAAAAATAACAATAAAGTCTGTTCGAATGCGCATCTCTGTCTGATAAGTCTTCAGCTATAAGGTTCATTGAATCCTCAAATAGCACCGCCAATTTTTTCTCAGTTATAAGGAAACCAGAAAAGCCGATATTGGCGCCGTGATGAGACATGCAAAGCATGATGAGGAGTGGAGTGGTTTACAATTGCTTTCTTCACTGGGCCAGAAGGTGCTATTGAAGTACGATTGACACCTTGAGTAATACCTTTCATAACATGCAGACACATTACTCGTGCCCTGAGTGTCGTTACGGTGCACCATCCAAACATTAGCAGCTTCCACACTATCACAGCCATAAATGAGACTAAGACTTATGTGGAAGCTACATGTTTTTCTATCCTATGCCAGGAGATACCCACAGTTGATCTCTATACGTATGAATAATAATAATAATAATAATAATAATAATAATAATAATAATAATAATAATAATAATAATAATTCAGTGGTGAAAGTCAAACAATATGACAGAGGATGTCACTACGTTGACCAAGTGTATTCCACCATTTGCAGGTCATCTGGCTAGGCAGAATTCGCCTTGGTAGACCAGGCCCTAGTGTACTGTTGCGTCGCAGGTTTGCTTTTATTTATATGATTATCATTAACGTACGGCCTCAGCTATCGAGTGGAGACATTTTTTTATTTTTAAGGCATTTGCCAATTTAGAATTCCCACTTTATTCCGCCAGATGGCAGAAACACCAGAACTGTACTGGGCGATGTATTGCTAAGTTTCACACTCTGAATGTATCACCAGAGACCTTATTACATATCGAAATCGCACACGTCCAATGGAATCTCCTCGGCCTGTTAAAACTCCAACTACCGGATCTGGGGTTGAATCCGCGATCTTGATATTGGCGGCAGATACTGCACCACTGATCCAAAGTGAGAGGTCTTAACTAATGTGGAAGGGCCGTGAACGCGGGAAAATCAGAGCATCCAATTCTCCCTACGTGAACTTCAATACCACAGGGGTCAGAAATGAATAGGTGCTGACTACAGGAAGTCACACAGGAAAGATAACAGAGGGAAAACTGGCACAAGTACAATAAGCGGAGGCAATGCCGAATTAATATAGAGCACCGTGGTAGAAATCTAATCTAATTCAATTCCTATTTCTCCTTGTGGAGCAAAGGGCATCCAGGAAGGCTCTCCATTCAGTACGTTCTGCAGCCAGGTCTTTTGCGTCATACATTGTTTTCACAATTCCAATTACTTCCTCTCTAACTGTTCGGCCGCAAGTTTCCGAGATTTTCCACGTTTCTCCTTTCTTAATGGGTTCCATTCCAAAACCAACTTTTCAACAGCTCAGTCCTGTTTTCCTAATGTGTGTCCTATCCATCCCTACTTTCTTATCCTTATTTCTACATTAAGGAGTTTCTGGTTGTTTTCTTTTCACAAGTTTTCGTTTGTGAACACTTCTGGCAATCTTATATTGATGATATGACGCAGACATATATTTAAGGACACCTGATGTTGGTGTGTGATTTGTTCAGTAACATTCCATGATTCACGAACAGATTTCACATTGGTACAGAAACGTCGAATGTTGGTTTTTGTTGAAAGGTTACTCTACTTAAAAAGGTAGTATAGTAAAAATAATGAGCTGTTTCCTTTCCCGGTTTGAGCCTTGACATCTTCCTCTGTACCACCAGTCTTTGTCATTGTCCTTCCTAGGTAGAAAATAACTTCCTCTATTAGCTTGCCAGGTATAGTGAGCTGGTTGTTTTCAGTACCATCCATTCGCATCTCTTTTGTCTTTGCAGCATTTATTTTAAGCTTCTTGTTCTAACTCCAACAGCATACGCTCCATATTGTTACGTGCCAGCCCCGTGATAGCCCTTTTCGGTACTTCAAGGAAGGGGTTAGTGAATCACCCGACCTGGGATCTCCCAGCCGGCTTGTAGGGTGGGGCCCGCCTTTCGGTGTATTGTTCTCGTCGGCCGGCTAACCTATGATTTTCTTGGTCATTCAACAGGAATGTTCTGCCTCTAGTGACATCGCGAAATTTCTAGCTTAAATCACTCAAGCTATAAAAAGGGAGGCTAGCCGCGGACAGTCAGTGACAGTTGGGCTCCGAGGTCGAGTCGGTGTAAGACTCGGTGTGTTGTGGTTCGGTGGCTGGGCTGAGGGCGATAGAGGTGATGGCTGTCGCTAGTGTCCCACCCAGGGCTGAATCCGGAGCTGTTGTTGTGGTGTCGGAGAGACCAGTGGATAGGTGGAGTCGACAGAACGGAAGACTGTACTGTGTGTTCGTGTATTTTTGTGGGCAGAGGCTCAGCGAGGGAAACTGCTATAGCGAGTGTGAAGGTTAATGAACCTGTGTTAATGTTCGCTGTTGTGATGAGTATCGTCCTGCTGTTGAATATTGTTGAGCTGTTTAGTTGTTCATTGCATGTGACTCTGTGAATTACTGGACTGTCCGTGGAATCGAACCAAAGAACAGTCATCGTGTGTTATGTAGCCAGTGGCACTGTGTTCAAATCCAGCGGTCTACACACAGCTGCTGTATGAGTTGACTGGACTCGGGGAAGTGAAAGTAAGGATTAGTAGTCCCCAGGTAACAACGGGCCGAACCACCTGCGTTGCCATAAAGAAGAGGGACTTGTGAATAGACTTGTAATTAGTAAGTGTGGCCATTCATAACTCGTTAGAATTGTGTGTGTTTAAATATGTGTGTGTTCATTTATTAGGTCATCCTCAAATAATTAGAGTAATGAGAAAGATTGAGTTTTATTGGTAACAAAGTGGTGCCTGAAGTTAGAACAGACCCCACGTGTGATATGTCATTGTAATCGGCGTGAATCAGCGGACCAGATACTGTAGCTTTCGACCACCACCGGGAACATTCCAGAACGTCGGTGTATAGTGAATGCAAACTCATTCTTCATCTTTTTTGTTAATTACTGAGTGCCAGTTGAGACCAGAGACCGCACGAAAATGGGGGCACAGTTAAATGTGCTCTTCGATATGATGAAGATCGAGGAGAAGATGCAAGAAAATCAAAAGAAGGTGGAGGAGATTGTGGAAAAAATCGAAAGGAGATGAAAGACGGGCAAAATGAGATTGAAGAAGGCCAGAAAATGACGATGGAGAAGTTGGAAGAAGCCTATAACATGATGGAAGAATGCCAGGAGAGGATAGTTGAAAGGATGATACAGGAAATAAAAGACGGTCAGAAGAAGTTGGAAGACGACGACAAAGAGCAGACAGAAGAAGGTCAGAACAAGATGGGAGACGGCCAAAAGGAGACAAAAGACGTCCGTAAGATGATGAAAGACGGCCTAAAGATGACTGAAGATGACCAGAATAAGATGGAGGATGGCCAGGAAAAGTCGAAAGACCAACAGGAGAAGACGGCCAGAAGAAGATGGAGGACGTCCAGAAGAAGACAGAGGACAGCCAGAAGAAGATGGGTGATGGACAGAGAAATGTCAACGAGGGTCTACACGAGATAAAGCATGTTCTGCAGGTCGACGCTCTGTCCCGTAGACGTAGCCAAGAAGACTGCAAGTTCTGTTCCAGAAGGGAGCCTGAGCACTAAGTTCCCTGCGCAATAACGACCGTAGAGTTTGAATGAATCTGGAGCCGTGACACCTGGACGAAAGCACAGAAATACGGGGATCGTTACCTTCCCCAGGTCTCCTTGGCTTACCAGTCCGTAGTGCATAAATCCAAGGGAACTACTCCTGCAAGGACGCCGCCTGAAAGGGAGCAGCGACATCAGGTGGATTTGGGGTCCGGCCATTTTATCTGGCTGAAACTGGGAATTATAGCAACTTGTATGAGCCCTGTCGTCTTATAAACTAATTCTTTCCTTATTTTCTTTATTAACAAAATTATTTGCTGAAATACGCACAAAATGTCGTTCGTTGTGGCTAACCGATTTGTTTAGCGCCACAGCAAGCAGTGGAGACTTTCCATGTGGTGCGAGGAAATGTAGCAAGTGTATACTTTTAGCCAAGGTCATGGACTCTGAGGTATGATTCACCCGCTTACCGCGAGTTTTCGACAGTCTGGCAGTCTCTTTAGTGTCTGTTAAGTTTCTTAGTGTGTAGTCAAATACTACACGAGTTTTAATTGTATAATCACACCGTGCTCCTACATAATTGTAATACATGTGTAATATTGTTCTTTTTGTGAATGTTTACCTCACTGTCGAATTACGCTGAGAGAGCATAAAAGCTTAATTTTTGTCGTTTTTTCTCACTTTTGATATTTAACCTCTCCCCCCCCCCCGGTCGCTATATCCCATAAACCCGGGTTCTTTTTTTGTCGTCTGTACCTTTTTTCCCCCACCCCCTCCCTCACCCCACTTGTAATTCCCAGTCGCCTGTGCTCTCATGGATTATGATAGAGATTTTATCCGGAATGTCGTATTCATTGAGTGTATTCCATATTGCGTTCCATTTCACCCAGTCAAATGCTTTTTCAAAATCTATAAACATGCGATATAGTGGGCTCTTACATTCTACACTTTGTTCTATAATGATGCGAACAGTGTTTATGAAATACCTACAGCTGCAATTTTTGCGGAATCCAGCTTGTTATTTGCACAATTTGCGATCGACTGTGTCCTTGATTCGAATGAGCATTATTCTTAGTAATGAGACGCCATAATGTATCTTATACGTTGGGAATCCTCCGACAAATTTCCGCTTTCTGAAAAGTATTGAGTGTATTGGGTGGATGGAACTAACTATTAAGTATGAGTGATGGTCCTGTGGTGTGGAGTGGAGAGCATGCTTCTTACTGGTAGGCCCCGGGTTCGATATCCGGCCTGGTGGGTTTTTGTTCGCGGTTCTGAAGGCTTCTTTGAGATCCACTCAGCCTGCGTGAGAACAATCGAGGGGATATGTGACGGTGAGGTAGCAGTCCAGGAATAAGAGGCTATGAATAACGGCGAGAGGATTCGTCACGTTGACCACGCGTTGCCTCGAAATATAGAGGCATTTGGGCTAACCACCGGTTGTTTGGTAGACGAAGGCCCATAAATGCCTCAGCGGCAAGGGACCGAATGAATGCATTCATCAAGAATATTTTTTCCCCGTTAGATTCACGTCGCACCGACACAGATAGGTCTTATGGTGACGACTGGGAAGGAAGCGACCGTGGTCTTAATTAAGGTACAGCCACAACATTTGCCTGGTGTGAAAATGGGAGACCACGAATCACCATTTTCAAGGCTGCCGACAGTGGGATTCGAACCCACTAACTCTCGAATGTAAGCTGACAGTTACATGATCCAAACGGTGTAGCCAACAAGCTAAGTGAATTTTAATTCTCAGGTATAAATTCCTTAGTAAGGTTTCATAACGACGTTTGGGATTTTGAATAAAGAAATAGAGGAATTTTGACAGCCAGTTCCATGAGCACTTAGCTAATTAGTTTTTCATATTTATACAAGAGAATCACTAGAAGCATTGCCCGCCTCTTTCGCTAAATACTATCGCGCTAGCCTTCAGTTAGAGGAACCCGAGTTTGAGGGGCTCGGCGAGGCTGTATGCGATTTTAAACGCTTATGAATAATTCCAATAGCTCTGGGACTGGGTGTTTGTTCTGTCTCTGTATTTCTGCACAAATTACACAGCACACATAACACGTTCCTGTATTTCAATTACTCGTACCTCAGTCGGCAGACACCGCCAACAATCCGTGGAAGGTCCACCAAGGAAGGACTGCATTCAGGTTGGAGCAGTTACGTATTGAACGAAATGGTTATCAATACAGCATAGTAGACAGATAATTAACGACAACGAACACATCCATACACTACAATCTGGCACTGAAGTGGATCCAACCCAAAGCCAGACGATAATGGTCGTAAGTCCTATGGTAAGAAAACACAAAATCCTGTACGTAAAATGAGTAATGACGGGAAACCCATTTTTATCCATTAGATTTTCGGCTCTGTGAGAGATACACTCAGACGTTGGCATTTAATTTTTCTCTTTGTGAATGTTTTAAAGTTGCATCAACGGTACATTTTTAGTGATGGACAAGACTAGGACTGGAAGATGGAGGTCGTGGTCTTAATTAAGCCACGAATTTATGATTCCTCGATGGGAAGATGAGAAACTATAATAATAATAATAATAATAATAATAATAATAATAATAATAATAATAATAATAATAATAATAATAATAATAATAATAATAATAATAATAATAATGGCTTTACGTCCCACGAACTACTTTTACCACTTTCGGAGACACCGAGGTGCCGGAATTCAGTCCCGTAGGAGTTCTTTTACGTACCAGTGAATGTACCGACACGAGGGTGACGTAATTGAGCACCTTCAAATAGCAATGGACTGAGCCAGGATCGAACCTGCCAAGTTGGGGTTAGAAGGCCAGCGCCCGGCAATGAGAAACCATGAAATCTATCTTCTGTGCTACCAATGGTAGGGTCCCAACCCACTATCTCACGAATGGAAGCTTAGAGCTACATAACCATCACTCTGTAGCTGCCTGCCTATATATTCTTTTAATTCCGCAGTTACAGCCACGGGAACTCCAGTTTTGCGTGAAATATGAATATCAGGGACAAGATTTTACATTACAAAAACATGTACGGTGTTTCAGAGATCCGAACTTTAGTTGCCATGGTGAAAATACACTGACGATATACCACGCTGCAATTAACTCCCCCGCCAGCTAAACGACTATTACAGCGGCCACCAAATTACGCAGGTCAGAGAAATTACGCTTTTGCCAAGGTTATGTAGCAACTGGCGAAGAAATGTTTAATTTAACGCGTCATTTTGGAGCGCTAGGCAGTTTGTTCTCTCCCACGTTCCTGATGTTAGCCTACATTGTTGCTAACATATTATACTACACGCTTCAGGAAAGGCTGCTGATTTCAGCAGTATAATTAATGTTTTAAACATAAACGAATTCAATGATATTACAGTATTAATAATCAAAACCTGAACGAGTAAATTTAAATCCGTAAAATCATGTATTGAAATATTCAGTAAGCGGCCACGTTTTTGTTTGCATTTTACAATTGGTTTTACGTCTTATAGGATGTTATAGGAAAGGCCTAGGAGTGGGAAGGAAGCGGGGTACAGCTTCCGCGTTTGTCTGGTGTGAAAATGGGAAACCACAGAAAACCATATTTAGGACTGCCGACAATGGGGTTTGAACCCACCCTCTCTGATGCAAGCTCACAGGTGCTCGCCCCTAACCGCACGGCCAACTCGCCCGGTCGTTTTTGTTTCTTTAGCCAATAAAATGTTGCCTGCGGGAATAACGTAGAAAATCGTCTAACTTAATTTTTTTTTATCTGAAACATATTTCCATGTGTCTTATAGATTATCTGGAAAGTGGCCATATAAATGTCGCTAGCTGAAGTCGTTCGGGTCTCGAACGCCAGCGCAGGTCACAGTACCTGGCAAGTACTTTCGAATTACGTATTAATCTGTATCAGTTTTATTAAAATATTTTTATTTGCTTATGGTTTACAATACAACTGTAAATACTTGGATACTATGTATTGTACTCTGTAATATAGAAAATAGAACTACTTTCTCTAATTATTAGAAAACTATTGCTCGCTAATAGATGAGATTTTCTTCTAAAAATACGTGGAGAAAACTTCTCAGCAAAACGTAAAGAATTTCACCTTGTTTTTTAAATCGCGAAAGCCCAGAAATAACAATTACGGGTCTGAAAGCATCGATCTGAAGAACTAACAACACTGTGTGGCCTAATATACAACACTGGTATTTCTTTATCTTTTTAGCCGACTAAGCCAACACGCATTTGAATTTAACGCTCGGTACAGTTGAACTGAAGTGGAGGTAAGTGATATCCATCTAAGTAACCGCATACTTCTGCAGGTCTTATAAACCAATTCCGGCATATTTTTGTGCCTGCAGTGGAATATATTATAATTCTTGAATACGGAATACTAAACGTCACGATATCCAAATGTTATGGTATTCCATCCATCAGAAGAAGATATGGAGATATATACTTAGATTTTGTTAAAATCCAAGTACGACAGAGCACGCAATTCAGCCATCACACGTCGGGTAAAAAATATATATCTTCAGAATTGCTTTAGATGTGATTTTATTAGTCGAATACTGAAATATATGTCGATTAACTTGACTAAACGTCTATTTTAAATGTAAATTCTGCGTGAACAGTTTAGAGGACCGAGTTTCGTTATGTCTTTGGTTTGCAGTGAATTGGCTACGCCGTACGAATCCTATAGCAGTAAGTTTGCATTCTTTGTTTTGTTTGCAATTGGTTTTTCGTCGCACGGACCCATAAGGGATATGAGAGGGCTAGGAGTGAGAAGGAAGCGACCGTGGCTTTAATTGAGGTACATCCTGGTGTGAAAATGGTGAAGCGACGGAAAATTATCTTCAGGGCTGCCGACAGTGGGGTTCGAACCCGCTATCTCTGGGATGCAAATTCACAGCTGCGCGGCACAGGGGAGATGATAAGTTTGAATCGACTATTGGAAGTCCTGAATGTGGTTGCTTTCCATTTTTACAACAGGTAAATGACAGTAAAGACCTTCAATAAATCCGTAGCCGTCGTCTTCCGAGTCCTACCTATATCCCATACCAGTGTCGCTGAGAACCTAGATAAATTAGCTGGCAGATTGCCCATCAGTTGACTAACTTGCCTTCTCTTAAATTATTTCAAAATAGTAGGAAATGTATCAAGCATCTCCCTTGATAAAATATTACAAACCCTAATTGCTCTTCCTATAAACGAATATTTGCCCTAGTTTGTCCTAGTTTACCTCCTATTTTTAAAAATTCCACTCAAGCTTATTTGTCTGTTAAGTAAATCCACGCCATCTCTCCAGTGACAGCCCAGAACATATAGCTTATTCGAGCAGCTTGTCTCCTTACTTCTCTTCCCAGCCCAAAGATTGTAATATTTTCGTAGCATTATTAATATTCGAAAATCACCGAGAACATGTTGCTTTCCTTTGGATCTTTTCTAGTTCTCGAGTCGCGTAATCCCCATACACTGAAACCATACTTTAATCGGGGTCTTATCGGAGACTTGTACACCCGCTCTTTCACATCCTCACTATAACCCGTAAATACCCCCATAACCATACGAATGCATCTGAAACCTTTCTCTACAACCTCGTTAATGTGATTACCGCAATGAATATCCTTCTTCAAGGAAACATCTAGGACCTACAGTATACACTCCATCAACAAATTAATGAAATGAAGTGGCGTGTGGCTTTTACTGCCGAGAGTGTCCGAGGACACGTTCGGCTCGCCAGGTGCAGGTTTTTATTTGACGCCCGTATGCGACCTGCACGTCATGATGATGATGAAATGATGATGAAGACTCCACATACACCCAGCCCCAGTGCCAGCTAAATTAACCATTGATGGTTAAAATTCCGGACCCTGCCGGGAATCGAACCCGGGACCCCTGTGACTAAAGGCCAGCACGCTAACCATTTAGCCATGGAGCCAAACAACGCATTAATAAAAACTGAGAACACTTTTTCTTCTTGGTGAAACTTACAACGTGACTTTTCACCCGGTCAATCCCACAACTTCATCGTGGTGATTTTGCAGTTGCTCACAGTCCTGTAAGTTATTTATTACTCTATACTCATTTCCCTAGTACGCCTCTTCAGTGATGCCTAAGCCATCTATGACAGCTGATGGCGGAGCTGTTGAGGATCCAACCAGCTTTCGGGCTGAGGACTAAACATACATACACATTACCTCTACTGTCACGGTCTCCTTCCTACTCTGCCATGTTTTCTTATTTGTACGTTCTTTCTTTTCTGTTGGGTGTGAGCCAAATTGCCTCAGGTCTCATGGCAACGATGGGAGAGGACATGGTGTGAAGAGAAGCGACGGTGGCCTTAATTAAGTAATAGCACCAATGTTCTCCAAGTGTGAAAATGAGAAACCATAGAAATCGACCTTCAGGGATACAGACAGTGTGGTTTGAAACAACCATCTCCCGAATGTAAACCAACAGCTAGTGACGATGACACGACGAACTCACTTGGTGCTATTTTTTCTGTGTACGTATCTAGGACACCATGAACATCAGCTCCGTGCGCTTTTCTTTTAACAGTTTGGTTTACGTCGCACCGACACTGGTAGGTCTTACGGCAACGACGGGTTAAGGAAAGGGCTTCGAGTGGGAAAGAAGCGACTGTGGCCTTAATTGAGGCACAGCCTCAAAATTTGCCAGGTGTGAAAATGGGAAACCACCGAAAATCAAGGCTGCCGACATATGGATTCGAACCCACTATCTCCCCCAAAAGCAAGCTGATTGCTACGTGACTCAACCCGTGCAGCCACTTGCTCGGTACTCCGTGTAAAATACGTTTGATAATTTTTACGAAATCGAAATAGAAGTTAGTGTCAATTTTTATTCAATTTACTTTGCGTTTTTGTTAATCCACGGCACCTCAACTGAATGACCAGAGTAGTGGGCTTCGGTTCAGATGATTCTGAGTTCAATTCCCGTCCAGATGAAGAATTTTACCATTAACAAATACATCGCAATTGGGAAATATCCCTGTGGCAAGGACCACTGGTAGCGTGATAATGAGGTAAAGTTGAAACATAAATACACAACAACAATAACAACAATAAAAATAACAACTACAACAAGCAATTCCATGGGAAGAAAATATTACAAGGAATAATTACTAGATTAACTTTCTAAATCCAGCATCATCATATACAAATTCACATTTAACTTAAATATTTCCAGTGCTTAACACAACGGCTTACAATAATATAGGTTCAGTTAACTACTAGCTTAAAATTACAACACTGTCATATATAAATTCACACCAACCTTAAGTATTTCAAAATTTTACACTATGACTTACAGCAACAAAAACAACAAAAACAACAAGAGTACATCAAACAAATCTCTGGAAAGAAAATATTACAGGAAATACTATTAGTTTAACAATCTAAATCTAGCATGATCATATACAAATGCATATACAACTTAAATATTTCCAATGCTTAACAATACGGCTTACAGTATTATAGAATGAACATACTACTAGCTTAACATTACAACACCGTAATATACAAATTCACACGAATCTGAAGTATTTCAAAATTTTACACTATGATTTACAACAACAGAAACAGCAACAACAACAAGAGTACAACAAGCATGTCCTGTAAAGAAAATGTTACAAGAAATACTACTAGTTTAACATTCTAAATCCAGCAGCATCACATAACATTTCTCATACAAATCAAATCAAATCAAATCAAATCAAATCAAATCAAATCAAATCAAATCAAATCAAATCAAATCAAATCAAATCAAATCAAATCAAATCAAATCAAATCAAATCAAATCAAATCAAATCAAATCAAATCAAATCAAATCAAATCAAATCAAATCAAATCAAATCAAATCAAATCAAATCAAATCAAATCAAATCAAATCAAATCAAATCAAATCAAATCAAATCAAATCAAATCAAATCAAATCAAATCAAATCAAATCAAATCAAATCAAATCAAATCAAATCAAATCAAATCAAATCAAATCAAATCAAATCAAATCAAATCAAATCAAATCAAATCAAATCAAATCAAATCAAATCAAATCAAATCAAATCAAATCAAATCAAATCAAATCAAATCAAATCAAATCAAATCAAATCAAATCAAATCAAATCAATATTGATCTGCATTTAGGGCAGTCGCCCAGGTGGCAGATTCCGTATTTCTTGTTTTCTAGCCTTTTCTTAAATTATTTCAAAGAAATTGGAAATTTATTGAACATCTCCGTTGGTAAGTTATTCCAATCCCTAACTCCCCTTCCTATAAACGAATATTTGCCCCAATTTGTCGTCTTGAATTGTAGCTTTATCTTCATATTGTGATCTTTCCTACTTTTAAAGACACCACGCAAACTTATTCGTCTACTGATGTCCTCCCACGCCATCTCTCCACTGACAGCTCGGAACATACCACTTAGTCGAGCAGCTCTTCTCCTTCCCCCAAGTCTTAAATATTTCCAGTGATTAATAGTACGGCTTACAGTTGAGCTTACTACTAGCTTAATAACATAACACCGTCATATACAAATTGACACGTACTATGTATTTCAAAATTTTACACTATGACTTGCAGTAGATTGAGCGGTCCAATTACTAACTGTTACCTTAGCACTGTAAATACAACACGTTCATATACAAGTTCACACATACCTTAAATAATTCAAGTACCTTAATACCACAAGTTACAGTTCATTAAAATATGACACCTTCACATGGCAATTTACACGCGATTTACATAATGCTGGAGTCTATTCTTGAAGCGTCTTACATTTTTTGGGAAAAGGCTCTAAGACAGCTGCAGGCAATACTTTCCAGTCATCAATTCCCCGAGTTACGAACGAATAATCACCATTGATATTTTTTTCTTCTGCGAACTACCTTTTACTTTATGCGGATATTGTCCCCTACTTGTGTAACAGGGCTATTCTAGTCGATTGTTCACCTCTCTCCAAGCTGGCTTATTCCTGTAAGCATTATACGTGGAACATAACCGTGTTCGTTTCCTTCTATTCCCCAGTATCTCACATCGAAGTTTTTCCATCATACCTGTCGCGCTACTTCTAGGATTGAAATCATTAAGCACGAATCTTGCAGTCTTTCACCGTACCATCTCAAGTTCCTTAATGAGTCCTGTTTGGTGTGGTTTCCATACGACTGCTCCATATTCCAGGACTGGCCTAATGAGTGATATATAGCCCTGGGCCTTCGCCTAGTAACTGCTACCCTTTAGAACCCCCATCACGAAGTGCAAGTACTTGTACGCTTTGGTAATTACACTTCCTACGTGAGTGTTCCATTTTAGATCTCTCTTCATGTGGTTTCCCAGGTACTTGCATGAGTCACTCTCAACCAGAGCGTCCGATCCAAGACAATATTGAAAGTCCGCTAACGTGCGTTCCTTTCCAAGTCTTATGAGACCGAATTTTCGTATTTTCATTTTGTTATCGAGTGCCCGCTTATAGAGCTTATTTATATCGGCTTGTAACAACTTATTATCGCAAGCATTCTGTATTTTTCAGTATATTATGGAGTCGTCCGCAAACAATCTGCATTCACATCGAATTTCGTTCGGCAGAACGTTGATAAATGCCGCAAATAGCAATGGCCCTATAACATTACCCTGTACTATTCGCGACGTTATAGAAACTTCGTCGGAGTATTTACTTCCCACATTTTCCCTCTGTGTGCGGTCTGTCAAAAATTCCCGGACCCACAGAACCTCCTTTTTATCAATGTTTGTTTCCACCAATTTTAGGAGCAGATTGTCATGTGGTACTACATTAAATGCTTTAGCAAAAACAATTACAATAGCATCAACTTGCACACCTCTGTCTAATGCTCTTAATGTATTAAAATGATCACAAGCGTCCAGCCCCCCGAGCTAAAGGAATTAACCTAACGCAGTTGGTGATGAGTGAGCTGTTGAAGTCGCCGTACGTGTTATCCCAGCGCTCTGAAGTGAAGTGGGTTTACCATGGGTTGCGCGTTGGAAATTTTCCGGGCGAGGATAGGAATATGGTACGTTGACCAGGAGCAGAGAAACTGCGTAATTTTAGCCACATATAGGGAACAATAAAACGCTCGCTGTCTACGTGTCTAAATACAAAACTACCGAGCTCGATAGCTGCAGTCGCTTAAGTGCGTCCAGTATGCGGGAGATAGTGGGTTCGAACCCCACTGTCGGCAGCCCTGAAGATGGCTTTCCGTGGTTTCCCATTTTCACACCAGGCAAATGCTGGGGCTGTACCTTAATTAAGGCCACGGCCGCTTCCTTCCCAGTCCTAGCCCTTCCCTGTCCCATCGTCGCCATAAGACCTATCTGTGTCGGTATCACGTAAAAGCCAATAGCAAAAAAAAAAAAAAAAAAAAAAAAAAAAAATACAAAACTCCCGTTAGTGTAATAATAATTGAACACACGATACTGTATTAATGCTCCAGTGCCCAGTCCACTTGGACCATTTACCAATGAAATACAATTCGAACATTTTCCGGTTGCTTTTCTAAAAGAACTTGTTCACTTTTGCCGCCTAATTTTAATTTTTCAGTTTATATGTAGTGTATTCTCAAATCATAGGCAGTAATGCTTTAGTTACATTCCCGCTTTCAGCAACTGGAATCGCAAATGAATTACTATTGATATTTAAAAAAGGATTCACTATACGGAAGAGCATAGAATCGGCTTAGGAGACGAGAGAATGAGTACAGATTACTTGGTTGTTTCCATTTTACGACATGGAGGGTTTTTAACCAAACATATTACAGCGAAATAACCTCTAATCCATTGAACATATCGATAGCCTGTTCTCATATTCTTAAATAGTATCAAAGGTGTCGGAAAACATTGTGCTACGGCTGAGCATATTTTCATCCTTTCACTCCACCCACATGGGTGATAAAGAGTTCGATAAATCGAATGAATGAAATGTCGTATGGCTTTTAGTGCCGGGATATCCTAGGACTGGTTCGGCTCGCCAGGTGCAGGTCTTTTTATTTGACACCAGTAGGCGACCTGCGCGTCGTGATGAGGATGAAATGATGATGAAGACAACACATACACCCAGTCCCCGGGCCATTGGAATTAACCAATTAAGGTTAAAAACCCCGATCCGGCCGGGAATCGAACCCGGGACCCTCTGAACCGAAGGCCAATACGCTGACCGTTCAACCAACGAGTCGGACGATAAATCGAATGATACGATACGATACGATACGATACGATACGATACGATACGATACGATACGATACGATACGATATATGATATGATTAGATATACGTCCAACAATATGACGGCTGATTCAGCACACAACATTCCCATGCCATGTCACCTATCATGCTCTACGTCGAACAAAATGGTTGCTGATATACCACACAATTTTATGGCCTTAATATTCGCAAGGTACACATGATGAGAAAAATTATTTTGCCTTCGATGAAGTTACCGTGTGTAAGGGATTTAGACGAACCGCCAGTCAAAGACAGAGAAAACTCGTTTAAAACATGGCGCTACGTGTACCTACTGTATATAGAAGGCAGAGCTCTGGCACACTGTTATAACGTGAGTAGGAAAATGACGAAAAGTAGTATAGATGGATGACGAACACTGGTTGCCTGGTTACCACGGTGTCGCAAGGTTTGAACTGATGACGCTAATGCAAGACAGACCCAGCACTAATTCATAATAATAAGAGGATCCACGTGCTTGTAATTTACGAAAGTGTCCTGCAGGTACATATAAGTAGTCAGATACACTCAACTACTTCTCGGAACAAATCATCTCCACCTACATAAGCTTGTAATATCAACAACACCCGCAGCACGACGTTTTCCACTTAATACTCCCTAGTGGTTATTTACACGTGCAGCCTCGTGTTCATTCCCTCAGTCGATGGTCCACGTGTAGACAGGCCATTTACCACGTGTAATAGGATATTCCTTTACTTCGTAACTGCAGCAGGAATCCTTTCCGAGGTAAAACAAACTGGAAGCAATGACACGTTGTCAGTGCTCTCTTGATTTTAACCGGGATAATATCAATATTCAAGAGGAACATGTATTGTAACATTTACTCCATATCCATTTTATGAGTTTCCGTTAATTCTAACACTGTGCAGGGGTAAATTGTGAGGTAATGGAAAGTACTAAACTCCTCTCAGATGTACAAACTTGTAGTTTTATTTCACTGTTGATAACTATATCATTGACACGGTACTTCATCTTTACATAGAATACTAAGCTCAAGGATGTGACATGCCATTTCAAAAAATCCTTCATGTATTAACCGGGATTTGAACCACGGTTACTTAAATAGGAAGCTATTGACGATATCACTCAGTTACCACGGCCATTATATGTCTCCTCACTTATTTTTATAAACTTCACAATAAGTTTTAGGACTGTAAACAATGAGCTGTGTCCGCCTCTGTGGTGTAGTGGTTAGCGTGATTAGCTGCCAACCCAGAGGCCCGGGTTCGATTCACGGCTCAGCCATGAAATTTAAAAAATTTCACAAGGGCTGGAACGGGATACACTCAGCCTCGGGAGGCCAACTGAGAAGAGGGGGTTTCGATTCCTATCTCAGTCATCCTCTAAGTGGTTTTCCGTGGTTTCCCACTTCTCCTCCAGGCCAATGCCGGGTTGATAAATAACTTAAGTCCACGGCCGGTTCCTTCCCAATTCATTGTCTATCGCTTCCGATCTTCCCATCTCCCCCACAAGTCCCCTGTTCAGCATAGCAGGTGAAGCCGTCTGGGCGAGGTACTGGTCCTTTTCCCCAATTGTATATCCCGACCCAATGACTCACTCTGCAGAACACTGCACTTGAGGCGGTACAGGTAGGATCCTTCACTGAGCCCGAGGGTTAAACAGATTAAGAAAGAAAGGAAGAAACAATGAACTGCTTTAATGCATCGAATACAGGCGCTGACTGTATGAGGCCGAGGGATCTTGAGCCACTTAATTATTAATATAATAATAATAATAATAATAATAATAATAATAATAATAATAATAATAATAATAATAATAATAATAATAATAATAATAATAATAATAATACGTTGGCTTCGCGAAATAGGTTGTGGAGCTGGTCGTTGTTGAAAGTGACCATATTAACTTAATTAAACGGTGTTCCCTCAATCCCTGTGAGACTGGCGTTACTCTCAGATATTTTTAGATGACATTATTTTGGATTTTAACGAGTTTAGTTACTCTATGGACCCATTTAACTTCCTCATCTAAGCTGCATAGAATGTTTGTTCTTCGTTTCCTTTGTAGGTGGGCATACATAGAAATATAGAGTTGAACCGACGTCCTACATGTTACGCCCCTTTAAAAACATACATAATTTCATCAGAGCGGCGGGATTGACTTTCTGAGCCCAACTTTGCAGGTTCTATCCTGGCCCAGTCCGGTAGTATTTGAAGGTGCTCAAATGCATCAGCCTCTCGGCAGGTAAAAGAGCTCCTACGGGACAAACTTCCACCGTAAAAGTAGTTATTGGAGCTTAAAAGCCAATCAAATGAACATTGACATCGCCAGAGCCATATAGCATGACTGGACTGGCAACCATTTCGTAAAGTTTAGCTTTCAGGTGGTGTGGGATCTTCTCATCACACAGACTTCTCACCACTTCGCATAGCCATTATTTAGCCTTATTGTGGCCTTCATCATGCCGTTTTATTCATCGATTTGTTGTCGTTACCTCTTAATTTCCAATTCTTAATCCTTCATGGTGTGATAGTGTCATGGAAAATTGTTAGCTCAAGAACTTGTTTTCGCTTGCTATCTTAAGCTCATTTCCTTCTAACACATCGTGCCAGGTGTTAAGCTTTCCTTGTAGTGCTCCTCAGAAGCAGTATGTGAGACTTCATCTTGTTTGTGATTTGTCGGTTAATCCAGGACTATGTACGTATGGGCTAAGAGCAGACCCCTGAAGAAGACCAAACTTAACTGCAAATTCTTCTGTGGATTCACAAGAGCTTCTGGCAGTCATTTTGCACTTGCGGGTAGGGGCACTAGAATATATGTACAATATCTCCTGCCTATAGTAAGTGAAAACTAAGAGGGGGAAATACCAAGAGGGTGTAAGTTCGGGAGCATGAGCTGGCACACACGGAGCATCCAGCTAAGTTTGGATGCCTTGACTTACTTGTACCAGGTTCCTTGCTTTCATCCTTCTTATCTGGCCTCCGTTTATCAAGTCTAGTTCTCTACCGACCTAAAATTAGTTTGCTAGGCCTACAGGGTATTTCATTTTCACGCCCTTCGTGGCACTTCCTATTCTTTGACGATAACCTCACTCTTCGAAGGGTCGGACCTCTTCGGTTTTTTTGCTCTGACAAGACAGAACGGATGCCTAGGTTTACTCCCTTTTATAACAATCAGTATCTTCAGCACACTCATCTGACTTCTGTTATGCATGTCTTGGATTATAGCGAAATTCGGATGAGGGAACTTTTTATTCTTCAGTTCCCAACAAATAGGATCTGTGACACTTGATTATAGCCCCTTCAAGATCTACTAAAACGACAGTATCGTATATAAAGGTCCAAATGAATAACAAAATGTTTAAGCCAACTTGGTCAGTTTTGTGGGAGATGACCTTTGCTGCCGATGCGTGTTGTTTAAAGGGGCCTAACATCTGAGGTCATCGGCCCCAGATGACCTTTTGAATATATAACGTAATTACTCTCGAATGAAATATTACTTAACATTTACCTAGCCTATGAAAGAACTATATAAAATAAATAATTTCCTAGCAAATTATTAAGGGCGGAGAACTGGACTTAGGCACTTTTACCTGGAATAATTTAGAAAGGAACTTTTATTTTTTCAAAAACAATTTTTATTGGCAATATAAATTATACTACAACTCAGCCTTATACTAGAACAGCGCATACATCGAATGCGGCAGCTGTTGAAGTTACCTGTGAAAAGGAAACATGTTTCAGTTCACCCATAAATGTCGCAATACCTTTCAGTTATTCGCTGGATAATGCAATGCATGTTTTATAAGTGTCCTAAATTCATCGTGTACGTGAATAATCAGTTAAAAACATAACGAATAATCACATTAATCTATTTCAATGCCAACGAAAAGTTTACACTTGAACAAAGAGTTTTTATGAACGACACGTACGTTCAAAAATAAAAAGAATAAAGATGTGTAGACAGTTATAGGTAAAATTCCCTGGTGCTTCAACTTTAGGTAAAAAAATTGTTAGGTGCTTTGTTAATAAACTAAGAACAACTGGATCGCCAAACGCTAGAATTCTTGACCTAAGACGATAAGTTCTAATGGAGGGAAAAATTAACGGAATCGGCGCTTCGTTTGCACACTCTCCATATAAATCTCTACGCTGTGTTCAGCAGAATGATGGTGTTTCAATATCCTCAGTCCATATGGCTACGAAACTTGTTAAACTGAAGCTTTATAGAGTGATTACCATGCATAAATTATGACCCCGTGACGACGAAAAACGAGAGAATTTCTATAATTGGGTTTTAAAAATTATTGTTGACAGCATTGTTAAACCACATTAGTTATTTTTCTGATAAGGGGCATCCTTCATTTGCATGGTCACGTAGCTTAACAGAAATGTATATGTTGGGATACAAAGAATTGCGTATTCATTCTTGAACTCCCAATACATGACGAAAAGGTAGGCGTATCGTGTACTGTTACTGCAAGGCGTATAATATGCCCATACTTGTTAATGGTTCAGTAAATGGACACAGGTAAATGGACAACTTCTCCTGGAAATTTAACGACGTGAAACGTAGTCAGAAATTATTTTGTTACCTCCACGGGATACATACAAACCCTTACAAATGATTTACAAATAACTAACGCAAGTTATAATATAATTTGAATGGCATTTGAAATATCTAGTGGCTACACAAACTCTTAAAATATATTTACAAAAATTAACGCAAATTATGACACAATTTGAACATATATCTTTGGAATACCTCGGCTTGGACCCGGCCCATTAAAAAAATAACAAGTTGATCAATCGTATGCCCTTTCGATGGTGTAAGCCTTCATATCTAGTTTTCTTCTGACCATGATATTCAGGCAACCAGTATAAATGGACTCTTCCTTCCTACTTTCGTGACGTTTGTGCCGAACCAAGCCTGCCTTGGGGATGCACTTCCTTTATTCCTACTTCTCCTTGAATGTCCTTGTCACCATTAGAGATAACATTACCCGAATGTGACGTGAAACTTATAATTTCTCATTGAAGATGGCGCTCTAGCCATCTGTGTTGATACACAGTCTGTGTCCCTCTCTCGGAGTGTTAATTTTGTCCTCTCGTGATACCAACAATGGAGGGATCGAAAATGATGAACAAACTGGGATTTAAAATGTGCTTCTTGATCTACGAATTGCTATTATCGTGGATTTACTTGTTTCAAGGCTCGGCTCCCTGCTGGGAGTCATTATTTTGATTGACGTAAACATTTCGAGATTACTGATTGCTGCTCCCAGGTATTCATTCATTTTATTTCATTGTACGTGCCGTAGTTACAAGAACGGTTCCATGTGATTACATTCCCATAGTCTTTTATCACCTGTTTTTGCAGGCTCATATTCCATTTTGTGTTTTTTTTTCTTTCTTTGGTGTGCACACGCGCGAGAGCGGAGAGTGATATTTATCTCTGTTTGTTTGGGCCTGTGTGTTTTGGGGTTTTGAGACCATACACTTCTGTTTCCGCATCGTTTGGAATCTTGGCTGAGCATTGGTATATTGTGTGATTTGACGCTACGGGATTTCATCCATGTTTGTCCACGTGAGGCAATTTGAATGTCCCGGGTAGCGGGTCGACGAATGTTGTGATTGCTACGATTATATTTGGATCAGCCTTGCCTATTTTTGCGGCGGTCCAGCATTGTATCTGTGGTGTTCGAACCTTGCTCGTGAGTCCATGATATCCATCGCTATCCTGTGCGATAGTATACGTCGCGCCTTGATATACCGGTCTGATCTGGGTCGAATTTACATTGGGTCTCTCTTTTTGTTCATACGTGTGTGTGGGTGTCTGTGCTGTCTGCCTGTGTACGGTTTATTGTACTCGCCGTATCTCGTAATTTTAATTTTTCTTTCCTTTTCTTTTCTTTTTTTCGTTTTAGTTGGCGGTTTCGGGCCATGTGTAGTGTGCTATTTTATATTTCTAGGCCGTTATCTGCTCCATTGTCGGCGATTAGTTTTTGTTTTTGTAACTGTGGCAACATCGTCTTGTTCTTTTTCTTCTGCTACTTTGGGAGGCTGTGCTTTGGCAATGTTTTTGAGACGCACTAGCATCGAGTGGGCGCTCGTTTGGAGCACGGATGCTAACTGTTGATATGTGCGCGGTCCGCATCAGTACGACTGCATTATCCCTTTCGTGGTTCCATTTTGTGATTCCTTCGATAACGCGTTCCACGTTACGTTATTTTTCTGAAACGAATTTGTATTTTTCTGTGGTCAGACGTAAGTGAATAGTGCGATCGTGTGTACTGTCGCCGTGTAACACATAACTCACTATGTCATTGAACGGTATACTACTTGATGTTCTACTACTCTGCAGTTATGTAAGTAACTTTCAATGCAGCTTCCCATTTTTGCCTTCATTTTAATATTGTGTGAGTTTGTAATAAGCCCCATTTTATTTTGATCCATTCTTTTATTCATTGGGGTTACGGGTTCTTGCCTTTCTGTCCCTTCGCTTCCCTTTTGTCTACGCACGGGTCCAGCTCCGAAATGTTTTAGTTCGTTCCAGTTCATCCACGGCAATCTATGAAGAGAAGTAAGTGGAGTAAGTATCTGCGCGTCTATGTCGTGTATTGTGTTGATGTGATATGGTAGCAGGGTAGGGGGTGGTAGACGTTCCTTCACGACTTTTTCTCATTTCGATAGTTGTATTTAAAATTTCCTTGGGAATATTGGCTGATGAGCACGTGGTTTTTCATCTTAAGACAATCATGTAAAAACGCTACCATCGTCAATTAACACTGCTGAACAATACTTCCATATTAGCGATGTTCGGCGTTGATATGAACTAAGCAAAATAATTATAAATTTTGATTATCTCTGTTATTATAGCTGCTACGGTAAAACTGTATAAGACATACTACGTGATCGTAAAATGTACTACTATATATAACTTTTGTTATGTAGTGTTTACCGACATGACCAATAACGACACAGATATTTGAGAATTAAATTTAGGCCGTCCCCTAAACTACCATTTTACCCAGAGTGAATAAAATGACGTACAGCCTAGACTTTTCATAGCGATTTTCTTTAAAATTTGTTCTGCCATTCCCTCGTAATGCGCGTACGTACATACACACAGACGGACAGACAGACAGAGACGACGGAAAATAAAATTTGTATTTCTTTCTTACTGCGGACACGATCGATAGAGACTTATTTTAATTCTGAGCAATGTTCAGACAAAACTCTTGTTTGGTATAGATAGGTAGATGACAGACGGTGAAAACCATTTCCAAAGTAGTTCGTAATGAATTTACATGGTGTACAAACATTCAATATAAACCAAATATCACACCCTAGCCAGCCATACTATGGTAATATTACCACCGTAAAGAATGGAACTTTCTCTACAAGTTCGTGGACATCATAGACTTCTATTACGATTAGTTTTGAAAATTGAGAGCTTCAGCTGAAATGTATGATGTTATTAATAACATCCATCCATATATTAAAAGAGTTTACTAAACCCAGCTTTGGTAAATGCGTCCGTTCGTTGTACTGGACCCATTAGTGTTATCTGATTTATCCTCTTCGGAATTATCTGCCGGTGAATAATGAGATGCTGATACGCTTCTAAGTTCAGGGAACTTTGAGTAATCAGAAAATCAATTCATTAAATGATCACTTCCATAACTTCTGCCGAAGGCTTACCCTAAACCGCAATACATTCTGTACTTAGCAGGTTGCTTAGCAACTAACACCTTGATTAATGTTTTGCTATATGTGATTTTCATCCTTAGTAACGTCATTGCATGCAGCCATAATTGATTACTACCTATGGAGCAAGAGAGCGAACACATGCTCTCATGATGGAAGAATACTATACTCTGCTAGATACTTTTGATTCATGACCTTCCCCCGCTTCTGTATATACTCAACAGATGGCAGAACATTCTTAATAACTTACGTGCTGCTAAGACATAACAGTCTACGTAGTACAGGCGGTAAGGTATCATGTCCACTAACCTTCTTTTTTTTTTTTTGCTAGGGGCTTTACGTCGCGCCGACACAGATAGGTCTTATGGCGACGATGGGATAGGAAAGGCCTAGGAGTTGGAAGGAAGCGGCCGTGGCCTTAATTAAGGTACAGCCCCAGCATTTGCCTGGTGTGAAAATGGGAAACCACGGAAAACCATTTTCAGGGCTGCCGATAGTGGGATTCGAACCTACTATCTCCCGGATGCAAGCTCACAGCCGCGCGCCTCTACGCGCACGGCCAACTCGCCCGGTCTAACCTTCTTTAAAATCTATATAAATAAAATTGTTTCTGTTTGTCTGTTTGTCTGTCTGTTTGTCTGTTCCACCATCACGTCGAAACGGCTGGACAGATCTCAACCAAACTTCATATTTAGAGTATACTGACCCCGGGGAAGGTTTCGATATGCATATCATTTTAAAATCTTTGAAAAGACGGGGGTTTTATAGGAAAAACGGTTTTCCTCCATTTTCTCTTATACTATTATAGGCAAAATATCGAATTTGTCGTATAAGGACGAGACAAAGCTCAATTTAATCCTCTTGACGCAAAGAACAAAACTCGGTAAGCCCTACGGGCCCGAAAACCATGTTTTAAGGCCCTAAAACCAACCGTTACGGAGATATTGGCACCACACTACCCCTGCTCTAGGAATCGGATAAAGAAATGAACTGCCGTAACCATGGCAACGTCAGCTCCAGGATTCTAGAGCAGTGAGATTATGCATGTACGTTTGGGCATAGCTGTCAACCAAAATAGGTACAAATAAGACTTAATATCTGGGAAAAAAATATACTGTTGTGTAAGGGACTCATAGGACTCCTTTGGGCGGGGATGGAAAGGGGGTGAAGAACGAGTGTAAAAATCTATATAAATAAAATTGTTTCTGTTTGTCTGTCTGTTTGTCTGTTCCACCATCACGTCGAAACGGCTGGATAGATCTCAACCAAACTTCATATTTAGGGTATACTCATCCCGGAGAAGGTTTTGATATGCATATCATTTTAAAATCCTTGAATAGACAGGGGGTTTATAGGAAAACCAGAATGGTTTTTCCACCATCACGTCGAAACGGCTGGATAGATCTCAACCAAACTTCATATTTAGAGGATACTCATCGCGGGGAAGTTTTCCATATGCATATCATTTTAAAATATTTGAATATATGGGGGGTTTATAGGAAAATCAGAATGGTTTTTCCACCATCACGTCGAAACGGCTGGATGGATCTCAACCAAACATTGTATTTAGAGTATACTAATCCCGGGGAAGGTTTAGATATGCATATCATTTTAAAATCCTTGAATAGACGGGGGGTTTATAGGAAAACCAGAGTGGTTTTCCCACCATCACGTCGAAACGGCTGGATAGATCTCAGCCAAACTTCATATTTAGAGTATACTCATCCCAGGAAAGGTTCCGATATGCATATAATTTTAAAATCTTTGAATAGACGGGGTGTTTATAGGAAAACCACAGTGGTTTTCCTCTATTTTCTCTTATACTATTGATTTTCTGTAAACTTCATTTACCGTACGTGAAACGTCTCTTCATTATAAACAACTTTCGTTATGTTCATAATTTACCTTACTCTTCACATGACGGAGAAATTTACAATTTTCTGCTGGTATCATGCTCTGCATTTAGTGACCGACAGACCGACAACGAACCTACAGGTTACCATGGCAACGTCTCTGACTGCATGCCAGTAGGGAAGTAACGTATTGCCATTTTCCTCATCATGCTTTTAAATTCGTGGTTGTTCCTTGGGTAGATGGCAAGAGAGGCATCAATCGGCTCATCTGCGGGATATTGGCGGAATATCGTTGGAGGTTATAACCGCCCTCGAATAGATTAAGTAATAACACCATTAGTCATCTTCATATTTGTTTACCTAAGAATCACTGAACCTAAATTTCTCCTCTGTTAGCGCTTTATTATATCCATAACTCACGGCATTTATTTATTTGTCGTTATCCGGCTGTCCTCAGTTATAATCCATTTTCTATTAGTTTCAACATTCTTAACTGTATTATTTTCTTCCTTAATTACGCCGTATGTACGTGAATGCTAGAAACTACTGGATGCATTTCCACCAAGATTCGTATTTAGAATACACCTGTCCTTGATAGGTTTCAGGGCAAATATTGTTTCTAAATCCCTGAACTAACTGGGGGTTTATACGAAACCGAAACAGTGATTTTGCACTTCCAAAAAATATACACAACAAAAGTTTATGGAAGTCTACCTACCTTGGTAGAAATTAATGTCTAAACCTTTTTTTCTCATGTGCATCATTTCGATACGAGGATCAATAAGGGAGATATCATTAAAGGACCGTTTTTCTGTACAAGTCCCATCGGACTTAACTCACGAGCGGGTGCGTGTAAAGCGTATTCCTTACAACTTGAAAACTACTGAAGACATTCGAAACAAAATTTATATCTAGCATCCACCTGTCCAAAGGTAGGTTTTAAACGTAAATAACATTTCATGTTCCGGAATGGACTGGCGGTTTATAAGGAACCGAAATGGTGATTTTACTCTTCCACAATATATACAGAACAAGACCAACCTGGCTGGAAATCGACCAAACCTGATGGAATTCCACCTCTAAACCTTTTTTTTCATGTGCATTTTTTCGTCAGGAGGATTAATAAGGGAGATATCATGAATGGTCACTTTTGCAGGTTAAGTCCAGCGGACATAGCCCAAAAGGTGTTTTACATGGAGCAGATTCCTTATCTATATAAATCAAATCGTAACGACTGTGTACCTCTACACTGACTATTTTGGCGAAATTTTCGTACAGCTTTCCGTTTAAGGGGTAATAATAACAATCTCCATAATTTTTGATTTCCTGAAAGTCCTAATTTTTACCCGCCTCGCCCAAAATCCACATTGTGGCATAATCTGCCAGAAGAATAAGAAGATAATTGAAATTTGACAAAATTATACGTTTTAGCCTGTAACGAATGAAAAATCCTATATCATTAAATTTTTCATTTTTTATCCCCGAAGAATATCGAAATATGCAGGCAATTTTAATGATGGTGGAGACCTTCGGAAATTCCTATCACGTAACGGATTGCACAATCTCCGTTCAATTTGGAATGATCTACAACCTTGGTCTTATGACTTTATGCCGTATCTGTATCCCTTTTACGTTTGATTTTTCTCTATTAATCGATGTTAAGTCAATTTGGAATTTTCACATGCATTATTCATACTTTCAATTACTTATATGAAATACAGAATCATCAAACTCTTCACGAAAATTGGCCCACTCAGTAGCCATATGTGAGCCAAATGCTACGTATGTAGCTGTCACATTATTATCCGAAAAGTAATGTAATGTGAGATGATCTTACAAAACCTTTACCCTGTTCCACGTTTCTAAATCTGACCCAAGAATAGATGACATATCATTGGACCAGCCATTTAGGCCACTAAATCCGGCGTGTCTTATGGTATAATCCTTTGTCGATATGATGTACGTTTAGTAGCAGTTAATCTGTAAATGAAGGTCTTCAATATTGTAAACACGCATATACTTTCGTATGTCGATCTATATATATTCACTGATGTCGATTTAGCGATCGAGAAAGGGTCGGACTGCTATTGTAATCAGTACTCCCCACACCGACTTTGACTGGCAGTAGGAAAGGGTTCCTTCTCCAACTCCTGTGTAACTGTCATTAGTAAGGAAGGCCTACAATTGTAATGAATAGTTCCCTTCTCGATTTGACTTGCAGAAGGTAAGTGAGCATGCAGTTTTGTTTAAAACTCCCCTACCCGATTGTGTTTGGCAGTAGGCAAGGGTGCCCGCCATTATAAAGAAATGTACTCATCTAAAATGTGACTGGCATTAGGCATAGTGGCCTGCTATTTTGATGGAAACTCACCAACTTGGTGTGACTGGCAGTACGCTGGCTGGCAGTAGGAAAAGGGGCCTGTCATTATAATGATAACTGCACAACTCAATTTCGAGTGATAGTAGGGTAATTGCCTGCCATTATAATAAAAACTGTAATCTGTCTGGAGGTAGGAAAGGGGGGCTGCCATTTTAACGAAAACTCCCCAAATCGATTCTGTCCGCATAGTAGGCAATGGGGCCTGCAATTATAATGTAAACTTCCCAACCTGATTGTGAATGCCAGTAGGCAAGTGAGCCTGCCGTTATATCACAAATCGGTAACAAACACTTTACATTGGAAACGTACGGGGACCTCCCCATGCTCTTTCTCGGATAACGCTAAGAGACATGCAATTTTAAAACTATCTTATTTACTGCATGTACACTATTTACTTCGATATTCGAATACAATGTAGAATACCGTAGCGAAGCACGGGTACATTCGCTAGTTATAAATAAATGTTCCAATCTAAAATTTGACTAGCATTAGTCATAGTGGCCTGCTATTTTCATGGAAACTCACTAATTCTGTGTGACTGGCAGTAAGCTGGCTGGCAGCAGTAAAAAGGGCCTGTCATTATAGTGATAACTGCACAACTCAATTTTGACTGGTGGTAGGGAAGTTGCCTGCTATTATAATAAAAACTCCTCAACTGTAATCTGTCTGAAAGTAGGAAATGGGTTTGCCATTGTAACTAAAACTCCCCAAATCGATTTTGACCGCGCAGTAGGCAATGGGGCCTGCAATTATAATGTCAACTTGCCAATTCTGTTCTGAATGGCAGTAGGCAAGTGAGCCTGCCGTTATCGTCACAACTCCGCAACTCTCACTTTACATTGGAAACAACGCATGGGGACCTCCCCATGCTATTTCTCGGATAAGGCTAAGAGACGTGTAATTTTAAAACAAATATACTGCACGCACAGTCTTTACGTCCATATCCGTACACAATGTAGAATACCGTAGCGAAGCACGGGTACATTTGCTAGTCAATAATAAAGCGCAGGGACAAACCCTTGAAAAGGTATTAAGTATTAAGCCACGGCCAAGTGTATGTTGCACTATCTCATGCAATTATAATTATAATTTCGTGTGGATATTTCTAGCCGAGTGTAGCCCTTGAAAGGCGGATCCTCCGTTGAGGGTGGGCGGCATATGCCGTGTTTAGGTAACTGCATGTTATTGTGGTGGAGGATAGTGTTAGGTGTGGTGTGTGAGTTGCAGGGATGTTGGGGACAGCATAAACACCCAGCCCCCTGGCCATTGGAATTAACCAATGAAGGTTAAAATCCACGACCCGGCCAGGAATCGAACCCTGGACCCTCTGAACCGAAAACCAGGACGCTGACCATTCAGCCAACGAGTCGGACATCTCGAGCAATGAAAATGTAGGTAACGGCCGAATGGTTTAAGCACAGAGAAAATTCTATTGTACTAAATGTGCATAAAACTATTGCAAAGGGCAATCAAACAATATGACACTACAGCTCCACTAGTCTATATATTAAAACAGTTTGTTGTTGTTGTTTGAGTCATCAGTCCATAGACTGGTTTGATGTAGTCCTCCATGCCACCCTATCCTGTGCTAATCTTTTCATTTCTACTTAACTACTGCATCCTACATCTGCTCTATTCTGCTTGTCATATTCAAACCTTGGTCTACCCCTACTGTTCTTACCACCTTCACTTCCTTCAAAAACCAGCCGAACAAATCCTGGGTGTCTTAAGATGTGTCCTATCATTCTATCTCTTCTTCTCGTCAAATTTAGCCAAATCGATCTCCTCTCACCACTTCGATTCAGTATCTCTTCATTCGTGACTCGATCTATCCATCTCACCTTCAGCATTCTTCTGTAACACCTCATTTTAAAAGCTTTTATTCTCTTTCTTTCTGAGCTAATTATCGTCCATGTTTCACTTCCATACAAGGCCACGCTCCACACGAACGTCTTCAAAAACATCTTTCTGGTTCCTATATCATTGTTTGAAGTGAGCAAATTTCTTTTCTTAAGAAAGCTCTTCCTTGCTTGTGCTAGTCTGCATTTTATGTCCTCCTTACTTCTGTCATCGTTAGTTATTTTACTATCCAAGTAACAATATTCATCTGCTTCCTTTAAGACTTCATTTCCTAATCTAATATTTCCTGCATCACCTGCCTTCTTTCGATTGCACTCCATTACTTTTGTTTTGGACTTATTTATTTTCATCGTGTACTCCTTACCCAAGACTTCGTCCATACCATTCAGCAGCTTTTCGAGATCTACTGCAGTCTCAGATAAAATAACAATATCATTGGCAAATCTCAAGGTTTTGATTTCCTCTCCTTGGATTGTGATTCCCTTTCCAAAATCCTCTTTGATTTCCTTTAGCGCCTGTTCTATATAAATATTGAAAACGAGGGGGGGGGGACAAACTGCAGCCTTGCCTCACTCCTTTCTGGATTGCTGCTTCTTTTTCAAAGCCCTCGAATCTTATCACTGAAGACTGAGTTTTATACAGATTGTAGATAATTCTTCGTTCCCGGTATCTGATCCCAATCACCTTCAGAATCTTAAATAGCTTGGTCCAGTCAACATTATCGAATGCCTTTTCTAGATCTACGAATGCCATGTATGTGGGCTTGTCCTTCTTGATTCTATTCTCTAAGATCAGACGTAAAGTCAGGATTGCTTCACGTGTTCCTACATTTCTTCTGAAGCCAAATTGATCTTCTCCCAACTCAACTTCAACTTCTTTTTCCATTCTTCTGTAAATAATACGTGTTAAAATTTTGCAGGCATGCGATACTAAGCTAATGGTGCGGTACTTTTCACACCTGTCAACACCGGCTTTCTTGGAAATAGGTATAACAACATTCTGCCGAAAATCGGATGGGACTTCTCCTGTCTCATACATCTTACACACTAAATGGAATAACCTTGCCATGCTGGTTTCCCCTCAGGCAGTCAGTAATTCAGAAGGAATGTCATCAATTCCAGGTGCCTTGTTCCTATTTAGGTCGCTCACAGCTCTTTCAAACTCTGACCTCAAAATTGGGTCTCCCATTCACAACAACATCAACAGCCCCTTTTTGTTCCAGAACCAAATTATCTATACCTTTATCTCTGTACAACTGTTGGATATGTTCTTACCATTTTTCTGCTTTGTCTTCTTTCCCTAGAAGTGGCTTTCCATCTTAGCTCTTAATATTCACACACCTAGATTTCCTTTCTCCAAAGGTTTCCTTGATTTTCCTGCATGCAGCATCTGCCTTTCCCAGGACCATACAACCTTCGACATCCTTGCACCTCTCCTTCAGCCATTCTTCCTTAGCTACCCTGCACTTTCTATCTACTTCATTATTTAATCACCTGTATTCTCTGCTTCCTTTAAGACTTCATTTCCTAATTTAATATTTCCTGCATCACCTGCCTTCGTTCGACTGCACTCCATTACTTTTGTTTTGGACTTATTTATTTTCATCTTGTACTCCTTACCCAAAACTTCGTCCATACTAAACTCTTTATTTCTAGCATTCTTGTACATTAGTCGTTCATCAATCAGGTCTAGTATATCCTGAGTTATCCACTGATTCTTAGTTGATCTTTTCTTTCTTCGTAACATCTCTTCAGCAGCCCTAATGACTTCATTTTTCATGACTATCCACTCTTCCTCTATTGTGTTTCCTTCAGCCTTTTCACTTAGCCCTTGTGCCACATGCTCCTTAAAACAATCGCTCACACTCTTTTATTTCAACTTGTCTAGATCCCATGTTTTTGCATTCTTTCCTTTCTTCAGTTTCTTCAAACTCAGATGGCATTTCATGACCAAATTGTTGTGGTCGGAGTCCACGTCTGCTCCTGGGAATTTTTTTCAATCCAACACCTAGTTTCTGAATCTCTGCCTAATCATAATGAAGTCTATTTGATATCTTTCAGTGTCTCGAGGTCTCTTTGTCCCAATCCGAATTCTCCTACTGTGTTACCTTCTCCTCCTTCGCCTACCATTGCATTCCAGTCTCCTATCACAATTAGATTTTCGTCACCTTTTACATATTGTATTAAATCTATATGTTCATATATTATTTCGATTTCCTTATCATCCGCCGAACTAGTAGGAATATAGACCTGCACTATTGTGGTGGGCATTGGCTTGGTGTCTATCTTCACGACAATAATTCTTTCACTATGCTGGTCGTAGTAGCTTACCCGTTGCCCTATTTTCTTATTCATTATTAAACCAACTCCTGCATTTCCATTGTTTGATTTCGTGTTGATAATTCGGTAGTCGCCTGACCAAAAATCCTATTCTTCCTGCCAACGTACTTCACTTATACCAACTACATCTAACTTTAGTCTATCCATCTCGCTTTTCAGATTCTCTAATCTACCACAACGATTCAAACTTCTAACATTCCACGCTCCGACTCTCAGGATGTCAGTATCCATCTTCCTGATGGTCGCCCCCTCTCGTGTAGACCCCACCCAGAGATCCGAACGGGGGACTATTTTACCTCCGGAATATTTTACCCGGGAGAAAGCCATCATCAGTACACCGTTCATACAGAGAGAGCTGCATGTTCTTGGGAGTTGGTTACGGCTGTAGTTTCCCGTCTCTTTCAGCCGTGTAGCAGTATCAACACAGCTAAAGTATTATTGAGTATTATTGAGTATTATTACAAGGCCATATCAGTCAATCATCTAGACTGCCGCCCTTGCAACTACCGAAAGGCTGCTACCCCCCTTTCGATGAACCATTCGTTAGTCTGGTCTCTCAACAGATACCCATCCGATATAGTTGCACCTGCGGCTCGGATATCTGCGTCATTGGGACATGCAAGCCTCCCCACCGCGGCAAGGTCACATGGTTCATAGAGGAGGAAGCTTACTAAAACAGTTTTGGCAAATCGGACCTTCCGTTCTACTGGATCGTTTTGCTTCATTTTGATTTCATTCTCTCCGGATTTAGCTACCGGTGATTCATGAGACATTGATAGGTCAGTAAGTTTGAGTAATCATAAAATCAAGTCATAAAATGGTAACTGCAATAATTGCAGGCGAAGGCTTAACCTAACCACAATACATGATGTACTTATCACGGTGCTAAAAGAATAAATATTTCATTAATAATCTGGTATATGTGATTTTCATCCTTAGTGACGTCATTGCACGCAGCCATGTTTGATTACTACCTGTCAAGCCAGAGAGAATACACTTCCTCTGATCATCTAAGAATATTATTTTGTACTAGATACTCTCTGACTCTGTGACCATCCCCAGCTTCTAGATATACTGAACAGATGGCAGAACTTTCCCAATTACTAACATGCTTTTAATAGAAAAATCGACGTACGCACAGACGGTTATAGAGTCGACTAGCCTTCTGTATGACCATTACCAGTAATACAGCACAGGGAGAACGTCTTGAAGAAGTGTGTGTCTATTTACAGGAACCAGTATTCAGTATTCAGTCATGGCCAACTGTATGTTGCACTATCTCCGGAAAGGTCGTTTGGAAAAGTTAAGTTCGGGGGTCGAAGCACAGTGAATACTGTATGGAAAGAAATGTTATAAACTACATTATGAACGAATCTGTCATTATTTTCGTTCGTTCGTAATCTGTTTACCCTCCAGGGTTGGTTTTTCCCTCGGACTCAGCGAGGGATCCCACCTCTACCGCCTCAAGGGCAGTGTCCTGGAGATTCAGACTTTGGGTCGGGGATAGAACTGGGGAGAATGACCAGTACCTGGCCCAGGCGGCCGAACCTGTTATGCTGAACAGGGGCCTTGTGAAGGGATGGAGAGTTTGGATGAGACAGGCAATGAAGAGGGAAAGAAGCTGCCGTGGCTTTAAGTTAGGTACCATCCCGGCATTTGCCTGGAGGAGAAGTGGGAAACCACGGAAAACCACTTCCAGGATGGTTGAGGTGGGAATCGAACCCGACTCTATTCAGTTGACCTCCCGAGGCTGAGTGGACCCCGTTCCAGCCCTCGTGCCAATTTTCAAATTTCGTGACGGAGCCGGGAATCGAACCCGGACTTCCGGGGGTGGCAGCTAATCACGCTAACCACTACACCACAGAGGCGGACATCTGTCATTATGTACCGGTATTAAATGTTCATGTCGCCTCCGTGGTGTAGTGGTTAGCGTGATTAGCTGCCACCCCCGGAGGTCCGGGTTCGATTCCCGGCTCTGCCACGAAATTTGAAAAGTGGTACGAGGGCTGGAACGGGGTCCACTCAGCCTCGGGAGGTCAACTGAGTAGAGGTGGGTTCGATTCCCACCTCAGCCATCCTGGAAGTGGTTTTCCGTGGTTTCCCACTTCTCCTCCAGGCGAATGCCGGGATGGTACCTAACTTAAGGCCACGGCCGCTTCCTTCCCTCTTCCTTGCCTATCCCTTCCAATCTTCCCATCCCTCCACAAGGCACCTGTTCAGCATAGCAGGTGAGGCCCCCTGGGCGAGGTACTGGTCATACTCCCCAGTTGTATCCCCCGACCAAGAGTCTGAAGCTCCAGGACACTGCCCTTGAGGCGGTAGAGGTGGGATCCCTCGCTAAGTCCGAGGGAAAAACCGAACCTGGAGGGTAAACAGATGATGATGATGATGATTAAATGTTCATAAAACTATTGAAAGTGGCAGACAAAACAATATGACTACGAGAGGCATATCAAGACGAGTTATCTGACCTATTTATAACGAATGCTGCGCAGCAGCACAGGTCCTCTAGTTGTTATGTATATTCAATATATTTATATAATGTGAAGCGAAATTTGCGCACTCGGGCGTCGCAGCGCGACTCCTCACATGCCAGCAATAAAAAAAATTCTCTCACAAAAGTTCGTCTTGCGAGTATATCCGGCAGAAAAAGGACGTTGAAAAGTGGCAATCTGACAACACTGTAACCACATTTATGGTAACTACCTCTGTCAGCGCACATTAGTCGTGCTGTACAGTTGGTGCAGTGGATAGAGTTTTCGGTTAGCATGCAGGAAGTCGAGGGTTCGATCCTTGGTTGAGGTGCATTTTTTTAAATTTGCTAATTTCTTTTGGACATAACATACTGCAATACAGTAAGACACCATATTTTAGGTCACATGTCACATTTTGTAACGCTGAACACAACAAATACGTGGTTAGACAAATAAGATGTAGACAGTTGAACCAAATGACCTGTCATAGGACAGAATAATTACCCAAACCATATCACTTTCGAGATGCTAAAGATGATAGCACAGTACAATAACCCAACATCTACCTGCCATTTACACACTACATGTACAGTAATTGTTATGAGCGCTCAGATGTAGCACATTAGCAATAATACTGTTCATATTAATGACCGCATGACCTTTACAACATAATACGTTCTCCTCAGAACAACATGTTTGGAGATTATTAGCAAAGCACGTTACTAGGCCTATTAAGGCCCTAAAAAATGTAATGGACCTGAACGAGGCAAGGATAATAGTTGGTACTAATCTATGGGACCATTGGAGGACTAGTAGATGAGTGGTGCGAATAAATTCGAGCCCACGACGTGGAAAGGGCGTCTTTCAAAACTGACCAATAAAAACGATTGTTCGTCCATTTCTAGGATCGTAGCATGCATGTGCAAATGGTTTCTAGAGGACCCACAGCAATCGCTGTTTACGATGAAGATGCCAGATACCATACCACCTGGACTACATTTATGAAATAAAAAAGCATACGCCTCAACACAGGATCGACCATTCGACCTCCTGCATGCTATACAAAACTCTATCCACTGCACCAACTGTATAGCACGACTAATATCTGATGACAGAGATAGTAACCATACATGTGGTTACAGTGTTGCCAGATTGCCACTCTTCAACGTCCCTTTTCTGCCGGATATACTCGCAGGACGAACTTTCGTGAGAGACTTTTTTTTATTGCTGGCATTCGCTTCACCCTGTATATTTAATAATTGATACAACATGTTTCTATGGGGTGAGAGGTTTAAATTTTAAGGCATTTTTGTGAACGCATAATATAGGTGACCCCTAAGAGTCATTTTCGCATCGTCCGTGACAGGGACTGGCTACATAAGGAATGGAATTACTAGCGTCGCTCATACCTCACTCGCTTTCATATCTTCAAAGACAAGGATGAGACTGAGACAAGTCAATAAGAATAACAAAGTTGTTCTAGCTCAAACCAGGAGAGATATTGTACTGCAAATAGTAGGTCTCGCCAGCAAAGGCAAGTAAAAGCATTAGGAATATATATATATAATATGCTGGGTGAACAAATAATACGCGACATATTACTAAACCGACTGACCTCACCAAGTATTAGCGTAAAAATGATTCAGTTTCCGTAATGAAATGCAATGATCACTTAAGTTTCATCTACCACATACTGATGCAATGAAAATGTCCTCCTGCAATTATCATAGCCGTGTATAATTGCCAGTTATTAGTTTTCTATTTTAAGTTACAAACCCTACATTTGGCAGGAGTAAATGCCACTACTTTACTCAGATTGTACCATTTTGGATAAAGTCGAGATTTAGTGAAGCACATCACGAGAACATTCCATTCAAATTTAACCGCCGTATTCCGGTTGCCGAAGTATCATGCAGCACATATTTGCATATTCAAGCGTTCATCCTGAAATAGTCTTGATAAACTATAGCCAGAATTTGTGCCCAGACACACGCAACACTCGACTTCACACTTCAGAGAAGTAGAGCATAGAAGTGGAGATATATTGTGAATAGACTTCTAAGTAGCACAGCATTCAATTATAAATTCCCTGCTTACGATACTAGTGGTATCTGAGCACTTATCTGTACGTAAAAGAAAGGCAATGATTTTAACGATACGATATGAGCAAATTACCGATGTTATCAGATATTCATATTAATAAACCGGTAAACCAAATCTATGGTGTTATCGAGCTGTGTGAGAATTCTTGAATGAACTTGCGAATTGCTCTTAGATAAAAGTGTGTGTGTGTAATTTATAAGGAAGACACAATGTTACTGACTCATGAAAAATAATTCCGTAAAAAATAAATAAAATTAATATAAGTCATTATTTCTTAAATTTTTGAATTATTTAAATGTTCTACGTTACAATATAAAGTTTATAGTTAACGTTTAAAAATATTGAATTTCATACCCTTGTCAGTTAATATGTTTTTATGCTGTATGAAAATTATTAGTTACACAATATTAATTTCTTATCTGCCATCTCAATTATCATATTATACTTCGTATGGTTAGATGTAAGCAAAAGCCAGTTGGTCTTAACCTTACCGAAATAAATAAATAAATAAATAAATAAATAAATAAATAAATAAATAAATAAATAACCATCCAAATACAAACACACCCACAATCTTTCTCTCATTATAATCATAGTATAAGCTAATATAAAATGTTAGGTTCTTGTGCTTTATTCATGTGGATATCCTTGGTAATAATATGATTGACAACTTTCAAAAATTGTTTTTTCTAGCTAACAGAGTGGCACACGTTATAAACATTAGCGCTGCATCTCCAAAGTTAGATGTGTGGAATGCACAACTACAACTCCATTATTAACGTCAGCGATGCAGAAAAGATGAGTGAGTTAATCAAATTCTCTCTCACCTTCATGGTACAGAATGGGGACGTTTAATAACACTCTGGATTTGCAAAATATATTTTAATTATGATAACAAGGTTGCTAAAGGAAAATCCGTGTCACCTGTTATGGTATTGCAATCCTAATGTTGTGGTTGGTTTATCCGACTGCTGTCCATATGGTCACATGTTCTATTCGTGGCTATGATTAATACTTTGATTATTAGAGCAGATTGTGGTAATGAGTGGTGTTAGTTCTACGCCCATATAATTGTTATACATGTTAGAATATGGCAGGGGGGTGGAGCATTTCGCCCCTCAGATTTCGTCTAACCCTTTAACGGCGCCGATATTATCTGAAAATGAACCCGCTATTTCGAGGAAAGGTGAATGTTTATCCTGCTGTGCCATCCACATCGGCTTTAAGGGGCTAGTGACTACAATTAAATTTATGTTACTGAAAATTTGTTTTTGTGTAAATGTGTGTTCATTATTTCCTAATCTCAATTAAATATATTGTATTATCTTATATTTATGTCAGCTGGAGAATTTTTCTCAGTATCCACCTCCGTAGTTTTGCACTGTTCCATGCAGTCCTCAGAGTCCCAAGGTCAGTTCCCTGACGTCAGATATTCCTGATTGTCTGGATGCTCGTATGTTGTCGACAAGGAGCTGTCAACTAGGAGATGTACCTTAAAAGAGTTCAGGTGACTGTAATAACAGCAAGTTACACGTATCTGGATTTCATTGCAAGAAATTGATGAAAATATAATTACATTGTTCTGTTCGACTTCTTACGGTATTTTGTCGTATAATACGCCAGACGACTGTACGAAGGAAAAAAAATTGAGAAGACTGTCAGCCTAATAAATGTTATAATTTTTAACCATCTAAAAAGTCTATCGAGTACCCTACAAAGTTATTACGAGTATTTTATAAAGATATTTCGTATTGAGTACTGCACATAAAATGGACTTTCATCAATCATCTACAGTACGTGCTACTTGTTCGTTCGATCGTATCGTTGTCCCTCTGTGGCTCTCGCGGCGTCGAATGGGATGACGACGCAACGGCGTTGTGGGATTAACTTGCCATAACGCCACTACTAACTTCATCGTCGCGTAACTTTTGACTGAAGATGTCTTTGAGACACTTTCTCCATCGTGGTTTTTGTTTTTGGTCGACTTATCTTCACAGTGTAAAATTTGACTGGTGGCTGTCTAATGGTTTCTGATACAGTAATCATGAAGTAATATTTCGTTGCAAATTTTCAAAGCTCACATGCCGGGCTGAGTGCCTCAGACGGTTGAAGCGCTGTCCTTCTGACCCAACTTGGCAGATTCGATCCTGGCTTAGTCAGGTGGTATTTGAAGGTGCTTAAATATGTCAGACACGTATCGGTAGATTTACTGGCATGTAAAAGAACTCCTAAGGGAAAAAATGCGGTACCTGGGCACCTACACAAACCGTCAAAAGTAGTTAGTGAGACGTAAAGGAAATTATTATTATTATTATTATTATTATTATTATTATTATTATTCAAAGCTCACAATCTGTACTTGTATTTACCATAAAGTCACGTATATTTGTTACCCTGTCTATATGCGAACAAAACAAGACCAGTATATCTTCGCTGCCGGGACAAAACCTCCTATGTGAAATAATTTTAGCTTAGAACTTTGGCTGGTAAGGTTCTGTCATCTAAGGTGCAATATCGTGTGCATATTGTCAAGGCATTCTCGCTCTTCACAATGTATGTGCTGCGCGTCAGTATATCTCCAAAACATATTATCACATAGGAGGTTTTTTCCCGGCAACGACGATATTTTAAATCCGTTCACTTGTTATGGCGCTCTGAAGTGTACTGTGCGCGCGTAAGTGAGCGCTCAAAGCACTAGGCTTCCACAGGAAGAGGTTGCATCATCGCGCTAAATTTATCACTGTGACATTTAGTTGAGAATTTGAATTAGCCTACCAAGCAATATCGGTGTATCGGGGATATTACTCATAGTTTGTCAGAAAATTCCTGTGGTAAAGAGGCTGATTTTCATAATGCCAACTTCCTGTGAATTCTGGCCAGCGGAGTAAATCAATCACTAAACCTACATTTATTCAAATTGATACTCTTTTATTTCGTCAAAGAAAAAATGTGTAAACATATCGAAGTATATTTTAGATTATTGACATAATACCGTTCATAAAGAGCCTTCCATGTTAAAGTTTGTGGCGCTTCTACAGGGGCATACTTTCTTCGTTTAGGTATAATATAGTCAACCTCCTTGTGTATAGAAGTTTAAAGGTCTTTTAGTGTCGTAAGGAAGCTCCAAGCATCACATGTGGATATTCTCTTCACTGACTATCCACTGCTCGCCACACCCGACCACTTAGTGCCACTCTCCCAGGGGAACTTGGACATAGCGTGGTGCTCGCCTGGGGCTTAGGCAGCCAGCTTAACGGACTGGAAACTTGTAACATGCATCTTGTGGCAAGCAGTAGCGCAGACCTTACTTCTCTTTAGATAACCATAAGTATTACAGAGAGGGAAATGCATCATGATGGAGGTAATATCAACTAATATATCGCTATTTTATGGACGTTTCTGTGTTAAAGCACGAATTTTAAATCAACACATTTTTAGAGAAAATTTAAAATCGAAAATGCATGCAATTTTTCACTTTTACCAGACTGTTGATGTCATGATGGTAGACATGGATAATTTTTACACACAATCTACATTATAAGGACGTATTTAATTGAATGAAACAAAGAAAGAAATCGAACACGCATTGGCCCAGATATTTATCTGAATATTATATAACTCATCCGTTCATTTTCTTCTTGTTAATCATCATTATCACGATCACTACAATCGCTTACCTTATTTATTCAGGATATTCAGTGTCATCGTGGCTATAAACGGTCCTATGAATGCAATCTGGACGAGTTGAAAACAAAAGTAACCTTGATATCCACACTGATGTGAGTATTTCTTACTAAATGGGGGCAGGAATGAGTTTGAAAATGCAACGGCCATAACAGGACAGTCAGGGGTAAGAAGAATTGCAGTAGATTGCTTCCTAGATGGATAAGTTTTTGTAAAAATATTCAGGCAGGTAAAACAAAGCTAGAAATATGTTATTAATAATAACAGTGCTGATTTACGTGAATGAAAATATTATGACATATTTCTGCTAGTGAATTATCATCAAAATACCACAGAATTTTTTGGTGATGCTCGCATGGGAAAAGGCCACAATGAGAAAAATAGTGGCCGTGGCTTTATGTAAGATAATAAGGCAAATTTCCACGAGATAATTTTTTAATGGACCTCTAAATGTCCGATATAAATTAAACGTACGGGGAAGTACATATACATCCAGGAAGATTATAAGAAGGCTATGTATTCTACTGAGATGTGATGTTACCGGGTGAATTGGCCGTTAGGTTAGGGGCGCGCAGTTGTGAGTTTGCTTCCGGCAGATAGTGGGTTCGAACCCCCACTGTCCGCAGCCCTGAATATGGTTTTTCCATGCTATCCCATTTTCACACCAGGCAAATGCTGAGTCTGTACCTTAACTAAGGCCGCGGCCACTTCCTTCCCTCCCCTAGGCCTTTCTTCTCCCAACGTCGCCATAAGGCCTATCTGTGTCGGTGCGACGTAAGACAAATTGTTTTTAAAGTGATCTTATCATGTCGAGTAGCCTTCGGAGAGGCCTGGTGCAGCTCTTTATAGTTGACGCCCTTGGGCGATCTGAGCTTTTATACACTAGTGTCTGAAAGTTAAGCATACCGCTTGATAGGAATGTCAGACGGATTTCAGAACAGACGCAAGCTGACTCACACACCATATCTTACACAACTTGTCCAAACAAAATGTGTGAGAAAGGTTCTGATATCTAAGGTACACATTTGACAACAACTAACAAAACTTGGCAATGTCTTCCAAAACAAAATATGCTGTTAATAGGGTGTATGGTTACCCCTAACGGCCACACATGCTTCTCAACGACGTGGCATGCTCTCTATCAGATGGTCCAAGAGCTCTTGTAGCAGTCGATCCCATTCCTCCAAAAGGGCAATGCAATGGTCTTGGAGGATCCTTGGTGGAGGCTGACGGGATGCAATTCGCGTCCCCAATGCATCCCAGGCATGTTCTGTAGGGTTCAGATCCGCAGAACTCGCTGGCCACTCCATGCGATGAATACCTTCCCCAGCCAGAAATTTATCCACCATAGCAGTGCGGTACGGTCGGTCATTATCTTTCATTAAGAGAAATTCTGAACTAACGGCACCTCTGAAGAGTCGAACCTGTGGTCTCAGTACCTCATCCCTGTATCTCCGAGCGTTAACCCTAGACCGGGCGCGCTGGTTGTTTTTGTCAACCTGCGCTCTATTTTACGCCGTAATTCCCAGAACTGTCAGTCTTTCACCACCTTGCAATTAATACCTTTGCTCTCACTCTTAACCTTCAGTTCAGTCGAATTTCGACAACAGCGGAAGCGATACATGAGTAATTATTTCGAGCGAAATCTTGGAACCCGAAGCTGGTTGACAAAGTCAACCGCGCGCCTGGTCATGTAAGTAAAATTTATTTCTTTAAAATTTCCTTTCCTCTGTAGTTTCCGGGCAATTAGCGAAAGTCATGCGTAATTACATGTAGTATATTTTTATTTTAGGTCAATGATGAAGACATATCTGACATTTTGAGCCAGTTGTCCGATGAAATATAGGACTCTGCTTCGGAATTTTTTGAATGGGGAGGAGGAAATTATAAACGTATCAGATCAGTGAGAAGACGATAACGAAAGGAAATTTATCTTCGTGAGAGATGGAGGAACAATATGGTCCACGACGGACTTTACAAAACTTACTCGAGGATAAAAACAAGGAATATTGTAAAAATACTGCCAGGACCGGAAGGGGAGGCGAGGAATGTATAAACAGAAATTGACTGTTTCATGCAGTTAATATACGCTGAGATGGTTGATGAACTATTATACTGAACTAATTTGTACATTTCTAGGAAGCGGGAGGAAGTGAATTACAGCCGTAAGGGTGATGCTAAATTTGCGAACCGCAGTGAAATTATGGCATTGCTCGGGGGATAAGGTGTGAAGGATTTCCTGGACATGGTAACAAAGTTTATTTTTCATCCAGTAATTTTTGGCTATTATATGTGATCATTTCATTGTATAATTGGGCAAATATTAAAATATGACAATTATTTTAATTTAATTACGTATCTGCTGCTTAACTCATTTTAAATAGGCGCAGTATTCATGTTCATATCAGAATTATTTCACGTGCTCATGATTATCCGCTTTAAGTACATTCATATTAATCACTAATACAAGTTTTTGATTTCATTTGAAGAATAACATTGAAACAAAAGATAAAACGCCGTTAAATGAAATGAAATGATTATGCGATTGGAAGCCTGTAAACTACTGAAAACGTAACTGGTTGACAAAGTCAACCGCGCGCCCGGTAGTGTGACAGAAATTGGCGCGTCCGGTGTAGGGTTAACAGTGTTTCTCGCACCACCCACGAACATGTGCAGGTCCGTACGGCTATTCAACATGATGCCACCACCATAGAGCTCCCGTTCCACGATGTTCCTGTGGTTGTATCGGCTACCCGGTTCTCTCCAGATTAATATGCGACGAGAATCGTTCTGCAAACTGAAGCGGGATCCATCTGTGTAGAGCACATGCCTCCATTCATTCACGGTCCAGTTTCTATTTTGATGGCTCCAGAGTAAACGGGCCTGTCTCTGTGCTGGAGTGAGTGGGACGCCTACCGCTGGACGTGTGGCAAATAGCCCTGCTGTTCTGAGCCTCTGGTACACAGTTTTCCGGGAAACGGCAACCCCTGAGACGGCTGCAAGCTCCGCCGACAATTGTCTTGCAGGTGCACTCCGATTTCGTCGGGCGGTTAATGCCAGATATCGGACCTGCTTTGGGGTGGTTACCCTTTGTCAACCTGGTACTGGCCTACGACTAACATCTCCTGAGTCTCGAAATAGTCTCCAAATCTTGGAAATGACACATTTGTGGGCCATTCAAGTGTACGGTGACTTCGGTCTGTGTCTGGCCTGCCTCCAGGCGGGCGAGTATTCTACCCTGCAAAACGGGGTCCAAATGGCGTCGTTGTGCCATTATGTTGTCACGTTCACCACGAGGCTACACTGCGCACACTATAACAGGGCACACGAATGAGGGAATGTGGGGCGCAGGCACTGGCTGTGTTTACCTTACGGTTACGCCGCTAATCAAAGCAGGGGACACTCCTTTCCTATACAGAGTGAACACGTAAGGTTGGTAGGTGCATATGTCGTGCATTTTGCGGTCTATTTCCTGTTGCTTGCCCTGCTTACTCGTCACTTATGCTTAACGTTTGGACACTAGTGTATGTGTGCGCGTGTGTGTGTGTGTTTGTGTGTTGATGGTGTTGACAATAATGTAAGGAGAGGGTGAAACATCCAGTGTGGACACATAACCTATTCCTGTATAATAATTAGGGGTCTGTTCAATGTTGAACATCTCCATCCGACGGACTATTCACCATCAACAGCATTATATGCCTTCACTCCATGTGAACACAACAGAGAGGATTGGAAGTGAACCAAGGCATTTGGCACATAACCAATTAATTAAAATTGTATACCACCACCGCGCAGTGTCCTTGTTCAGATGAAACAGAGACCCCGCCCCCAAGTGTGAATGTGATACTACTTCCTAGTAAATACAACACACCGAGCTCGATAGCTGCAGTCGCTTAAGTGCGGCCAGTATCCAGTAATCAGGAGATAGTGGGTTCGAGCCCCACTGTCGGCAGCCCTGAAGATGGTTTTCTGTGGTTTCCCATTTTAACACCAGGCAAATGCCGGGGATGTACCTTAATTAAGGCCACGGCCGCTTCCTTCCACTTCTTAGGCATTTCCTACCCCATCGTCGCCATAAGACCAATCTGTGTCGGTGCGACGTAAAGCAAATAGCAAAAAAATACAACACATCATATTCGAGTGCAGACTGCGGGCCTACAAGGGTGATCCATTGGACTTTGTTCAGGCAACACCTTCTGTGATACAGTGACTGTCCATTTTGGACTTGATAATGTAGATGTCTTCTTGTTGTCAGCTTTCTATCAGTACTGTAGTTCTGCATGTAAAAGTCATAAAATAAATAAATACATAAATACTACTGCTAGGGGGCTTTACGTCGCACCGACACAGATAGGTCTTATGGCGACGAATATATAATTAATAAATAAATAGTTCACATCAGTGTTGCAATTTACTGTGTCTCCAAGTGTTGGCTAGATCAAATTCCATACTTTCATTTTTCTTCCTCAATGTCATTTGATAATGTCTGGTATGAAAGTGTTGTTGATCGGGTTAGTTAACCTACGCATTTCAGTGGGATTGGCAGACAGGCATGTAACAGCGAGGAAAGCAACTGGTAACTACCTCACACCTCATTCCCCTAATACACCCCTTTAGTGAATCTTAGGTTACCTATACAAGCTGATGATGGATCTGATGAGGATCCAACCATCATTCGAGCTTTGGACTCATTATACACACGAACATCATAAACTCACTTCTGTTTACCCCTGAAATAACGAAATAAATAATATTTGCAGTGGGGAAAAGTAGTGCTTTAAGCAACTAGCTCCTCACACATCGGCACTCTACCGCTGATTCACCGAGGTAGCATAACTATGAGAACTTTGTATCGACAGGTTATTTACTACCGTCGCTTTCCTATACAACTTAGTCAACTATACAACTGTTGCTGAAGTGAGCTGGATTCAAAACTTCACTCTCCCAGTGGAAAGAAAGCGATGTCTTCCGTTTCTCTTTTTTCCCTGTTCTTTTGTTTGTCGATTCTTCTTGGTGAATGGGCCGCCAGGGCAGGCCTAGCATTTAGATTCGAACGAACGACTCTACGTCACAATCGCCATAGCAACGCACTGTGAATACTGGCTATATATATCACCACTCAAGTTCCTGGCAACAAATAACGAACATGATCAGAGTGCTGTTAGCTCTTATGACGAACGTCCTATCAACGATGTCAAGAATTATATTTCAAGCATCCACCACTGAGGTCTAGAGGTTACGACATCAGACTTCCTTCTTGGTTTGACCTGCCATGGGGGACTGCTATTTAGGTATACGTCTTGGAACGGCGTACATTCAGCCTGAGGACAAATGAAAATGGGACAGGAATTGGAATTCCATCGTTCCTTGCGATGACGAGGATAATGATGATAATGGTGATTAGGAGTCTGAACTTTTGGCTGTAATAGGTTAAATACACTCATGTTCATAAAAAAGAACACCTTGAAAGACATAGGAAGTTCATTTTCACAGGACATATTTATTAGTATGTTCTGCAGAAACGGTAAGCATTTCAGTCACCTAGGTTCAGCATGTGTCCTGTTATCTAGTAGGCACTGGATCCTGAATGGGCACAGATAACTTGTTCCATGCGTGATGGGATCAACACACATAAGGTGCGAATGGCGTCCTGGGGTATAGCCATACATGCTGCATTTACCTGGTTCCACAGTTCACCTTTGGTGGTTGGGATTGGGTCACAGCCCCGCATCAGTCGTTTCACCATACCCCACACATTTTCGATTGGCTACAGGTCCGGTGATCGTGCGGGTCAGGGCAACAGTTTGACACCCTGTGACAATAAGGAGGCACGTGTGCATGCAGCAACATGTGGTCGCACATTGTCCTGCTGAAATATGGCGTCTGGGGTGTCGTGCAGAAAGGGTACGGCTACGGGCCGCAGAATGTCATTCACGTAGTTTAAACTGGTCACAGTGCCCTGGGCACGCATCTACTGTGGTTTGTGGCTTTACCCAATAGTACCCCTCACCATAAGGCATTGAGCTGGCGCTGTATGTCTTGTGCCAATGCAGTCAATGTGATGCCTCTCGCCCTGTCTGCGGCGAACCAAAATGCGGCCATCATTTTCAAACAAACAGAATCTGGATTAGTCCAAAAACATTATTTGCTGCTATTCCTATACACAGAGACGTCGTTCCTTTACCATTTCAGTCTAGCATGTTTATGCACATTAGTCAGAGGTAGACGCGCCGGTAACCCATTCCGTAATAAACGGCGACGGACTGTCACTCCCGATAGTGTACGATGGGTTACACTGTTTCACTGTTGCGCCAGAGCCGAGGAGGGTGCAGATCTGTCCTGTAATGGCATTCGGGTGAGGTACCGATCTTCTCGAGGGGTGGTCTGGGTGGTGCGACCAGACCCATCTCGACGTGTACTATGACCTTCTGTGAACCATTCAGTACACACCCGTTGCAGAGATGACACACTTCGTTCCACACGAGCAGCAATTTCCCGGATGGATGCATCAGGTTATCTCATGCCAATAATGCGCCCTCTCTCCAACTCACTCATTTGACCGTATGGTTCTCGCATACTTCTGCGAGGCATCCTGCACGTCTGCTCAAGTCACACTGATCCATTACCTTCGGCTTATAACGACAACGAGAGCTGCAGGGTCATTTTACCAGTCGGTGGTGGTGCGCCGAGATATCGATGTGGACCTTGAACCTGACGGCTGACATGGTTAAAATGCCAATATATTCTTCACAACATACTAATGCACATGCTCTGTGAATATGAACTACCTCTCTCTAGTCCTTCAGGGTGTTTTGGTTTTTATGAACATCAGTGTATGCAATTTTATTTAAGCGTGTTGTAACCTTCGTTCAGACCACTCAGGGGTGCGCAATGAGATTAGCATACAGGAGAGGTATGGCCATTAATTTCCCTAAAGTTGTGCACCTCTCCCATAATTTTAGAGCGCTTCAATGAGTTTGAATTATAACCTATTACAGACTAAAATACTGTATCAAGTGATGGCGATGATGATGATGATGATGATGATGATGATGATGATGATGATGATGATGATGATGATGATAAGTGTTCAATACTTCTTCGTTTGCTGTAGCTTATCACGGTTGCTTGATTATCTCAATTTTGTAAGCAAACGTGATAGCCGAGTGGAATTACGGTTGGCTTCCTATCACCGTGGCCGAAGTTCGATTCCCGAAAATACACGGGAGATGTTTGATTTGAAAAGTAATATCGATGTAGCTGGGATTTCACCAAAATACGGAGACACGTAATTATGGTAACTATATCATCAGTTGCATAAAATTACCAAGATTGGTTTTTAGTCTTAATTTTGTACTGAAAATGCTTCGTTTTAGGAGTCTTAGCTATAAATATGAGCAGGGCCGTCCAAAAATAAGCAGCAGAGAGAACATATATCGGGACGTCTGGGATTTCAAGGAACCAGGAAGTATAATTGATTGATTATACATTGGAAGCACGGTAAAAATGATGTCTGAAAGCATCCACGTATTTAGCCAGATATTTCATAACACGTCTCTTGATCTTTATTTTATAACTCTATGATTACTTGCACTCATTTTTGACAATTTAAATACAGAAGACTTCCAGATCAGCACCATGAAAGATGAAAGGAGTCTTCGGAAAGTGCCACTCATAAGGAATCGTTTAAGGTACACTTCAAGAGAGAAAACTGTACTATTTATCTATTTTGAGACGTTACAGACTTTGTGAGTGTCAAAGAGAGAAAATTTAAGATGTCGCCGATATTGATATTAACTTGAATTGCTAGAAACGCCTATATATCCTTATGTATGCACATATTGTTCTACAAATTGTACTAGGTACTCTGTGATGAAGTCGAAAATGAGAGTCGCCATTTTTGTTTGTAAAGGACACCATAATTCTTGAGGAAGCCCCTAAATGTGGGGTATTAGCTTTCTAATTCTCTTGTTACGAACGTATATTTTGTTTGATAACAAGCAGAAAAGCCCGTTGCTTTAGAAATGCAGGGTTCCTCTAATTATGATGAAACATGAAACTAGTTACTGGATATGGGAGCGTCTGCAGATATTTGGACTCCTCCCAGACCTAGGGTCATGGACGAACATTACCTCCAAGTGTTGACCCACAAGATTTTGTATATTTAATTTTCTTATTTTTTAACTTTTAAATATTATGTTTCTGTGTGTCTTCTAATAACATAAAACTGTCCATGGTTGAACACATGTTGCAAATGGAATTAGTGTCGAAGTACCTCACTGAAAAACATCATTTTAGTGATTTTTGTCATATTTTCAATCATTTTATCTGCTAAGGACCTAGTACAACGGCGTAAGCTGGACAACGCTACATACAACTATCCGTAAGTGAATATACGTTTAAATTTTAGAAACATATCCACACTCTCCAATGTCCGACCTTGCGGCTTGTTAGTCATGTCAAATGCAAGTTTAATTTTGAATATTATCTTTTTAAAGTAAGGGTGGGTGCAAAGTAACTTCGTGGAATGAAGCCGATATTGTCGGATGATGAAACTTGCAATACCTACGCAATAATTAAATTTGGTTTGAAGTATTTTATTATAAGCGTTCTGCCATTACACAACTCCCTTTCGGTATTCAGATATCTGAGGAGTATGACAATTGTAGCTTATTGATCAAATAAATTTGTGAAGTATGTTAGAAAATATTGAATAATGATATAAGGAACAAACCAACAGGTGAAAACCAATGATGTCTTATAAGTATACTACATTGCTGACTTCACCCATTTCCAAAAACGTGAACCGAATGATCAAGTAGACTGTGTGTATTGACGCCATAAGAGAGATAGATGGCGAATAAGATATGAGTCATTTGGGGCCTACGTTTAGAAATGAAGCGATCAGTTCACCGGAGAGAGGATAGTTTTCTTGATTCACGTAAAGTGTTTGGGCCTTAAAATGTGGTTTTTATATCCCCTGAGGACTTAATGGGTATTGTTTCTCGCATTGATGGGCGTAAATTGAGGTTTTTCCGGTCCTTGTATGACAAATTCAATATTTTGCCTATATTAGCCTATGTCCAAGTGCCAAAGGACCGTTTTCACCCCCCCTCGATCACAAAACATTGGGATGAAACATCTTTACTTTTCACTTTCAGATTATGAAGAAAATTTGTGCCACATGTAAGTCCTTTAGCTACGTCGTATATGTGAGAATGAGTGATGAGAGGCATTAAAAGTGAGTCGTCAGTGCTTACGTAACCTTTCATATACAAGATTATTCGTCCAACTTGTCCACACCATTTATCTTATGACCCGTTAAAGATATAGGCAATGTGTTTTCAAATTCTTGAAACTGCATTAAGTTGCTCATCATCGTGATGGTTAAAATACACGATTAGGCCAGCCGGGAATAGAACCCAGGACGTTGCTGGATCAAAGGCCAACACGCTAACCATATAGATCGAGCCGGACTGCAAAACAAATGTATCTTGGGAGAATGCACTGAAATAAAGAGTGGGTGATGTCTCCAACGTCGGAAAGAAACGGGAGAGAGAATGCAGGAGTCAAGGATGTTTCAGATTTCAGTCAGATCTTACATGAATGATAACGAACATGGTGTCACGTGACCACATTTGTGGCATGTGAGCAGTGACAGACAGACCACAGCGTTGTCATGCCAACAGGCTGAGTCTGAATAATTAGTCGACATTTGGAGGGTGGTCAACATCCTCAAATGACACCGACCTTAGCCGAAAAGAAGGCAAAAAATAAGGAAATGTACAGCTGAGTTTAAAACAGTGTATTTAAGAAATAGTAGCGCATAAGGAATTCAACATGTAGAAGCCAACTCGAGCACCAGTACATCTGTACCCTGTAATACACATTCGAGATCCTTTCTTTCTAATCAAGTGCACCACACAAATAAAATTAACAGACCATTTGTGGTGACCGGCGCCAGATTATGGAATTCCTTGCCAGCTCAGGTCAGAGAGTGTAGCTCTATATCCAGACTTAAGGTCACCTGCCTAGACTACCTGCTGAGGACAGTTGACTGAATGGTTGAAGTTTGAATGTGTGCGTGCCGGAGGATTAGTCAGTTTTAAGAGTTTTAATATTAATTATTTTTAATATTAATTTATAATTTATTTTCAATTCTATTAATTTAAGTAATTTTAACTATTTTAAGTATCTTGGTATTTTATTTAAGATTTTGAATACTATGTGGTTAAGTGTAAGAGAGGGCCTCGATCCCAAACTTCGCCACTGTAAAAAGGCACTAATAAATAAATAAATAAAAGGCACTAATAACTCAGGTCGATGCCTTGGTCTCTGTAGGATGTAAACTCTTTAGACAAGAAATGGTATTGTTGTACATATTTCAATATTAGACCATGTTTCTGCCAGCCCACCATCTTAAGACAGATTAGATGAGTTTCACTGGCATGAGACGCTTTCTAATGGTCATGACGAAATGTAGTGACTTACCCATAAATTCTGTAGAAGAAAGTATTTGTATTCTTCCTTCCGATCAATACAGTGTTGAATAAGCCACTTAAAACTAAATGGTTTCCACCCTCATAAAACTAGAAATACAGTACTAGGACATGTTTCAACCTTTTATGCTTCATTTTCAGCAAGTATACATAAAAATAGACATCTTAACATTTTAGAGGTATACTATGTCTACAATGAAACATGATTAATGGAAAAGTTTAATGTTAACACAATAAAAGTGTTTAAAAAAGACACCGTGCAATGTTTTTCTCATTAAAAAATTCTAATATGAGAAAGAAAAGTATTGGTACATCTTAGTAAATACAGTCCAATGCTAATTATAAAATGCGCCTGACTAGAAGAGTAGTCTTGAGTTATTCATTGGATCGTTTGTCATCCAGAGTAAATGGTATTCGGTGGGCATCAATATGGACCGTAAATATAAATTTTGTACACATAGATGCTATTCCGCTTCTATAAATATGTGGAATGTAATTCTGTCTCCTTCAGCTTCTGGAGTGGGTTCCTTGAGCTGTTTCCCATATATATTTTAGCAGAACTGGAAAGTATGAAACATTATATGATGAAAGGTCTTGTCATTTAATTATCGAGCCACCTATCTACATAGTCAGTAGAGCGACTTGACTCAGAGGTTTAAATATTCGACTCCCAAACCGGGTGCCACGGGTTCGAATCCCAGGAACTTCAGGTGGGATTTTCACTTTGAACGTAAAGCCTAAACCAACTTCACCTACTGTAAATGTTAAACATTCAAATAAGAATGCAACCTCATGTCCAGTGTCCACTGCACAACACTCCAAATACGCCTACACGTCAGCCTTACGAAGCTCTCAGAGACACATAAATTAAACACAACAGGAACATCCTGGCCATCGCCGCACACACCATTAAATGTTACACCCACTCCTTGATTGTAGATGAAGCGTGGTTCCGGAACTTCACACCAGGGGAGTTACGCAGCCCGATGTCAGAAACCAGAATAAGACATGCTTACTTTCTATGTAATAATGACCCGTATTACTATTATGATTACGATTATTAATAATTATTATTATTATGTAAATTACCCAAAAAGGTATCATTATTTTATAGTTTAGATTTTTCTTAACATTTCCTCGTAACTGTAAACTGTGTTAAAGTAGTTTCATGTAATAATTGTTAACCTTGGTTTAGTTTAAGGGAAAGCTTCATGGCCTTAGCTGTACCAAGGAAAACAAGGCGAATAAATGAAAATCCACAGCCTATTTCCAGTCATTCGACCGGGTCAGGAATGGAATGAATGAAATCCCCATCGAGCGGCGAGGATAAGAATTGTGCCTACTGCTAAAGCCTGTCGCACTCCTCTGGGGCAATGATTAATGACTGAAAGATGAAATGAAATGATATTGCAGAGTGTTGTTGGAATGAAAGATGACAGGGAAAATCGAAGAACCAGTAGAAAAACCTGTCCCGCCTTCGTTTTGTCCAGCACAAATGTCACATGGAGTGACTGGGATTTGAACTAGGGAACTCAGCGGTGAGAGGCCGCCACGGAGGCGAAGACAAATAAATAAATAAATAAATAAATAAATAAATAAATAAATAAATAAATAAATAAATAAATAAATAAATAAATATGAGGAGTCAATTAACAGAATCCTCAGTATCATAACTGACATCTGGAGGACGGAAACACTACCAAGGGATTAGACTTCAGCTATCATCCACCCGCTGCACAAGAAAGGAGACACGTTAGACCCTAATAACTATAGAGGGATCTCTCTCCTATCACTGACTTACAAAATCTTCTCCAAAGCATTGCTTATAAAAGTGGAGGCACAATTAGACTCCTGAATAGGAGGGTACCAAGCTGCACAGAGCATATTTTGAACCTCAAAATTATCTTTACCTACAAAAACCTCAGCGCCTCACTCTATGTAGCAATTTTCGTTGACTTCCAGAAGGCCTCCGACTCGCTAGACAGACAGTTCGTCTTTGAGACGTTAACTGAAATGGGACTGGATACGAAGACTTTGAATGTTGTGAAGGCTACTCTAACGAACACCATGTCTAAAGTCGAATTCTAGGGGTATTATCAGAAAAGCTTCGAGATCAAAGCAGGTGTTAGACAAGGAGATCGTTTGTACCCCATCCTGTTTAACTGTCTGCTGGAGAAGATCAATTCGGCAATGGACAAATACACTAGCTGACAACTCTGGATTAAAAATCGGTTACAAAAAAATACAAGTTAACAGTCACTTGCTTAGCCTTCGCAGAGAACCTTACACTCTTAGCTTCAAGTATGGAAGAAGCTACGTACCAGCTCTCTTCCCTCGAATACATAGCAGCTAATGTAGGGCTGAAGATCGCTGCTAACAAAACAATATTTTGACCAACATCAGAGAAGCACATAACTTCATTTCTTTGGGGGACAAAATAATACGAAAGGCCAACTCATTCAAATATCTTGGAGAATGGATTACCCCAAATATTAATGAGGACCTTGTGATGAAGAGTAGATGCACTAAATTAGAAAGAGCTTATCATCTAGGTAAGAACATATGCAAGTCTAAATTCCTCTCCTTGAATCTTAGACACTACAATACCGTAGTAAGACCATCTGTACTGTACGCCTCAGAATACTTAAACATGACCCGGAAAGTACAACTCAGAAAACTGAAAATGAAAGAGCGGAAGATCCTCAGAAGAATTATGGGTTCCATTAAAGAAGGAGAAGGGTACAGAATCAGGCACAACAAGGGACTGTACGGTAAAATAGAGAGCATTACAACAGCTATGAGGAAGAGGAGACTAATGTTCTATGGTCACATCGTCAGGATGGACAGCCAAGACTCAGTTTAAGGATCTTCAACACTGTATCTAGAGGGAAAGCAACAAATGCTAAATGGACAAATTTAGTTCCGAAAGACCTACAATACATCAACATCGATCACATTGACATTTGCAACCGAGATACATTAAGAAAGCTAATCAAGACATCTGACTCTCTCCAGTCACTAACAGCTAAATCACTGCGTCCGGGAGTACGAGTGAAATGGACTCAAGAAAGAAAAGACATCCATAGTGCTAGAATGAAGGAATACTTGGCTATGAAGAAGAAAAAACCTCACCAGAATTAGAAACCACGTGGTCCATTGTAGGCCTAAACGAAGAATAAATAAATAAATAAATAAATAAATAAATAAATAAATAAATAAATAAATAAATAAATAAATAAATAAATAAATAAATAAATAAATAAATAAATAAATAAATAAATAAATAAATAGGCCTAAATTAATCTACTTCAAGTCACAAATTGAACCTGGGTGCTCTGTTGATCCTACATGAGCGAGGGATGTTGTCGGTCATACACATAAGAGAAAATGCATTTGCGCAATTTTATCACGTAACCTATGAAAATGCGTATGGGATCGTCGTACTGTCCCACTGTGCTCATCACGATTGTAGCTATTTATTCAATAGCATGGTAAACTATGGTAGGTAATTGAAAACATGTCTTCAAAATGAGAGACCAATATTCTATTAATATTCAGAAACGGCTTATTGGACGGGTAAAGTTCTTAACGGTGTCTTTAGCAGCCCCATCTACCGCTATAACCTGTCAGAAAGTTTATTATCTCACCGGCACAAGCCACCGCTATTACTCATAAGTTTTGAAAAGTTTCCTTATGCCAGTGAAACAAGTCTGAAGCTGCGTCTTAAAGTAGAAGACGAAGAGGAAGGAGAGGATAAAGATGACAGTAATGCACTGTTAGTAGAGCTATTCGTTTTCAAACCTCTCAAAAATGTGTATTATATGCAAAGGGTGTTGAAGTTATTCAATAACATTTGTTAGGTATTATTTGCGTCTCTAATGGCATGGACACCCATTTACCTTACAGTTCCAAACCCTTCAAAGACGGAGACGGAATGGTTAAAATTCATAGGAATTCCCTTATACACTAATGTTGATTTAAAGAATGGGCCAGAAATATTCATTTCAGGCAAAAATGGAATGGGGTATGGCTTTTAGTGCCTGGAGTGTCCGAGGGCAAGTTCGGCTTGCCAGATGGAGGTATTCTCATTTGACTCCCGTAGGCGACCTGCACTTCGTGATGAGGATGAAATGATGATGAAGACGACACATACACCCAGCCCCTGTGACAGCGAAATTAATTATGGTTAAAATTCTCGACCCTGCCGGGAATCGAACCCGGAAACCCTGTGAACAAAGGCCAGCAGGATAACCATTTAGCCATGGAGCCAGACTCATTTCAGACAAGGGAATCAGTACAGCCCTCAAAAAAAACCCAGTACCATCTTACAAACTCTCTTTCATTTGTCAGAGTCATTCAGAAGCGTAACGCATGGACATACCTGAAGAGCGAGTGAGAGATGGAGATAGCGAATGACAGGAAATCCAGCATGAACCAAACACCCACAGAGGGGAAGGTACTTGCCTTCCGCCTGCCCACATATGTCAATTCATTGATGGTCAAATTCCTCTATTGCTTTGTAATATTTTCATGTGAAAATTGGGTGAAATATTAGCGATCTCGTCCATGAAATCATTATCAAATGGCATCGCGCCCGATCATTGTAAGAAAGAATGACCCTTATTTTAGTCAGTATAGGTCCCATTAAAGTACTCTGCATTAATAATTTTGCAAGCACTATCAAATGAAGAATTGATATATTTTGCAGTAGAATATGGATGAATATCAAATTTGGACGGAAGAAATTGAGATGAAGGAAGGTAACCTTCACTGAGAGCTTAGTAAGGTGATTCGTGTTTCATTTAAAGACATACCCTTTTGCTGAAATATCGTACCTTGGTTTTGCTTCATATAATTTTGGTTGTCCGCCTCTGTGGTGTAGTGGTTAACGTGATTAGCTGCCACTCCCGGAGACCCGGTTTCGATTCCCGGCTCTGTCATGAAATTTGAAAAGTGGTACGAGGGCTGGAACGGGGACCACTCAGCCTCGGGAGGTCAACTGAGTAGAGGTGGATTTCAATTCCCACCTCAGCCATTCTGGAAGTGATTTTCCGTGGTTTCACACTTCTCCTCCAGGCAAACGCCGGGAAGGTACCTAACTTAAGGCCACGACCGCTTCCTTCCCTCTTGCTTGTCTACCCCTTCCAATCTTTCCACCTCACCACAAGGCCCCTGTTGAGCACAGCAAATGAGGCCGCCTGGGCGAGGTACTGGTCATCCTCCCCAGTTGTATCCCACGGCCCAAAGTGTCCAACTCCAGGACACTGCCCTTGAGGCGGTAGAGGTGGGATCCCTCGCTCAGTCCGAGAGAAAAACCAAACCTGGAGGGTAAACAGATTAAGAACGAAAGAATAATTATGGGAAATAGGAGAGAAATTAAATGGGATTAAATGGCGTATAAAAATAAAAGTACAGTATAATATTAAACACTGCATTAGTTTTTCACAAAAAATAATGTTCTAGCCTTTCAAATGATTGAAAGAAACTAATAAGGCAAAAACAGAAAGTGAATGGTTTCTCATTACTTTGTTAATAGAAAAGGATTTTCATTTCTGGCTTCTAAAAGAGCTGTCCTGCCTTCTGGTTGCCTTCTCAGGTTGCGAGTTTTAAGGTCCGCCGTGCCCTCCTCCCGGTATCTTCTTATATAAAACCAAACTGTGTGTTCTAGTAAGACGATAGTGCAAAAGCACTGAAAACTTAATAGTCGACGACTACCGAAGCATTTGAACGTCTTTATGCAACTCCATTGTTTAAGCGGTTTGGAAACACTGAATTGCATGAGATATCTGTATTCATGCGAGTCTGATTATGATCAGTATTCGAATGGGACGAGGTGCTGTGTACTATTCTACATTGCCGAAAATACATTACAGATCCATAAGTTATCCACAGGGAAAAATATGCTAAGTAGGTCAGTTCTTTTCTTTTCTTTTCTTTTCTTTTCTTACTTTCTTTTCACGAACAGCCATTTAGTATAAAAATATTCCTTCTTATTATGACCATTTTTTTACCTTAATAAAGCCACTGAATTTTAAGTAACGGCTGAGTTTATTTCCAATAGGGTGTATTTTTTTTACATCGTTATGCCCTACTCAGGAGCACGGTTGAACTTGCTTAGCTGATGTGTTGGCCTTCTTTTCCTCCCAAAATCTCTTCATCCTCTCGCTGAGCTTCTTCCTTCGTTCTTCTGTCCAAGTTATAGTAGCTCTGGTGTTGGGTTTGTCTTCAAAGTGGTGATTATCGATTTTGGTTCTGAATTTACATCTGTCCTGTACAATGTCTTCTGAGATGTTGATTTCCTGGAGATCTGTTTCAATTTCACGAAACCAGCTGTTCTTGGTTTCAGACGAAAGAGCCAGGTTGAAAATTATTTTAGTTAGCCTGTTAGTGTTCATTCTGATAATGTGTCCATAAAATTTCAATCGTCTTTTCCGAAAAGTGTCAGAAATTTTTTCAGAATGACAATATATCTCCTGGGTTGATTTTTTTCTCCATATTGCATCTATGCAAACTGGGCTAAAATTTTTCGTGAAATTTTCCTTTCTTGTTTCTCAATGTCTTTGGTTAAAGATCCACCACCAATGATTAAGGTTTCTGAGGCACATAACGCTTCAGGTTTGATCACTGTATTATAGTGTCTAAGTTTTGCATTCCGAGATATTGATTTTTTATTATACCTGTTTCAAGTGATCCTGTATGCTTTCTGTAATTTGGAAACTCTTTCTTTATTTGCTTCGCGGTTTAAACCAGAGGGCTGAATAATTTCTCCCAAATATTTAAATTGGTTCATTTGAACAATTTTGCCAAATTTAGTTATCATAGGTTGTCCATCTAAGTATCGTGAGGCTCCTTCCATGCACTGAGTTTTCTCATATGAAATCTGAAGTCCCGTTTTGATGGCAATTTCATGCAGTTTTTCAATGGAATGAATTGCTTCATGCCTATTATTGGGAAGGATTGCTATGTCATCAGCAAAGGCCAGACATTGAACGTGAATTCTTTCTTTACGTAGTCCTCAAAGGGTTATTCCTTTAGTTTCCTTTTCCCAGGTCCTGATTACTTTCTCAAGTACCAAGTTAAACAGTAACGGCGATAAACCATCCCCTTGACGGACCCCGGTGCTAACAGGAAAAGGCTCAGATATTTCGCCTATGAATTTAACTTTTGAAGTTGTGCCAGTTAATGTTTGTTTGATTCTCTTGTTTTTTATCCACTCAAAATTCTTGTAGAGTATTGAAAAATGTTAGACGGTCTATAGAGCCATATGCTTTTCTGAAATCTACAAAAGTAATGACTGTTTGTCTGGTTTTGCGCATTGGCAGGATAGTTTTGAGATTAAGGATTTGTTCTGTACAAGATCTTCCTTTTGGGAAACATGCCTGGTATTCACCAATTAGATGGTCTGTTTGTTTATCAAGTCTAGTGAGCAAGGCTTTGGAAAAAAATTTGTAAGCAACTGGTATCAAGCTAATTCCTCTATAATTATTGATGTTCGTTTTATCCCCTTTCTTGTGTAGTGGATGGATTAGCGCACATTTCCAATCTTCCGGAATTTCTTCAGTTCTCCAGATGTTCTCAAGAATCGAGTGGATTTTCCGGGCTACGCTGTCATCTCCTATCTTCAGCATTTCGGCAATTATACCATCTTCCCCCAGGGCTTTATTATTTTTGAGTCCATGGATTATTTCTTTGACTTCTTCCAGTGTTGGGTGTTCTGAATCTTGATTAGATAAGGGTTTTTCAAAGGTGAGTTGTTCTTTAGGGGATTTACAGTTTAAAAGATCCTGGAAACAAGCTGCTAGAAGTTTGCAGTTATCTTGATTATTCGTTTCCAATGTCCCATCTGGGCGTTTGAAGCAAAGACCAGGTGCCTGATAATTTGATAATTCTTCTCTGAAAGTTTTGTAGAATTTTTGTATTTTGTTTTTGTAAAATCTTGTTCAATTTCTGCCAATCTGTAGTGTTCGTATTTGTGTTTTTCAGACCTGATAATTGTTTATGTTTGTTTCTGTATTTTGGTGAATTCCTGCCAGGTTTGTTCAGTTTTATGAGAATTCCAATTCTGCCAGGCTTTAGTTCTAAAGTTTATGGCCTTGTCGCAGGTTTCGTTCCACCACCTGTGTTTGCGTTTCCTGGGTGGTGTGCCAACATTTAGAGAAGCCTTCAAAAGTCTTTGAGTTCTAACCAGTTCGAAGGATTGTGAGTAGGAATACTCTCAATGAAAGTACTGGTGTTCTGTTTAAGAAATTCCGGATCGACACGCAGGTTTTTTGTTATTCTGGGTTTGGACCTATTTGGTTGAAATTTGACCTTGATTAAGGATAGATGGTGGTCAGAGTCAATGATGTCAAGGGTGTATTATTATTGTTATTATTAATAATAATAATAATAATAATAATAATATAATTATATTTTATCCTCAACAACCAAAGTAAAAATAACCTGGCATTAAATAATTATGATCATCAGAAGCGCAAGGGAGTTTGGAGAACCGTCTCTAAGGAGTTATTGTCAGCGCTGATCAAATACTTAAATGCCATACGTATAGCGACGGGATTGCATCATGCACATTTCTTAAAAATTAAATTACAGATAATTAATTATTTACTTGATTAGGAGAAGCCTGTATAGCTAGAATGTTTAACAATAGAAACATCTTAATAAGTTCCCGAGAAAATGGTTTTGGGAGTGATCTCCGAGTGCGTAACGTTACAGGCCACACCTCATGGAAGAGGAACACATGTGACGTTGCCTCGCTTACTTCCCCTTCATTAACAGGGTTGGTCAAAATCTTCGTCCAAATATTACCTGTTATCCTTACCACCCGGAATTCTTGTGTTCATAAGTATACGAAATTCAATTAGTTTATTTATTACCAAACTATTGCTACGTGCTGAATAGTTGGACATTCATTTACATTTCAAGTAGGTGTAAAAAGGACAAACTGTATACGGACAAAATCTAGTTTATACTGTATAAGTGAATCAATTGAAAACGAGCCAATCTTTCCCACTGTTCTGTCGAGTGACTTAGCCTGATCATCCCAGTATGTATGAAGCGCTCTATTTCAAGGACGTAATACTAATAATATGGCCTCAGCTATCAGGAGGTAATATTTCTATTTGGTGCCATCTAGGATGCCCGCGTGTCAATTTTTTGTCATTCCATGTTTTTCCAACAGATGACAGGGAAACGAGGACTTCCTTGGCCACCCAGCGAGTTGACAATGCGGTTAGGGTCGCGCAGCTATGAGCTTGCATTCGGGAGACAGTGGCTTCGAACTCCACTGTCGACAATTCTGAAGATGGTTTTTCGTGGCTTCCCATTTTCAGACCAGGCAAATGCTGGGGATCTACCTTCATTAAGAGCACGGAAACTTCCTTCTCACTCCTAACCCTTTCCTATCCCATTGTCGTCATAAAACCTATCTCTGCTGGTCGACTTACTGCTTTCTTTTAATTAATTTTGTAGGGGTATACATCAAATATAACACTATAATAATAATAATAATAATAATAATAATAATAATAATAATAATAATAATAATAATAATAATAATAATGTGTTATTTGTTTTACGTTCGACTAACTACATTTAACGGTTTTCGGAGACGCCCAGATGCCGAAATTTTTCCCACAGAAGTTCTTTTAAATTCCAGTAAATATACCAACACGAAGCTGCTGTATTTGTGCACCTTCAGATACCGCCGGACTCAGGCAGGACCGAACATGCCAAGTTGAGGTCAGAAGGCCATTGCCTCAACCGTCTGAGCCACTCAACCCGGCTGTGACATCAGAGATCTTTTATATGCCGACATCTTACGACATGGAGTGTTGTATGGACATTGTTCGCCCTTCAAAATTCCAATTCTCCCTCCTGGATTTGAACGCGCAATATTGGGATTAGGAGACAGACACTACTACATCCACAATGGGTGCTATGAAAGGTCACGTCCCTGTGTTCGGGATCCCATGTAAAACTGAAGGTTCGTGGCGATGACCACGATATGAACAGTCACGTAAAACTAGGAGCTTGTTTGATTTGATACCTTTCGTTGTTCGAACCGAGATTGTGGACATTGCACGTCATCGCTTTTCACTCGTACATAGACTTGCATGGTTGCTCTGGTGACAGCTTTGTAAATACAATATAATCTGATTCACGAACAAGCCCACTAATAACATTGTGCTATTTTTATTCCTTGCGAGTTGTGCTCTATGTGTATTGAAGAAGCTCCAAGCTGACCTGTGTAAACAGCGGACGACCCACACACGCATGAAGTGCCACGTAGAAATATCCATTATCCACACCTCACAGCACTGTGTCACATGAACATGCATGAGGTGACACACGTACCACTCCCACACAATCTAAAGCTTGCTGTCACGCACCTCGGTAGTAATACATACAGAGAAGACGAGAGCTTAACCCCCTATGTTTAATTGGTCAGTTCTCTTACCCTATAAAGTAACATGCATTTTCGATTCATCATTTCTGTGAAGAAATTTGAAAAGTAATATCCTAGTTGTACATAACTGTTGGTAGAATGATCATAACCACAGAATCTCTAGGTTTGCGCGGAATTCCAACTACTTCAAAAACCCACATGCATCAGAAAAAATATAATCATACAAACCAGGGTGAGTCAGAAAAAACATTCATCTTGCAAAAATATATTTTCACTTGGCGTAATGTTACCAAAGTGGTCTCAGTACTCTTGCAGGCTGCCGATATCTGTTCAGATAATGGTACAACACAACTTGTTTCCAGTTATTCGACCAGATAAGGAATCTAGCAGTGAGGATAGAAATTGTGCCACCGGGCGAGTTGGCCGTGCGTTTAGGGGCGCGCGGCTGTGAGCTTGTATCCGGGAGATAGTGGGTTCGAGCCCCAATGTCGGTAGCCTTGAAGATGGTTTTCCGCGGTTTTCCATTTTCACACCAGGTAAATGCTGGGATGTACCTTAATTAAGCGCACGGCCGCTTACTTCACACTTCTAAGCCGTTCCTATCCCATTGTCGCCATAAGACCTATGTGTGTCGGTGCGACGTAAAACAAATTGAAAAAAAAAATGTGCCAGCTGCCAAAGCCTGTGTTGCTATGGAAATGTGTAGGTATATTAACTGTTAATGTTATTATGTAAGGCTCCATGACTAAATAGTTATGTTTACTGCCCTCGTGAGCCATACATTTACCGTCTTACGAATAAAAATGTCTTATACATTTGTTTAACACTTGTATAGTTATACAGTGAATAAACCCTGCATATGCGTTGTCTATTTTTCTTACTAATACACGTGGTATACGCATTGTATTACTATACAGCACGTATACACTCGTTCCAAGTCGTCGGAATCTCTTCCTGCACTTCACTGACATATTTCGCACGTTCACCGCCTTTAAGATCGCTTCTGCTTGTTATCTACGATCAAAACTTTCCGGAAAGTCGCGCAGTAGCACGGTATATCGAAAAGGCAGTGGCAACACAAAGTGAGACAGCTGCAAAATTGGCTTATATTGATATCAACATTTCTTCAGCTTGCTTGTGTAATGAACGCCGCGAAAGAAATGGAAAAGCTTAAGAAAAGATCAAGAACTCCTAACTGGGATAGTACGGAATACATCAGCAAATGTAATTGAATCGGTGTTTTGAAAAGGGTACAGATTCCAAAATCCTCACTTTTCAGGAGAAAGGAAAAACCGTTTTGTAGTTAAAAGAAAGGTTTGATCCAAAAAGTTTATTTTAGGCATTTATACATCATATAACTGCCTATTTAACTAAAAAACATTTTTATGTCAAGGAATATGTCCCTTTTCATACTCAAAACTGAGATCTTTGTAGAGACAGATAATGTATAATAAACTCGTAATTTCAAAAGTCTATAAGAGGTAACACATTATTACACACAAATTCGCCCAAACATAATTTATTTTATAGTTATTGATTGTCATTCCGTCTCCTTAAAAGTGTTTTTATTTTACGAAGATGTCTAGCCTCCATAACCCCTAAATGGTGTATGTCTTCTATGTTTAAAATATCGTGAAGATCAACGTTATCGTCCATTCCTTCAATGTTGAATGGATAAGTCGAATATTTCACAACGATTATATTACTGCAGACAGTAAATACCACGAAAATAAACTGCCCACTCGTTTCTTTTTCCGCTACTCGCTGCTATACAACGCTTATACAAGTGTCCTGGTCTGTATAAGCAAATCAATGAATAACAGATGTATACATAGGAGGTTTTTACACCGTTTAATAGTAAGACGGTTAATAAATAAATAAATAAATAAATAAATAAATAAATAAATAAATAATAAATAAATAAATAAATAAATAAATAAATAATAAACCCTTCTGTTTTGGATTACTATATTGCCTATCAAGGCCAGATTCATCTCTGAGATATAGACTTACACTGTACTCTTTCATCTGGTATGGGCCAGAACAAACTTCTTACTTTCATTCATCTAACTACCTGTTTGAAAGTCGTAGTCTCAATTTATTACTGATGTGTGCTACGCCCACCCTCCCAGAGGAGGAACATATTGCACTGAAGCTCTGTTACATCGATTTTCAGTTTGTTTTAAGTATTTGCTTCGTGCAATCTCGTTTATTTGATTGACCTGCCATGATCTCTCCACATCAGAGAGTAAGTATTTTACTGGGAGTAAAGCGTCACGCATTATGTATGGGGTGCGGGTTTTTCGCATGATTCAACATGTATACAATCCCTCATTAAGAAATGAGTAATTTAGAAGGAAGTCTGCAACAAATTTACAGAAACATATTGCTGTATGGTTCAGGTTGCTTAGAACGGAAGCGGCTAGAACTAGGTTTTCTTGTGTGAGTTCCTTAATGACGTACTAATGTGGGAAACGTTTCGTTGACCCTAGTACGGGGCGTTTGTTTATTAAGGAACTGGACAGTCATAGAAAAATCATCTCCAGGTCTGCCGATGGTGAGACTGAAACCACTCTATTCTGAATGCATCATTACAATTACACGACCCACACCGTGAAGCCAGTTCACCATGTAGAACCTATCGGTCAGAGCGGCTCAGATGGTTGAGCCCTGGTTGAAGGCTTCGATTTTGGCTCAGTCTAATTGAATTTGAAAAAAGCCCAAATACGCCAGCCTCGTACAAGTAGACTTAGAGCCACGTCAAATAATTCCTGAGGAATAAAATTCCCATAACTCAGCAATTCCAAAAACTGGGTGGGACGTAATACTAATATCATTGAGATCATCATTATCTTTGTACCGTATGCAGCAAACAAATGACACTGAATTGTTATTTAATAGCTGGTACAGAATGTGTACAAAATATGCACCATCACGTGCCACACATTGTTTACATTTCTCAAGATTATTGAACATGAACAAAGGTTTCTGTAACGGCACATAGAAAGGACGTTATCTTCACGCGTAATTCGGCAATAGGAGGGCCATACGTCCTGAAAACATGTCCCATAGATATCTCGGTCTGTGATCTGGGGAGCAGGAAGGGAAAGCAATGGAGTTCCACGAGAAATTATGTTATCTCCAAAGCGTCGTTGCGGAGGGGAATATTACTACCTCGCGGTGTGGGGTGGTGTACTATATTCATTGTCGTTGGAAGGGTAAGTTTCTGGCGTGACGAAAATACTGCAAATCCCACACAAATCATGAAGTTTTAGTCGACTACCTCGCCCACTGTCTTCGGGTTCTGTGCATTATCCCCGATGAAATACGGACCCAACTTTCCATGATCTGGCACGTAACACGTGTTGGAAAAGTCGTCCCTGATTCTCGTTTGTCTTGACGGTGTTTAGGCGTCCTGTTGTCCCATTTCGTATGACTGAACTTGTTAACGATATCTAACATTGATCTCTACTATTTGGAGTCTCATTATTAAATCCCGTCGTACTGTTCTTCGACGTAGATCAAACACGCCCCACCCCGTATGACCATTTACACTTCTTTCTCTGTTGTCACAACCATAATTTAAATCGCAAAAATCAACTCAACGCTGAGTTACTATACACTTCGTTGCTAGGAAAACGTGAACAGCAGAATAGCAGTAATTTCGGTCCCATTCATTTTGCCGCATACCATAGAACTAGGTCAGGCCTCATACCGGATGCCAAAGGTATCCTCATCATTCAGGACTACATGTAGTGGAGGTGGTGGTGGTGATTATTGTTTTATGAGGAAGAACAACTCAGGGCTCAACCAGCTGAGCCACTCTGAACTAGGGGTTCTACACGGTGAGCTGGCTTCACGGTGTGGGGCGTGTAACTGTGATGATGCATTTGGAATAGGGTGGTTCCAGTTTCACCATCGGCAGACCTGGAGATTATTTTCTATGATTGTCCAGTTCCATAATAAACAAACGTCCTGTACAATTGATTTAAGAAAGAGGTTCGCAAAGTGTTTTGTGTGAAGTGTAGTGTCGTATGGACTGAAACATGGATATTAAAAAAGAAAGAAACAAAGTATTTGGAAAGTTTTAAAATATGGTTGTGGAGAATGGAAAAAGTGAAGTGGACAGATAAAGTGAGAAATGATGAAGTGCTAAGAAAAGTAGGAGAGAAGAGAAACCTGATGAAAACGATAAGGAAGAGGAAATTATCCTTGTTGGGTCACATACTACGTAGAAATTATCTTCAACAGAGGGTGATGGGGGGAGAAATAGATGGAAGAAAAGGAAGAGGAATGTTTAGAATGTTAATAGATGTCAAACAATGGAGAAGCTATGAACAACTGAAGCAACATGCTCAGGACAGAGAATAATGGAAGGATGTCTAATTCATACCTGTCTCAAGACAAATTCACAGAAGAAGAAGAAGAACTGGGCAACCATCCGCTATTAATACTAATCAGTGGGGGGAAAAGAAGAAGTCCGACACTTCGACAAATGAAGGTATCGTGAAGAGAAAGGAAGAGCCACGAATGGCGTAAAAATGGAAGAATCTCAAAGTGCAGGAAACCTAATACCGTCGGGATCGGAAAAGAGTTGACACCGAGAGGTGGTATAGGATAGATGAAAGTGAGGAGCCTCACACAAGTGGAAACAATGGCAGGGCTCAGGTGTGAGCCCCGCGATCTCCATCCAATGCTCCCAAATATATTTTTTTTGCTATTTGCTTTACGTCGCACCGACACAGGTAGGTCTACTGGCGACGATGGGATAGGAAAGGGCTAGGAGTGGCAAGGAAGCGGCCGTGGCCTTAATTAAGGTACAGTCCCAGCATTTGCCTGGTGTGAAAATGGGAAACCACGGACAACCATCTTCAGGGCTGCCGACAGTGGGATTCGAACGCAGTATCTCCCGAATACTGGATACTGGCCGTACTTAAGCGACTGCAGCTATCGAGATCGGACCAATGCTCCCAAATTAAAAGCACATGGAACCCACTTTAGTCGCCTCTTACGACAGGCAGTGAATATAATGGATGATGTTCTACCACTCCCAACCACAGGGTGATAAATGTAGTACCTAGCTATAAGCCATATATATCATAACCCTGAGATGTCGTTCATGGCTAATACGTAGTTAGTTGAATTTGCTTTGCTTAACTTAAATTTTCTTCGTTAATAGAATGCTTACGGAGCCACTGGCTGCGCGGTTAGGGAGATAGTGGGTTCGAAACCCCCTGTCCCTTTCATATCCCATCGTCGCCATAAGACCTATCTGTTTCGGTGTGACGTAAAGTAAATAAAAATAGACTGATTTATAAAGGGGAGGTTTCTTTCCGTTCTTTCGGCCGCGATGGTAATTTGCAAGTGGAATTCCACAAATTCAAATAATTTGCTGAACAATCGCCAAGTAAGATTATAGACATAGAATGCCTGACAAAACTAATATTTTATTTCATAATGTCCCTTAATTTTTTCTCTAGAGCATCGAAATTTTGTCCTACAAAACTTCTTGCATTTGCCTGTAGTCAGTAATGCTGAGTCGTTATATTTAACTCGAGTATCCAATAATTCTTCAGTATGATAATCCTTCATTATTGTTATTAAGTTACATAACTTCCTTGGTGAATCTGCGATCAAGTATCCGTCATAATCGCAAGTTCGCAGGTTCGATCCCGGCTGAGGTTGAAGAATAGTAAAAAATCTTCGCATTCCATGTCATTCTTGTTGGCGTGCTAGTGGTGTATCCGGTGTCACCCACCAAACTTAAATTAACTCAGCCACGGGAACATTCCTGTAGAGTTCTGCTGTCGTTGCCAGATAGCAGCGCAATAGAATTTAGAAATTGGTCCGCAGGCTGCCTATATGGCACTACTTCAGAAAGTCTGCAACTCAGCAACAATTATTAGATTAGATACATGATATAATGTTTTAGTTGATGGTTTCCATAATCTATTGTTATATTTGGATTTCAGATAGAATACCATTACAATTAAAGACTTGATTTTTTTTCATTTCATCCTATATCTCTCAGACTTTGGTAAATCGTTCAAAACGTATAAGGAAACGAACTATACCACACAGGAAAAGCATATTTTTTGTAGATTTAAAACAAATATTTTTGTTCAGTTAGCCTTTATATATGTTTACCAGTAAACGTATGCTATAAACCATATTATCATACTAGCGTATATACCCGTTCTTCGCACGGGAATTGGTAATCGATTTCACGATTCCTTCACGAAAGTATACGGCATTTTAAAATGATATCCTTGTAAGAAAACACGTGGCAGTACGATAAAGCAGTACAAAGTGGAGACAGAATCACGACGATCACAGAGTTTATTGAACAGTACAGTTCCTGGTCCGAAGTTGCGCGTAATTCTCCCTACTTCTCGGTTACATATTGCTGTTCCCAGAAAAGCGGGAGTGGCACTGTGGGTGAAAACTCATGAAAGCAATCGTTGACGATAACCTGTCTTATTATCTGTTCTAACGAAACGAGTACAATGTCCCTTTAGTTAAAAACTTTAACCCACCTTGAAATGACTTGACCGCCTGTAAAACAGTCCGTGTTTTTCACACCAGGCAAATGCTGGGGCTGTACCTTAATTAAGGCCACGGACGCTTCCTTTCCACTCCTAGCCCTTCCCTGTCCCATCGTCGCCATAAGACCTATCCGTGTCGGTGCGACGTAAAGCAAAAAAAAAAAAAAAACTGTCCGTTAATGATATATCCCCTATTGAAAAGTTGAACACGAGAAAAATGTTTTTAGAAGTTGATTTCCATTAAGAATGGTAGTTTTCCATTAATGTTGGTCCTGTATATTTTGTGGGAGGGTAAAATCAATGTTTCGACTTCTAATAAACCCGCAAACCAATCCGAGATTTAGGAATAACATTGCCCATAAAACGAACCCAAGAACAGGGACATTCTAAATATAAAGTTTTGTACAAATATATCCAGTAGTTTCCCAGTTATAATATCTCAACAAAGAGACAAATTGCCAAACGACAAAAAGACACCAAGCAGATGGTCTTTATTAAACCTGAAACGGACAACTGTAAGCAAATTTCGCCAAAGTAGTCAGTGTATAGATACATGATCGTTACGACTATACTTATAAGGATAAGAAATCTGCTCCATGTATAACACGTTTTGGGCTATGTCCACTGGACTTCACCTGTAAAACCGTCCGTTAATGATATCTCCCTTATTAAATCGTCCTATCTAAAAAGTGCACACGAGAAAAAGGTTTTAGAAATTGATTTCCATGAAGGATGGTCGATTCCCATCCATGTTGGACTGGTATAATTTGTGGGAGAGTAAAATCACTATTTCGGTTCCCTATAATCCCCCAGTCCATTCCGGGATTTTAAATGGCATAGACCTTAAAACCTACCTTTGGACAAGTGGATGCTAAATATGAAGTTCTGTTAAAATATTTCCAGTAGTTTTGCAGTTATAAGTAAATTTGCTTTACACACACCCGCTTTTAGGCTAAGTCCGCTCGAACTTAGACTGAAAAACAGTCCGTTAATGATATATCCCTTATTAATCCTCGTATCGGAATGATGCGCATAACAAAACGTTTTAGAAATTGATTTCCATTAAGGCAGGTAGATTTCCATGAAGTTCCGTTGTGTATATTTGGTGGGAATGCAAAATCACGGTTTCGTTTCGTATAAAACACCAGTCAGTTCAGGGATTTAGAAACAATATTGGCCCTAAAATCTACCCAAGGACAGACGGTTTCTAAATATGAAGCTTGGTAGAAATATATCCGGACGTTTTTAAGTTATATTAACTCAGACAAACAAACAAACAAACAAACAAACAAACAGACATACAGACAGACAGACAGACAGACAGACAGACAGACAGACAGACAGACAGACAGACAGACAGACAGACAGACACGAAAGCTAAAAAATATACTGATGGACATTACTACATCTAAAACGGACAACTGAACCAAAATTTCGCCAAAATAGTCGATGTACAGACACACGACCGTTACGATTTTATTGATTTCGAAGGTAAGGGTCGCCAAAACGAAGCAGAGACTTGTTGGCTTCTGTAATACTTCGTTGTTCAGGATACGTGAATATACAAGAAGTATGAATCAATGTATGCGTTATATAACCGCTTAAATATAATCGCATATTGAAGCAGTACCTGCACCTGGCGAGCCGAACATGTCCTCGGACACTCCCGGCACTAAAAGCCATACGCCATTTCATTTCATCAGTTTTTTTAAGGCTATTTGTTCGGGGCGTCGACCCATGTGGATCTTTTGCTCCTGCTGGCACCATATTGCATGAACCTGCGTGTATTTGGAATGGTGGTAGTGAGAAATGTTCTGTGCGAGGAAAGGATGAGTAAGGACGTCACAAAACCCAGTCCCCAGGCCAGGCATATTAATCATTACAAGTAAAACTCCTGACCCGGCCGGAAATCGAACTCGGGGCCGCCGGGTGACAGGCGGACGCGTTTCCCCCTACATCGCGGGACCAGATTAGCAGTATCAGTTAATAATAATAATAATAATAATAATAATAATAATGGCTTTATATCCTCAGTATAAATAAATAAATAAATAAATAAATAAATAAATAAATAAATAAATCAGTCAGTCAGTAATCAATCAATCAATCAAGCAAACAATCAACACTGACCTGCAGTTAAGTCTTTCACAAAAGTGGAAGATTCCCTATCGTTTGTTTACCGAGTGATTTCATAATGATTTGAAAGAAGTTGGAAATTTATCGAATATCTCCATTGGTAAATCATTCCAATCTCTAATTTGGAAAAGATTCAAAGGAAAGTAGCATGATTCGTTCTGGGTGATTTCCGACAAAAGATTGATGTTACAAAAAAGTTGCAAATTTTGAGCTGGGGAAACTTGGAAGCAAGGAGACGAACAGCTCCACTAAGCGGAATGTTGTCAGTGGAGAGACGTCTTCGAATGATATTTTTTTTTTTGGGTGTTAAGCCCGAAGGCTGGTTAGATCCTCTACAGCTCTACCAAAAGCTATCATAGATAGCCTAGGTGTCACTGAAGAATAATATTGGGTGGAACTTTTAAAGGTAGAAAAAGTCATAAAAGGATGATACAGTTGGAATCCAACCGGACAAATTAGGGCAAATACTGTACTCGTTTATAGAAAGAAGAATTTGGAATTGAAATAATTTATCAAGGGGGATGTTATTTAATAACAGACTAGGTAAACAACTGACAGGAAATCTGCCATATGGGCGACATTGATTGATTGATTGATTGATTGATTGATTGATTGATTGATTGATTGATTTATTGATTGATTGATTGATTGATTGATTGATTGATTGATCGATCATTCATCTTCCTATAAACAGAGTATTTGCCCCAATTTGTGTAGGTGAATTATTCCAAATTTTTCGTAGGAGTAATATGAAATTTTTCCTACCATTCAAAGTTACATTCAAGTTTATTTGTCTAACAATGGCAGTCCAGGCCATTTCTCCGCTGGCAATTCGGAACGCAGCGCTTAATCGAACAGCTCGTCTTCTTACTCCGAAGTCTTTCCAGCCCAAAGTTTATAACATTTTTTCGGAAGTCAGCCAAAACAAATCATGCTCCTTTCCTTTGGATCCTTTCCACTTTTCGAATCAAATATTCCCAGTGAGGTGTTTCGTATACTGAAACCCTACTCTAACTGTAGTCTTACCAGTGACTTATACGCCCCCTCCTTTACATCCTTATTAAACTCTTGACTATAACTATACGAAAAAATCTGTCCCAGCGGTCCAATTGATGTCGGATACCTCGAGTTAACAATTTTCGTGGTTGGCTGTGGCGCCACTCTTCAACGGCATCTCAGTCTCGTCACTCTTTACGAACCGGCAGTGTTTGATTGTTTTCATTTCTTTCTTTGTCAAGGATTCCCACTGTGCCTAGGCTGGTTTCCTCACGATTTTGCTCGTCCAAGATGAAATTCCCAACACCATCTGAATAATGTACAGCGTGATACACACTAATTTCCTTGCACATCATACCTGCCGCGGAGAATGTCGGCTCCACTATTTGCCACATTGAACTGAATAATCGACGTAGGTCAGTTCTGGAAGAATTCGGTAAACCATTACCTAGTCACTTTACATACCCACGTACAAACAGCACACTAACACTATACGACGATATCAGATGTATTCACGACATACGTAGCCATGCAACGACGAATGCGCAATGTTCTCGTAAATCAAATGACGACGGTCGTACTAAAGCCTCATTTGGGCCATCCTTAAGGCCTATTCACGTATCTCCGGAACGGCGATTTCTGTTTCTGTATTCGTCCTTTGCGAAATGATTTTATATGTCTGTTCTCATAGTCCAATTCCACTGTAGTTCAGTGTTCCATGGCAAACTGTCAAGGATAGCTGTAATCGTGGATAGAGAGGAGGAAGAAACAAAGAAACACACAAGGTTAAAAGGAGAATTTTAAGAATTTGATGGATGGTGACAAGAAATGAACAGAAATACATTCAATCTGCTGTTGAAGAAAATGGAACGTTTAGTTGCAAAGGAGGACATTTTCTGGAGACCTGTAATTGTACCGAAGCGATTATATTAAAACTAGTGACTTCTCACAACAGTAGCTGCAAACATAGACAAAATATGAAACTGATGATAAGAACGTGCGGGAAAAGTAACGGAAAATATACTGAACTCTAGAAGACAATTTATTTTCCTTTAAACTTAAAACTTCCATTGTGGCTATACATACGGAATTTTTGAACCTTGGCAAATTATAGAATATTCACAACGAAATCTGTTGGCAGGACTTGAATCTATCAAATAATATTGAATGCTCGCCAATTTTCAGTAGGCTCTCAATTTGAAATGCATCTATGAATCATCCCCTGCATCTTAAAAAATAAGGACCTATTGCTGGAATGTGGCTATGGTTAGCAAGGAAGATATTTTACGATTATACTGCTTAACATGGTTCGTGAAACAATATAATGTAACATCATACCTTTAAGAAAGTCGTTTACTTCAGGTTCAATCAATCACTACTGATATGCATTTAGGGCAGTCGCCCAGATGGCAGATACCCTATCTATTGCTTTCCTAGATTTCCTTAAATGATTTCAAAGAAATTGGAAATTTATTGAACATCTCCCTTGGTATGGTATTCCATTCCCTAACCCCCGTTCCTAAAAACGAATATTTACCCCAATTGGCCCTCTTGAATTCCAACTTCATCTTAATATTGTGACCTTTCCTACTTTCAAAACACCACTAAAACTTATTCGTCTACTAATGTCATTCCACGCCATCTCTCCACAGCTATCGAGCAGCTCGTCTCCTTTCTCCAAAGTTTTCCCAGACCAAACTTTGCAACATTTTTGTAACACTACTCCTTAGTAAGAAGTCACCCAGAACAAATCGAGTTGCTTTTCTTTGGCTTTTATTTTCCAGTTCTTGAACCAAGTAATTCTGTTGAGGGTCCCATACAATGGAACCATACTCTATTTGGGATCTTACCAGGGACTTATATACCATCTCCTTTACATCCTTACTACGAACACTCTCAAAACCATGTGCAGAGATCTGTACCCTTTATTTACAATCCTATTTATGAAATGTTTATGAAGATCTTTCCTTATATTAACGCCTAGGTACTTACAATGATCCCCGTAAGGAACTTTCACCCCATCAACGCAGTAATTAAAACAGAGAAGACTTTTCCTATTTGTGAATCTCACATTCTGACTTTTAACCCCGTTTATCATCATATCATTGCCTGTTCTCACAACATTATAGAGGCCATTTTGCAGTTGTTCACAATCTTGTAACTTATTTATTACTCTATATTGAAGAACATCACGCGCAAAAAGCCTTTCCTCTGATTCCACTTCTTTACTCATATCACGGGGCGAGTTGGTCGTGCGATTAGGAGCGCGCAGCTGTGAGCTCGCATCCGGGAGATAGTGGGTTCGAATCCCACTGTCGGCAGACCTGAAGATGGTTTTCCGTGGTTTCCCATTTTCACACCAGGCAAATGCTGGGATGTTCCTTAATTAAGGCCAAGGGCACATTCTTCCCATTACTAGGGCTTTCCAGCCCCATTGTCGCCATAAGACCTGTGTCGGTGCGATGTAAAACAAATAGCAAAAAAGAAAATTACTCATATTATTTATATACATACATACATACATACATACATACATACATACATACATACATCATAATTATAGACCGTTATACCTTTCAGTGTTCAGCCTCCAAGCCTCTGTGAATTTACTAAATGTCGCCACAAACCTCTATTTGCAACTAGTGCTATGGCCTCATTTAGTTCTATACCTCTTATTTTTAAATCCTTAGAAACAGAGTCTAAACATCGTCGACTTGGTCCCCCTCTACTTCTCTTACCCCCCATGACAGAGTCCATTATTCTCCTAGTTAACCTATTCCCTCCATTCACCTTACATGACCCACACACCGAAGGCGGTTTATGCCTACAACTTCATTCATCCAGTTCATTCCTAACTTAGCCTTTATCTCCTCATTCCGAGTACCTTCCTGCGATTGCTCCCACCTGTTGGTACTAGCAATCATTCTCCCTACTTTCATGTCTGTTACTTCTCTTTTGTGAATATCTTGAGTCCACCCAGCTTTCGACCCCGTAAAGCAAAAATGGTATCTTAACAGACCGATGTAAATATAATTTGGTCCGGGGGCTGACTTCCTTCTCACACAATACTGATGATCGCAACGGCGAGCTCACTGCATTAGCTTTACTGCACCTTGATTCAATCTCACTAGATTAACATCCTGGAAGAACACACATCCTAAATACTTGAAATTATCTACCTGTTCCAGCTTTATATCACCAATCTGACATTGAATTCTGTTGAATTTCTTACCTACCGACATCACTTTAGTTTTCGAAAGGCTAATATTCATACCATATTCATTACACCTATCTTCAAGTTGCAAGATATTGGACTGCATGCTTTCGGCACAATCTGCTATCAGCATAGGCCAGTCTGCTTACTACATTTCCACCTAACTGAATAACTCCCTGCCACTTTATACCTTTCAGCAGATGATCCATGTTAACTATGAACAACCAAGGTGAAAGATTACAGCCTCGTCTAACCCCTGTAAGTACCCTGAACCACGAACTCATTCAACCATCAATTCTCACTGCAGACCAATTGTCAACAGCTTCGTGATCACTAATACAATCTATTACTTCGGTTTCGCTATAAAGCTCATCTGGTTTTACCAACACCACGTCCAGAATATTCTTCTGTCTAATTAGTTCCATCACTTTCTGAATCAGCTGCCCTTCCCATATTAACTTATTTGCCATTTGTTGGCCATGCATTCTGTCGTTCGCATTACCTTCCCATTTGACATCCGGTAAATTGATATCTCCCGCTACAGTCACGTTGCTTTCCATGTCGTTTCCCACATAGCTGATTATCTTATCAAATAATTCTGAATCAGTCTGAACACTCCAAAGATATTAGCTTTACACTAGAATTTCATGTTTGTCATCTTTATCATTTTCCTATATTACACATTCTTCTTTCTCCAGAATGAATGCTCCCCATTCTACAACTCCTATTCTATATCTTCGATATACACTCCAGTTCCGAGAGAAAGTTTCTGCATCCATTGCATCATTTCTTAGTCATTATTCAACTCCTACTGCAATATCTGGTAAGTATGTATCTATTAAATTTACTTAATTCCATTCCTTTCTTTAAAATACTTCTACAGGTACACAAACATTCTTATGTCATCCCTACTTGACTTCCAGCTACTTTTACCCTGATCACCGCTCCCTAGACCACCCCGTTTCCCTGAATATACCTCCCTATAATCCTATAATTTCCTAAATTATACGTACCACTGCGGTTTGAGTGAAGGCCATCAGATCCCTACACCTACCCACCCATTGGGATCTAGAAATCTCACTCCCATTTTCACACCTACCCACTCAACAATCTCATTTAAATCCCCAATCATCTTCCAGTCAGTATCCCTCCTACACAATATTATACTGACAAAAATCTCTGCTTCCGTCAACTTCACCCGTGCTGCATTTATCAGATCCCACACTATGCTGGTACTTATACTTGCTTGCCTTACGTTGTTGGTAGCGACATGAAACACTACCATCTTCTCCCTTCCCTCCTCGTTCTCTTCTACTTTCCTCAACATCTGCCTCAACCTAATTCCTGGATAACACTCTACCCTGGTTCCCTTTTCTCCACACACTTTCCCCCATGCCTAACAATGGAATACCCCATGACCAGAGCCTCAACCCTACCCACCTCATTTGATCCCCTACCCTCCTGGTCAGCCCTACCTTTCATGAAAAATGCAGAAGCTACTTCATCCTCCTTAGTTTGTGGAAAATAAACTAAACCATACTGAATAATTCAATGTAAGTTTCATAATAAAGCATTTTTGAAAGATAGATTATCCTGAGAATGATTGCTTTCTGCTCCTCTCTTATTAAAAGCAACGTGGAACACAACTAACATTCTGGTGATAACTTGATTTCGCAAAACACTCTATCGCGCTGGAATAGAAAAATCAGCGGTGACAACTATTCTAGGCCCATCTACTGGCGAATTCAGTTAACTATAACGATCTAAACATCGTATTATTCGATTAAATAACTATTATTCGCAAATAAAGGACTTAATGAAATAAATTATATTTTTCCGGTAATCCCGAGGTGGAAGATGGAGACCTTTCTTTAGATGTGTAATACATACACGTTAGTATTGCGGTCTTCCTACAATATTGTGTTACACGTTCAATTTATATACATAGACAAAGTAGGTACGGGTACGTAATTGGAATAAACAACTTTTATATGATAAGTTTTAATTAACATGCATGTACACATGCCCATTGTTTTTAAAAGGTGTAAACGTAAAATTTACGAGTAAAAAATGAACAAAATATGTATTTGTAACAACAGGGGAAGAATTCAATTGAACTTATGAATATTTTTGGACCCCGAAGTCATGTTACTGAATTGAATTATCATCCGAATTCTGTCAAACGCACACAGACAACCACAGTAATGGAAAAATATTGTTATTTGTTTTACGTCCCACTAACTACTTTTACGGTCTTCGGAGACGCCGAGGTGCCGGAATTTAGTCCCGCAGGAGTTCTTTTACGTGCCAGTAAATCTACCGACACGAGGCTGTCGTGTTTGAGCACCTTCAAATACCACCGGACTGAGCCAGGATCGAACCTGCCAAGTTGGGGTTATAAGGCCAGCGCCTTAACCGTCTGAGCCACTCAGCCCGGCGTACTGGAAAAAAGCGGGAAGGTGGGAAAATGGAAATCACGTCCGTGAATACAGGAAAATATCGCAAACAAGCAAAGACGATTTGCCGACGCGGATCACAGAGAAACACTGAACGTGACACTGACACTGAATGTCGTCGTCGGATGTACTTTTCGCTTGGTTTAAAAGGCGACGATAATTTGTTTTGTCAGAAGATGCCGTCACTTCGACCTTAGGATCCCTGGTATCTTTCAATGAACAGGTAAGGCAACACTTCTTGATTTCAGCTCCATCCGCTTATTTTCTGACATCACAAAGTTATTGGAGCAGTTGCTTTAGCGTGAAAATGAGAGTCTGCTTTCCAGGACGACAAGAAAATGTCGGCCTATTCCTTGAATACTTAACTACGTATATTTGACCGGTAAGTGACTGTTCTACCGTACAATTTCATCAATGGCACTAACGAATGAATCTGAAGTTATCGGTCGGCCACTCCGCTCTACATAGTCATCCAAGCGTCTGCACTACTTCCACAACTATTGAACGGACATCACTTTCTATCCACACCGGGACACAATCCTCTTGTGGATCATGAACAGTTCCCTGTCTCTGCTCACAGAAAACCACTATGTGGACCTCATGCCGTGATCATACGTTCAGTAACTTTCGCAAGTTGCAACTGAGTTACGCACTATGTAACTCTGTGCAATGTATCGGCGTGATTGCAAACTATCGGGTACGTACGTTTGGAGTCAGCTAAGTTCCTTTGTTTTGAACAATAAAACTGTGAAACTTTGTGACTTACACTGACACTTCTCTTCCAGATAATTTCTATAAAAAGAAAGTTTAGTCAAACGCTGTAACCATGTTGTTCCTAATAATAGTTCTAAATTGAACAAATTTTCATTTTGAAGTCTTACCTCTTAAAAGTTTTGACAGGTACAGACCGAAATCGATTTAATGTTGACATTGGACATTTCGTATACACACAAATGTACGTACTGAGCACTAATTGCTCAAACACCCTGAGATCCCTCTGAACGCAGCAGGTATCGAACACGCTATGGCGAAAAAGAAGAGGAAGAGTCAAAGACAAACCAGTAAACCAACTGAGGTAAACTCTGGCTAGAAGATAACAAAATGCCTGATTTTCACTATTATAAACATACTAATGTCGATTCCAAAGCCAGAACCTTCTAGTAGACACTTGCTAAAATTTCTCAAAGCTGTAATTATTTTAGTTGCACGGTTACACGGTTACGTTTTTAACTCGACATGACTGTACTAATCTCAAGGAAGTTCTCATGGTGTAGAGCAGAGCAGTAAATCACTTCACCACATCCCCAAACGCTGTCGAAGTTCAGCGCTTACAAACCAAGCGCGAGACGTTCCTGAAGGAATTACTCTGTAAATACAGTTAGAGGAGAAGTCTTGTGTAAGTTGAAAACTTATTACTCCAGTTGTTACATCTAGTTACACAGCTACAACCACGTTCACTCCACACGCATGTCGTAACTTCACCATCGGTGTGTATTTAATTATTTCAGAGGCATCTAAAGCCACTGTTTTTAACTTCTAACTTTCACCAGGGTATAAAGGTGAATGCCCCTCTTCACACCACGTTGTGTGTTAGTTCTCCAACCACTTCATTTTTAATCATCTTGCTAAATGATGAAATAAAATAAAACTGAAGAATCCGAGCGCATATTCTTCATGTCTCTTGTATACTCCAGAAATTAATATAACTCAGATATATTCTTTGAACAATTAATTGCTTAGTTAACCAGTTGAGAAACGACCGTGGCTAGGTCTCGCCTTCTATGCATAAGGACGTGCCTGTAAATCTACTAACACGAGGATGGTGTATTTTAATATCTTCCAGAGCCACAGGACTCAGCGGGGATCGAACCTGCTAACTTGGTCTGTGGAGGCTAGCACTCTGGTGTTGTGGTGGCGGTGGTGATTATTGTTTTAAGAGGAAGTACAACTAGGCAACCATCCTCTATGTAACACTAATCAGAGAGAAAAAAATGGAAGGGATCCGACACTTCGAAAAATGAAGGTATCGGTCAAAGGAAGACAAGGGCCACGAAAGGCATGAAAATGAAAGACTCCCTAGGCCTAGCATCGTAATACTGTCAGGGTCGGAAACGAACAAGTATTGACTAAGGAAGGATAGGATAGATGAAAGGGCGGAGCCTGGCACAAGAAAGTGGGAACAATGCCAGGATTCAGCTGAGGGCCCCTGCCATCTGAGCCACTCAGCCTGGAATACTACTACTACTACTACCACTACTACTACTACTACTACTACTACTACTACTACTAATAATAATAATAATAATAATAATAATAATAATAATAATAAATAATAATAATAATAATAACATTACATACATACATACATACATTATCATTATAGACTGTTATGCCTTTCAGCGTTCAGTCTACAAGCCTCTGAGAATTTACTAAACGTCGCCACAATCCTCGATTTGCAACTAGTGTTGTGGCCTCATTTAGTTCTATACCTCTTATCTTTAAATCGTTAGAAACCGAGTCTAACCATCGTCGTCTTGGTCTCCCTCTACTTCTCTTACCCTCCATAACAGAGTCCATTATTTTCCTAGGTAACCTATTCTCGTCCATTCGCCTCACGTGACCCCACCACCGAAGCCGGTTTATGCGTACAGCTTCATATATCGACTTCATTCCTAAATTAGCCTTTATCTCCTCATTCCAAGTACCCTCCTGCCATTGTTCCCACTTGTTTGTACCGGCAATCATTCTCGCTACTTTCATGTCTGTTACTTCTAACTTATGAATAAGGTATCCTGAGTCCACCCAGCTTTCGCTCCCGTAAAGCAAAGTTGGTCTGAAAACGGACCGATGTAAAGATAGTTTCGTCAGGGAGCTGACTTCCTTCTTACAGAATACTGCTGATCGCAACTGCGAGCTCACTGCATTAGCTTTACTACACCTTGATTCAATCTCACTTACTATATTACCATCCTGGGAGAACACACAACCTAAATACTTGAAATTATCGACCTGTTCTAGCTTTGTATCACCAATCTGACATTCAATTCTGTTGAATTTCTTACCTACTGACATCAATGTAGTCTTCGAGAGGCTAATTTTCATACCATACTCATTGCACCTATTTTCAAGTTCCAAGATATTAGACTGCAGGCTTTCGGCACAGTCTGCCATTAAGACCAAGTCGTCAGCATAGGCCAAACTGCTTACCACATTTCCACTTAACTGAATCTCTCCCTGCCATTTTATACCTTTCGGCAGATGATCCTTGTAAACTACGAACAGCAAAGGTGAAAGATTACAGCCTTGTCTAACTCCTGTAAGTACCCTGAACCAAGAACTCATTCTACCATCAATTCTCACTGAAGCCCAATTGTCAACATAAATGCCTTTGATTGATTCTAATAATCTACCTTTAATTCCATAGTCCCCCAGTATGGCGAACATCTTTTCCCTCGGTACCCTGTCATATGCTTTCACTAGATCTACGAAACATAAACACAATTGCCTATTCCTCTCGTAGCATTTTTCAATTACCTGGCGCATACTGAAAATCTGACCCTGACAGCCTTTCTGTGGTCTGAAACCACACTGGTTTTCATCCGACTTCCTCTCAACGACTGATCGCACCCTCCCTTCCAGGATGCCAGTGAATACTTTGCCTGGTATACTAATTAATGAGATACCTCGATAGTTGTTGCAATCCTTCCTGTTCCCTTGCTTATACATAGGTGCAATTACTGCTTCTGTCCAATCTGAAGGTACCTTACCAACACTCCACGCTAATTTTACTACTCTATGAAGCCATTTCATCCCTGCCTTCCCACTATACTTCACCATTTCAGGTCTAATTTCATCTATTCCTTCTGCCTTATGACAATGGAGTTTATTTACTATCCTTTCCACTTCCTCAAGCATAATTTCACCAACATCCTTTTCCTTCTCCCCATGAGCTTGGCTGTTTGCAACACCACCATGATGATTTCCTTTTACATTGAGAAGATGTTCAAAATATTCCCTCCACCTCTCCAGTGATTCCCTGGGATCTAATATGAGTTCACCTGAATTACTCAAAACACTGTTCATTTCCTTTTTCCCTCCCTTCCTAAGATTCTTTATTACTGTCCAGAAATGTTTCCCTGTTCCTTGACCTAGCCTTTCCAGGTTATTACCAAAATCTTCCCATGACTTCTTTTTGGATTCAACAACTATTTGTTTCGCTCTGTTTCTTTCATCTACGTACCAATCCCTATCTGCCTTGGCCCTTGTTTGGAGCCATTTCTGATAAGCCTTCTTTTTATGTTTACAGGCTGCTCTCAATTCATCATTCCACCAAGATGTTCGCCTTTTCCCATCCTTACACACAGTTGTTCCTAGGCATTCCCTTGCTGTTTCTATTACAGCATCCCTGTATGCCACCCATTCACTTTCAATATCCTGAACCTGCTTACTGTCTACTGTTCGAAACTTCTCACTAATCATATCCATGTACTTCTGTCTAATTTTCTCGTCCTGGAGACTTTCTACCCTTATTCGTTTGCAGACAGATTTCACTTTCTCTACCCTAGGCCTAGAGATACTTAGTTCACTACAGATCAGATAGTGGTCTGTATCATCGAAAAATCCGCGAAAAACTCGTACATTCCTAACTGATTTCCTGAATTCAAAGTCTGTTAAGATATAGTCTATTATGGATCTGGTACCCCTAGCCTCCCATGTGTAGCGGTGAATAGCCTTATGCTTGAAGAATGTATTCGTAACAGCTAAACCCATACTAGCACAGAAGTCCAGCAAACGCTTCCCATTCCCATTAGCTTCCATATCTTCCCCACATTTACCAATCACCCTTTCGTATCCTTCAGTTCTATTCCCAACTCTCGCATTGAAATCACCCATTAGCACTATTCTATCCTTGCTGTTGACCCTGACCACGATGTCACTCAATGCTTCATAAAACTTGTCAACTTCATCCTCATCTGCACCCTCACATGGTGAATACACGGACACAATTCTTGTCCTAATTCCTCCCACTGACAAATCTACCCACATCATTCGCTCATTTAGGTGCCTAACAGAAACTATGTTGCGTGCAATGGTATTCCTGATAAAGAGCCCTACCCCAGACTCTGCCCTTCCCTTTCTAACACCCGTCAAGTACACTTTATAATCTCCTATCTCTTCCTCATTATCTCCCCTTACCCGAATATCACCTACTCCTATTGTTGTAACCAAGGTTGAATTTACAGAACACAACTTTTATTGCTTCACTTTATGATATTTACACAAATAACTGAAATTTATTTTGAAGCAAATGGAATATTGAATCTTGAGAAAAGTCTGTCTTTATACAATATGTACAGGTTTACAGTCTTTAGATACACTTCTATCTTGAAAAGATAGTCTTTGTGAATTGACACGTTGATAGTCGAAAACTATCTGGCACACTAACATGAATGTCTTTGAGAGTCCTTGTTTGTTGAAGTGCCTGAATTCCTAAAAAGCACGTTCAATTGATTGAAGAAATTCCACCTAGCGAAACTAAGGGAGCTTGCATAAATTAGGGAATGAAAATGGCTTGTAAAAGAATTACGGAACATGGGCAGCGGAAACAGGTAAGGGAGCGGTGACCAGAGGTGAAACCTCGTACTGCCAGAAATTCAGTCCACCTGGTCGAAGCACATTTTCAAGAGGAGTAGCCTCCGTGCTCGACGTAGGGTGTATTCTGGAGCTGGACACCAGGGCAAGTGGGCAAGTGAGCAGACAGGGAGCTCCTATTTATAGTACACTCGATGGTCAGGCACGCGCACTGAGGGCTGCGCGTCGAAGCTAGCAGAATGATACACAGGCGCGCGTGCATCTGGCTTGCGGAGCGAGAAGGAAGCGCCGGACATACAACACCTATCACATCCAGATGCATCCTCTTTGCTGACTCAGCCAGTTCTACCTTCTTTCTTCCATAAGCCCCATTAATATTGATAGCTCCCCATCGAATTCCATTTCGTTCGCCAAGTTGTTTCCAAGGAGTCCCTTGCCTGTCAAATGGGAGTGGGACTCCATTACTCCCATAGGTCCGAGGCTTGCTCAAAGTGTTCTGAGCTCGGTAAATTCAAGAAGCAGGATGCTGCCCTACTTGCACATAGTCCAAATGAGGATCTCTCCTCTAACGGGTTATGGACCACCGGTGAATTGTATAGTCCTAGCCGCCTGAGCACAAGGAGGGCCACGACTCAGAATATGTCCGAGATGCCCACTCCCATTCCATAGCAACTGGTATCCCGACTCTCAGGACCACTTACTACGCCATTCAGCCGTTGCCCATGTTTCACGAACTAGGACGTGACTACAGTAACCCACAAACATGAACCATAATAATAATGATTCTTCATCTATCTTCTCTTTTGTGAATTTGTTTGCGTCGACACTTTTAGAGCCCTGTTTTATGGCCGGATGCCCAACCTGCCGTCAGACTTATATGGAGCAATGTAGTCACTAATGCATATTTCTTTGTCGTGTTATATGTAAATGAAGAAAACTGGATTAAGACAAACTCAAACACACAGTCTCCGAGCCAGAGCAATTAACTATACGCAGTTTAAATCTTCGTCCCGGCCAGGAATCGAACTCAGGGATTTCTGAACCGAAGATCAGCACGCTGACTACTCATTTATGGGACAGAAAATGATTCACTGATTGACTGACTATAATTTTCCCTTAAGGAATGTCAATATTTGGAGATGCGTTTGCAAGAAGAGTCATATTTTTCTGTACCCGGCTTATTTGACATCCATCTTCATTGGTGTCCAATACAATTAATCATCAGAACAAATCGCCAAAATATATTAATTATTTATTGAGATTACCTGTGTAGCTCGGTTGGGTAGATGTTGACACCGCCTGGCCAAGGTTGCACGATCGAATCTTGGCTCTCAGAGAATAACTGTTAGCCCGGCCGTTTGCTATGAAACTTAGTAGGATGATCAATAAAGTCATCATAAACATCGGTAATAGTTATTCTGCCGTAAAATAATATGCAAAATATGAAGCAAAGCAAAGCCATCTCCATACCGGCCATGAAGTCCCTTTGAGGAATGGAGTAACTTCGGCACCAAAGGAGTAGCTCTACGTCCGGCCGCCTCTGCCCCCAGAAATTAACGTGGTACTCAGTTTTGGTTAGGATGGGTGGACTGTAGCGCCATGTGAAACTACTCCACTCCTAACTCCTTCTGTTCCATGGCCTACTCATGTTTAACACTGGAAGTCGTAAAGGACCTTATGACGAAAAGATGAAGCCATCTTTCCTGTATTCCAACGATAAATAAAATACACTTATTTCTTACTTGAATAATTCTCTGGCTGCGTGGGCTTTGGCAGAGAAGGAAAAGGGAAAAAAAGGCACACATCACTGTACGCCTACTGTTGTTACATAGGCTGTCCACAGCAATTCTGAACAGGAATCCTGCAATTTAGTAATTTGTACTAATTCACATTCATAGCTGGCCAAGATATTAAACTACATAATGTTCAATGTAATTTTAAAACAGAACTAGCGATATACAATATGGATCTAAACACGAATAACAAATAGTATGCTGTGTGAGATGTCAACCTGATCATTTCTCTAGAGCGGCGCCATGTTCGGAAATGCAAGTTTCAGGTGCTATTGGGTGTCAAAATTTGGTAACGCTTGGGATATGACCAAGAGTGTACGTTCCAGATTTTCGCAACAAACATAAACCAACCAAGAAGAGCATCATGTCGTGTATTCAATTCGAATTTTAGATCTCTTGCTTGATTACAGCGCCTACACGTGCTGCAGAGCACTTCACATGATGCGTCAACCTCTGCACCGCCGATATCATTATTAGGGCCCGCAGTTTTATGTATCATCAAAGTGCGAAATGTGTGGTAAATATCAGAGAGATATGTAATATATGTAATTGTACTAATGCACTAAATTTACAAAATTTGTCGTATACTCCTTTTATTATGAGAAAAAAACTGATTTAAATAGCTCCATATTTTAAGACAAAGTAATCCTTGTTTCCTTAGATAATTTATATAGTCGCCTGGCTTGTTGCTTGAATGGTCAGCGTACTGACCTTCGGTTCAGAGGATCCTGGGTTCGATTCCCGGCCGGGTCGGGGATTTAAACCTTCATTGGTTAATTCCAATGGCCCGGGAGCTGGGTGTATATGCTGTCCCCAACATTCCTGCAACTCACACACCACACATAACACTCTCCTCCACCACAATAACACGCAGTTACCTACACATGGAAGATGACACCCACCCTCATCGGAGGGTCTGCCTTACAAGGGCTGCACTCGGCTAGAAATAGCCACACGGAATTAAAATTATTTATATAGTCTACTGCTTTCCCATTTTTTTTGCTAGGGGCTTTACGTCGCACCGACACAGATAGGTCTTATGGCGACGATGGGATAGGAAAGGCCTAGGAGTTGGAAGGAAGCGGCCGTGGCCTTAATTAAGGTACAGCCCCAGCATTTGCCTGGTGTGAAAATGGGAAACCACAGAAAACCATCTTCAGGGCTGCCGATAGTGGGATTCGAACCTACTATCTCCCGGATGCAAGCTCACAGCCGAGCGCCTCTACGCGCACGGCCAGCTCGCCCGGTCTTTCCCATTTTGACAGTATTAAATAATCTATTTAAGGGCATAATCAAAATACTTCAAATACTAAAAAATAATGTTATGCAGTGTAAATCGTGGAGTATATTACACAATGTATGGTTGTGGCTAATTTCCTGTTGTCCTCATGCCCTGAAAATGGTACAAATGAATGTTAACACATATAGAATCTGTCTTTAAAACCCTATTAAGTAGCACAAATTGTAGGATAACTTTCTATTATCATGATGCGCAGTGTGTCAACACGTATCTCTCTATGTTTCCCATTGTGATGTTCGGTCGCTTATCTAATAAAATTTTCTTGTAGACAGGGAGGAATTGTTCAACAGCGCAGGAAGTGAGATGAAATTCGCCAATTAGTTTTCTATAGTCTGAAAATTAAACGAGCTGACATAATTTTAAATTTTTTGAATAATTATCTAGATATGTGCAAAAATATTACATTCTTCACAAAATATGTAATGTTATTAATATATAAAATGAAACAGGTATAACCATATAAGAACGACAATTCGCGTACATTTTTAATTTTCAGTTGTCTAAGAGTAAAAGAATGGAATATGGAATCACCTAAGAATCGCCCTAATCATTATCATCATTATCACCCAAACAAGTATTAGGCCGAGTGATCTGTTAGAGTCTGGATCAATCTCGTAGATGGCGTTCAATACAGCGACTTCCTCTCGGCTGCTATCATAAGATCTGCTGTCCGACTCGTTGGCTGAACGGTCAGCGTACTGGCCTTCGGTTCAGAGGGTCCCGGGTTCGATTCCCGGCCGGGTCGTGGATTTTAACCTTAATTGGTTAATTCCAATGGCACGGGGGCATGGTGTATGTGCTGTCTTCATCATCATTTCGTCCTCATCACGACGCGCAGGTCACCTACGGGTGTCAAATAGAACGACCTGCACCTGGCGAGCCGAACCCGTCCTGGGATATCCCGGCACTAAAAGCCATACGACATTTCATTTCATTTCATTTCATAAGATCTGCTTTATGATTCCTCTGTTCATATGGTCATTCCAGTCCTATCCGTATTTTCCTGCTAATCTCAATATGGGTTCTACCTTCATCACCCCTTCCATCCTCTTATGGTCCCATTGCGTATAACCTGTTGTACGTCTCATGAATCTCATCTCAGCAGCGGTGACTGAGGATTCATCTTTTTTTCCTGATGGTCCATGCTTCACTTCCCTACAAGGAAACTAGTCTGGGTAGTGCTCTATAAATGTACAGTCTTATGTTTCTCTGGACTATAGGCGTGACTAAGTTAATAAAACTCATGTTTTTATTCAATTTTGCAATGTTGTTATCGATATCCGTATTGTCAGATAATAGGGAGTAGCCTACCTCTAGAAATAGAGGGCTACATCATTATTTTCACTTAATTAAAGGGTAAAGTAATTATATAACGCAAAAGAACACAGACATATAAAATTTTTGCTCTTAAATGTGTACGTCTCCACTTTATGTACCAGCATATAACTTTTTCAACAAGGACTTCAGCAAATGGAATATGAGTTTTATTTTTTCTTTGTAGCCTTTTTACAATTATCTTCGATCTTTCTTATGTGGATTAAGCCTAGTTTTACGGCCAAACACCCTTCCTGACGCCAACCCTAGCTGAGGGGATTTATTCCGTATTGTTTCTCTGGAGGTTGGTGGTGTGATATGCTATATGTATATGATTATGACCTAGTGTTTACAGTGCACTATGTCTTCTGGTATAGGATAGAGCATTATTTTTACTTTCATTGATCTGTATCTGTCTTATCCTTGGCTTTTGACAATATGAAAGTGACTGAGCTATGATGCCATTCCTTCTGCAGTCAGTCCCTGCTATGAATGGTGTGAAAATGTCGCTCATAGGGTCGGTTGGTGCATGCATTTCAGTGGGTTTGTCAGACTGATGTGTAAAAGCAACTTCTGGCTCGGTGAGGAAAATAACGGGAAACTACCTCACTCCTCATTTCCCTAGTACGCCTCTTCAGTGATGCCTAGGCCATGTATGACAGCTGATGGCGGAGCAGTTGAGGATCCAAGCAGCCTCAGGGCTGAAAAGTGAACATACACATACATTTGATTACGTATATTAACACGATCCCAAGCACCCTGCTCCAGAGCTATTAACCAAATACGGATAAAATATCCGATCCACCCGGGAATCGAACACAAGGGCCTTTGAATCCAAGGTAAGAACGCTCTTCATTCAGCCAAGGAGCCAGAGTATTTGATTTTTTTTGTCACAATATTCCACTGAAGCTATTAAGCCCCTCTATGTAGCGTCGACATTGCGAAATACATTTCAGTATCGCTTAATAATAATAATAATAATAATAATAATAATAATAATAATAATAATAATAATAATAATAATGAAATGACGAAATGGCGTATGGATTTTAGTGCCGGGAGATCCCAGGACGGGTTCGGCTCGCCAGGTGCAAGTCTTTTGATTTGACTACCGTAGGCGACCTGCGCGCGTCGTGATGAAGATGAAATGATGACGACACATACACCCAACCCCCGGGCCGCAGAAATCGACCAATCATGTTTAAAATTCCCGACTCAGCCGGGAATCGAACACGGGAACCCTGTGACCAAAGGCCAGCACGCGAACTATTTAGCCGTGGAACCGGGCATAGTGATGGATACCTCATATAGAGATAAGGAAAAACTATAACAACATACCGGTATCGAAAAAGCATTTCAAGTTATGAAACTTCATTCGTTGTGAACTCCAACACATTTTACTGTTATAATTAAAATTTGTTAATTTGATGTCGCACTTCATGCGTCTTAAAATCTGCTGAAACACACCGTTGGCACGGCATATGAAAAGTTTAAAATATCCGCCTCCTGTCTTAATGCAAGCAGTTGCACCTCTTTGAATTGAGCTCTGAACACCCTCAGAAATGCCAAATGTAGAGTGTTCTATCTGGCAGGCAGCCACAATACTCATGCATGGGGAGTTGGAAAGTTGCAACAGTCGAATACAAACAGAAAAGACTTATCTATATCTCACGGTATAAAGTTCAAAGTGTTCAAGATTCAGGAGAGCGTAGGTGACAAGCAGTTGGTCCACCTCTACCCTCTAGCGCTCATATAACGTATAGTGTATTAAGGTGAAGTCGGGTGTAAAGTCTGATGTTCTGGGAGTGCCATCATGAACAAAACTTTAAGCAAACCTCTCAAATACAGTGTGTCCAGAACAATGTGAAAATAAATCCTATCAAAACGCAGGCTATTGTTTTCAAGAAGCGCTGGCCTAAATTTGGTCATCTTACTATTTACAACGTCCCACTCTCTTGGTCTACACAAATCGACTATCTAGGCTTAATAATGGACCGTTCTCTGTCCTGGAGCAAAAATATACAACAGGCTTTGCAGCTTGCCACGGCACGTGTGAAAGCCTTGACACCTTTGCTATATACTAAATATCTCTCTTCAGATATTAAGAGATAAATTCATTTAACATGTTTCAGAACCATCCTGCAGTATGGGTGTGAGGCCTTGGGCTACAGTATATTCCCAAAACTCCCTTTTCCTAATTACAAACTCTTCAATATAAAACATTACGCATTATGACTAGAGCCCCGCTACTGAAGTCTAACAAAAAGATAGAAATGGAACTTCGTATTCGATTCAATAGATCTCAAGTAAAAAAAAGTAGTAAAGATGACCAAATCTAGAATCCTCCTAAGTCAGTTTACCGACCCAGGCACCGTACTCTTAAAACGGGTCGTAAGGACCAAGAAGTCGAATACTCGTTGTGACGTACCCACTCTTCCCCACAGATGTTGGACAATATGTGTCGTGGTAGGTCACCTTAATTTTAATATTAATAATTACTCGCTCATTTACTTCTCCATAAACAATATGCGATGGGTGCCAGCCTACAAACTTATGGCTTGAAGACAGTAGTTGATAATTAATAATAATAAGCTTAACTGCGGTGATCGGACGAGAACCGGTGTATTCAACATGGTATGGCCGTTGGCAATAATAATACGTAATGAGACTCTAAATACTCCCAGAGGTGGGGTGACAGAACACTAACCATTAAGTACACACTAACTTGGAATTTAAGGATCATTAATAAGAATTTCTGAAATTACCAATTAAAATAATTATTTACTGGGATGAATAACATGACAGAGTATTCACCGAATCTGAACTTCCTGAAACAAAAGAAAAATGGAATGAAATAAACTTTAAGAAAATGAACTGTTACGCGGAGACTTGCAGTAATTGATGTCATTAGCTCACCATTATTAGATTCTGTTATCTGGACACGTTCGATGTAGCAGCTGATGTTTGATGGACCTCCCGTACAGGCGTCATCATCTCTAGCTGTGGGTACCAGTGCTATTTCTGATTCGTGAATAGCCCACTAATTGGACTACGGCTTACCCGACTTTAACAAATCCTATGACACTCCTGACATAAAATCGTAATGAGCCCTAATTTCAATATCAAAAACCACCTTGGGTTACGTTCATGGAGAGAACAGACTTGTATTCTTCCGTGTTATAGAATTGTAGCGTAACTAAATACATGAAAAAGATATCTCCCGTTCTGGACAAGTCAAAACCGGTTTCTCGTTGACTTTATCTTGCGTCATTGAGATAACTAGGTCTCAATGAGAGTAATTGTGAACAGTGCTCTACTCAGATGCCAAGTGAACTACTTAGTTAAGACCTTCTCCCATGTCAAGACGTTCTCCGATGTAAATGAAAGACGTACAGCCCTTCTCCGATGTTAACCAAAAGACCGATAGAACAATAGACGCTCTCCAGCTCTTGTCGATGATGTATATGTGCTTCAAAATCTCTCTTCATGTTCCATATCATAGTGAGATCGTCTTTACTATCCCTTCTCCTATCAATCGCTATATATCCATCATCTTGCTTCATAACGCTCATTCACATAGGTTGAACTTCCTTGGGCAATAAAAGCGTCATGTAGCGAGCTTCGAAAAATAGGCGTTAACAAGTTGTAACTGTCCCTTCAGAATATGGAGTGGGGTAAGCAATATTGCAAGCTTGATGACGTCTTTCTCCTGGTAAAGGGCTAATATTAGCATGTAGTGTCCGGTCATCTGATCTCGGCTACAGGAAATTTACTGCAAGCTATAAATACGGGTGATGTTGTAATACCTTATTCAAGAAATAGTTCGTTCAGAATACGTTATTGCCGTGATACAAAGAAATGAGATGATAATGTGAAATGGATGACTAAAAACCCAGTATTATAAACATAATAATTTAAAATAACCAACTACAAATTGAATATATACATCTTTCCAATTAATTACAGAGTTTGATAAGTTTGTACATGCTGTGATGTTCAGAACATCACATCGTTTCAAGCACCGTGGCCTTTGGCTAACTTAGGACCTGTTTTAGCTGGTACCTCCCCTATCTTTCGGCCTATTCCAAATTTAAAACATACATTTCGTTAATTAACGATGATGATGATATTTGTTGTTAAAAGGGGCCTAACATCTAAGGTCATCGGCCCTAATTAATTAACATAATGAAATCCCCGAAAAGGCCCGTTTCTTATCAAGGTGAGCTTTCCCCCTCCCACATATTTAGTCGCAAAATTAACTAACATTATTTGAAATTCAAAATTCGTAGCGATGAGAGGGTTTTCTTTTCTGGCATGTGGAAATACTGCCTCTATGACAGATCGCTTTCTCCCCCACCAGTGTAGTACGCTTGCAATGGAGATCTTCCGACTCATCGGGTATTTATCGGGCACTCAGGAGTAAAAGGGCGTAGTTTTCGCTCTGGGACTCTCATGTAGGCTACTCACCCTAAAAAATACGACCACTTAGGATTGGAACTACGACAGTCATTTAAGGCTCTTAAAGATCTTTACAGGCCAATATCAATTTATACACGACATAGTTACATATGCAAGAAACGTAGGAACTATCCCGGATTACATTCCAGCCATTAACCCTCTACTGTATACTGTTGCCTTTAGGCAACAAATAACTTTTCACCTGTATAAATGGACAAATATTGTACACAGAGGTAGTTTTACGGCACATCTTCAACAGTACAATCAATTAAACACATAACCCAGTGATGAATTGTTTTTTTTTTTTTTACATAACATAAGTCAAAACAGCCCTACAACCAAAGGTACTCCTTCCACCCCGTCAACATCCACGCGAACCAACCACCGTTTATTTTACGTGGGACCTCCCCATCACATTACCACAGGCTTCAGGAGTACCTCTGGCAACCCCAAAGACATTACCGACCTACGGTTCTGCAAGTTGTACTTGCGCCTTGCAGTACGTACCCATGGCCAGTAGGTAGTAATGTTCGGTCTTTGAATGTTAAAAGCTTATCGTAAAATCGTGAAAAATCGTATATATATTCAACTATGGCAATCCACATCATTAGAACTTCAGTCTATGTCACGCAAGATTAGTACCGCGGTAGTACCATGGTTACCGCTTTCATCGGCAATATATACGCGCGGTATGACTGTTGTATGTTTATTTTTATCGTAGACGACTCGCACGATTCGCCGATGCTGCCAACTGCTGTACTTAGGAACTAGTCCATCTGTTACCAAACGGGGTCTGGGGGCATTAGCCCCCAGTGTAAAGTCGCGACCCAGTGGAGGGGGTCTGGGGGCGTAAGCCCCCAGTCTATAGTTGCGACCCAGAGAAGGGGGGCTGGGGGCGTAAGCCCCCATTCTGAGGCCAGTTAGCCCTGGACCACAATTACTTTTCTTTTCACATGTTACGGAAATTAGCCCTGGACCAAAATTACCTTCATTTTCAGATATTAGGATACTTAGCCCTGGACCAAAATTACGTTTCTTTAGCCGTGGACCACAATTACGTTTCTTTAGCCATGGACCACAATTACCTTCATTTTCAGATATTAGGATACATAGCCCTGGACCACAATTACGTTTCTTTAGCCCTGGACCATAATTACATTTCTTTTTACATGTTACGGTATTCTATGTCGGTTACTGCTGTCCAAATGATAGGATTGATAGTAGCAAAGCCTACTACTTCTTTCTTCGTACATAGCGCATCGAGTTCATCTGTTCATTGTTGATACGGAAAACATATATTAACATGGCATCGTGTGATGGATGTATTATTATTATAACGAGTTTTTCAGCAAATTATAAGAACAATTTGAAGGATTTAGTTCAATTCTACGTATCTCATAATTTGCTTACAAATAGCAGAGTATGTGAAAAGTGTGGTCGTGACGTTAAGTTACTTGTTAATGAAAAGTTCAATCGTATTGCTTTTTCATGTCGTCGACGACTACAAGGCGGTCACGAATGCGGTTGGTATGCCACTCCTAGAAAAATACTTTCTTTGGTGAGTCTGTTTTGAACTTGTACCAAATAGGTTGTTTTGCTGTACTTTGGTGTGTCTTACCTAAGCCTCTGGGACCTGTTATCAAGCTCAAATTGGGTCTTGCTCCGGCTACTATCGTCGACTGGTGCAACTTTTGTCGCGAAGTTTGTGTAGCATGGGTTGACGCCAATAAGAAAAAAATTGGTGGACCAGGAATTGTCGTTGAAATTGACGAATCTAAATTTGGAAAATCCAAGTACCACATAGGGGGGCATGTTCAAGGCCAATGGTTGTTCGGGGGAGTTGACAGAGATAACCATAAGAACTTTTTCGTTGTACCAGTCGAGAAAAGAGACAGAGAGACTTTGCTGGTGTAACGGTTCAAATCCCGTTACAAGATGATATCTGTATTTTTATTATTCTATGCTTTTATCTGTATTTTATTATTATTATTATTATTATTATTATTATTATGTCAGTATTATTATTATGTTATCTGTGATATTGTTACTATTATTGTAATTATCAGTCTTATTTAATTCGATTTTGCAATTGCCTGTTGCTTGCAAGATTGTACTTAGATGTATGCATATATACGTATGTGTAGTATAACACTCAATACCTGTACAGTGAGAATTGTTGTATATATCAGAGATTGGGTGTGACGTTGGGACATTGTGCAAGATTAGTGGCGATTCTGCCAAGTCATCGCCGCGCCATGGCTATGTCATCGTATTTATTTAGAATATGCGCTCAGAGAGTCAGCCGCCTCCGGGCTATTTTACCACTGTATGTAATATTTGCCGCGTTGTGGGAGTATGTCATTGTTATTTCTGGAGATTACGTAGCGGTGTCAACCAACGTCTATATAAGGTGGGTGCATATTGTAGCGTCAGTCATTAGTTATACGGATGCAGTACAGTGAAGAAGTCTACTAGATCAAGAGGCCTTAGTTGGTCAGTCAACCAGTGTAAACGAGAGATGGTGAAGACTCAGTGAGCCATTATTGGTCATTGAGAGAGTGAGACCAAATGGTTGGTCCGTCACTTAGTGGAAGACACGGACGCAAGGGCTTACCATGTAGTCAGAGAGGGCAACCCAGGACCTACCAAGAGGTAATACCATATTGACTTACAAAGAAGTCAGATGAGATGGAGAAGAAGCAGTCACAAGGATGTATCACCAAGTTAGGCGTGACACATCTACAGTAAACACCAGATCAAAGGAATACGTCGTAATTACACTAAAAGTGTTGAAGGTACAGTCAAGTGAATCAGTGAGGGAAATATTTCGTATAAATTGTTAAATGTCCGGTCAAGAAGAATTCAAATTCATGCCTAGTTTCTTTCAGTTGCAATGTCATAATTTCATATTCTCATCTGTTTTATCGCAACAAGACTCACTATTTTTTGATATATTATTTAAAGAATATATATATTGTTCTATCAAACGAATTCATAGTTTTATTTCATTGACAGTAAAATATCTTAACCTCAAAATTAATGGGGAAACCGAACACCAGTCTCCTTTTCCCAGAACTTATATGGTATGTTGTCAAAAGCAAGCTTATTACCCCACACCCTTTTAGTATAGGAAACTCACAATGTGTCGACGCAACGTGGGACTCGAGTAAATTCAGAATTTGTTCTGAATGACAGCATATCATAGGTTCATTTTGGGAGGAGCATGCGCATTTAAGCCAACGGAAATTATTACCGGTAAATGTCAAGAGTGTAATTTTGTGATATATATTTGTATTTTGGGGATATGTCAAGGGATTTGAAGAGGGAAATTAATTTGAGATCGCGTACTATCACTAGTGAACCAAAGATGGACAAGGAAGACAATAACAAGTCATGTGAGGACGAGGTCATTGCTTCTGCGGACATCCAAGGTGAAATTCAGAGTAGGGAACAGGTGAATACGATGGAAGCTTCTGAGATAATTCAGGAAAGTGCAGAAATTGAGAAGCACACTGAAACTCAAAAGGAAGTCTCAGGGGCAATGACCTTACAACATTTTAACTTGCTGATGGCCAAAATGACCGAGCTCAACAATGAAAACTGTAAGAAAATGACTAGTAGTAGTGAAAATAGTCAGAAACGTATGGAGGAAAATAATAAAGAGATGAAAGAATGAATTAGTACTAGTAATGAAAATTTTAATATACTGATTAACTCTGTGAGTAGCAAGATGGATCAATTAATTAGCAGCAATAACCAAAATTGTAATGTGATCATTAGTAATATAGATACTAAGATATTAGAGATAAATAATCAAACATCTAAGTTAGAAAGTAAGTCAAATGAAAAGTGTGTTGACCTTAGGGAAGAAATGGAGTCGAGTCGGAGCGAGCTTCATATTCAAATTGAGCATGTCAAAGAAACATTTACAGAGAATATCGTAGAGTTAAGTAATAAGATTTCGAGTAATCGGGAAGAAATTCATGAGGTAGTTGAGAAAAGATTGGACACAATTTGCAATGCAGTTGGGGAAGAGATGGGGGAACAGATTAGTAGAAATGAACAAATTGAAAGCAAACTTGTGGAAGTCACTGAACTACGGAACGAACAGGAAACGCTATCACAGCAGGTGAAAGAGAGAGAGGAAGAATTGCAGGAAGAAGTGAGAATAGTGGAAGAGAATGCTGAGAGAGCAGCGGAAGAAGAAGAAGAAGTTGTGAACTGCCAGGGAGTGATACGGCAGAAAGGTACAGGTGAGACGGCGAGAGAAGTGGTAATAGCGAGTGGTGTGTTCAGTAGGGATTGTGATTTAAACAAGTTTTCTGGAAAACAGTTTAATTCGATAGAATTTGTAAAAGTAGTTGAGAAAAGATTTGCAAGTAAGTTGAGGAATAATGCTATTGAATGGGAATATGTGTTGGAGATTTTGTCTAATGTTTTCATTGGTGAAAGTAAAATATGTTTTCGAGTGTACTGGGATAATATGTCTAATTTGGGAGAATTTAGAGAAAATTTCATTGACAGGCTTTGGAAGGAATGTGTGGAAGGGGGCGCGCGTGAGAGAGAACGCATGATGTCTGGGGAAAGTAGTATAGTAGAGAGAAGGGGAAAAATGTTAGTCGTGTATCAGAGTAGTAGTAATCCTGATGAGCAGAGGATTAATAGTTGTGTCGATGGTGGTAGGGGTCAGAAGAGTAATCAGAGAGAATCGGAAGATGGGAGGCGTATGTATTTGAGTTATGAGAGAGAAGGTCAGAAGAGTAATCAGAGAGAATCGGAAGATGGGAGGCGTACGGATTTGAGTTATCAGAGGGACTATGATAGTCTTAATATGAATATTATCCAGGTGTCTTTGTCGAGCCAGAGTATTTCAGATTCACAGGGAATCGGGTAAGTTAAGTGGACAGGCTGAAGGTAGAAGTTGAACAGGTATGTAGTATAAGTAGTTGTGTAGTGAAAGTAGATTTAAGTATAGTGTGATTGTGACCTAAGTAATGTTAAGTGAGATATTTAAGTAGTGCCGTAGTCGTAGATCATGCAGTAATTGATGGTAGCAGTAAGTTAGACGTAAGAAGTGTTCTGTAAAGATAATTGTAAGTTTCAGACATGCCTTGTTGTACCAGAACTTGTGTATTCAGTTGTTTTAGGAGCTGACTTGGTTGCAAATCATGGAAGTAGAGTAGACTTTAATTTAGGTAGTGTGTGTTTGTTCTGGGAGGAAAACTAGCAAATAAGTACGTGTTAATTATGATGGTCTGAGGTAAGTGTGTTGGTGACGTGTGTTCTTTGAAATATATGAGAGGTAAGTGAAGTTGTTCCTAGTGAGAGGAAATGTGTTGAAGTGTGTCAGGTGTCTATAACGACCAGGATCTGAGGGATCGTCGGTATGAGGCAGTGACGTGAGGTAATTTGAGGGAATTACAGGAGGAGTAATTGTGTTCGATGTTAGGTAAGCATCGAGATGTATTTAGTGGTAAGTGAGGAAGAACACGTATTTGAACATAAATTCGTAGTACATGACCATTCATTGTTTGTGGGAGGTAAGTACCCCATTCAACTTAAAAATGCTGGTGACGTCTAAGAAGAAATAAACATTATGCTGGATTACGGAATAATTGAACCATCTTGTAGCCATAGTGTGGATTCTTTAATTGTTGTTACCAGGAAGGATGTGATTTATTGAGATATGTAAGTTAATAAGGGCAAAATTGATTCAGTTTGAGTGACAGAGTGCGACTCAGAGTTCCATTTTCATCATCTGCAGAGGCGGGAAATAAGTTTAACTTCAACTTATTTTGTATCAGGGGTATTTCACTATTGTGAACCGTATCGGGAAGTGTGCATATTTTTAAAAGATCAGGAAGGGGATATTGTCGGTATTTATAGTACAACATTAAGAACTTAAAGAAGTATTTCACGTGAGATTTGTTGAAATAAGAGTAAGATGATTAAATTTTTGTAAGAAACTGGCAAAATAAAACTAACATCTGCGATTTGCGTGTGAACCAAGTGTCGTATTTGTGTATTGGAAGAATAAGTGCTACATTGTCATGTACTGTGTGACAAAAAAAAACGGAGAACAGGACATTGGACAGTTAACTGCGATAACAATATGCGAGAAAAGTTCTCATATAAGTGAATTTTCACAAAATATTTTGATATGTAAAAAAAGGAGAAGAATGTTGTATATTGATTGAAAATTATTTGTGTGTGTTAAATTAAGGGCTATGCTCTTGTGAATAGTATGAGAATGGGACACTGGACAGTTAACTGCGATGACAATGTGCGAGAATAATTCTCATATATGTGATGTATTATAAAATGTATGGATGATGAAAACGAAAATTATTGTTGTATACTCATTTAAAGTGTTTATATGTGTCAGTGTTATATATATATAATTTTGTTCATAAATCAATCGATTCTTTGATCTTCGATTTATTTATGAGGGAGGCGAATTGTAACGGTTCAAATCCCGTTACAAGATGATATCTGTATTTTTATTATTCTATGATTTTATCTGTATTTTATTATTATTATTATTATTATTATTATTATTATTATTATTATTATTATTATTATTATTATTATTATTATTATTATTATTATTATTATCATTATTATTATGTCAGTATTATTATTATGTTATCTGTGATATTGTTACTATTATTGTAATTATCAGTCTTATTTAATTCGATTTTGCAGTTGCCTGTTGCTTGCAAGATTGTACTTAGATGTATGCATATATACGTATGTGTAGTATAACACTCAACACCTGTACAGTGAGAATTGTTGTATATATCAGAGATTGGGTGTGACGTTGGGACATTGTGCAAGATTAGTGGCGATTCTGCCAAGTCATCGCCGCGCCATGGCTATGTCATCGTATTTATTTAGAATATGCGCTCAGAGAGTCACCCGCCTCCGGGCTATTTCACCACTGTATGTAATATTTGCCGCGTTGTGGGAGTATGTCATTGTTATTTCTGGAGATTACGTAGCGGTGTCAACCAACGTCTATATAAGGTGGGTGCATATTGTAGCGTCAGTCATTAGTTATACGGATGCAGTACAGTGAAGAAGTCTACTAGATCAAGAGGCCTTAGTTGGTCAGTCAACCAGTGTGAACGAGAGATGGTGAAGACTCAGTGAGCCATTATTGGTCATTGAGAGAGTGAGACCAAATGGTTGGTCCGTCACTTAGTGGAAGACACGGACGCAAGGGCTTACCATGAAGTCAGAGAGGGCAACCCAGGACCTACCAAGAGGTAATACCATATTGACTTACAAAGAAGTCAGATGAGATGGAGAAGAAGCAGTCACAAGGATGTATCACCAAGTTAGGCGTGACACATCTACAGTAAACACCAGATCAAAGGAATACGTCGTAATTACACTAAAAGTGTTGAAGGTACAGTCAAGTGAATCAGTGAGGGAAATATTTCGTATAAATTGTTAAATGTCCGGTCAAGAAGAATTCAAATTCATGCCTAGTTTCTTTCAGTTGCAATGTCATAATTTCATATTCTCATCTGTTTTATCGCAACAAGACTCACTATTTTTTGATATATTATTTAAAGAATATATATATTGTTCTATCAAACGAATTCATAGTTTTATTTCATTGACAGTAAAATATCTTAACCTCAAAATTAATGGGGAAACCGAACGCCAGTCTCCTTTTCCCAGAACTTATATGGTATGTTGTCAAAAGTAAGCTTATTACCCCACACCCTAGAGATAGTCAAGAGTCTCATTCTATTATTGCTGTACTGAGTGACAGCTGGCGCCCTTTAAATAACGTATGTGTAAGTAAGCAGGTAACAAGTAAGTGTGAGTACAAGGTTCTACGAGTGTGTATTTTATATAATGAATATTAATTTTCAGATTTTCCATTTTAATACAGATATTCAGATTTCCCATTTTAATCCAGATTTATATATAATATTTGTAAAATTAGTCAGACAATTTAGGAAACTCACACTGGAAATTATTAAAGAGTGGATTTCACCCGGAACAATTATCATTTCGGACTGTTGGAAGGCCTACGACTGCCTTGAACACGAGGGATTTGTGCATCTTCGGGTAAACCACTCCATTCAGTTCGTGGACACCAGCAAGAGTGGTAAACTTAATAGGGCAAACAGAAGGGTTATGCCAGACAACAGACCAGAAGTGCACACTCAAAATATCGAGAATAGGTGGAGGCACCTCAAGCACGGCAGCTACTCGGTGCCAGGGTTCGGGAGGAGAAGGCATCATTTCGTCGGATACCTCGCCGAATTCCTATTTAAAACAACTTTTCCACTGGATACGAGGGTGCATGAATTCTTCAAGGCTGCCAGTGTACTGTATCCTCCACTACATTAAGGTTGGTTCCATTTACAAACATTCTTCTTGTTTATTATACATTGCATAACATCCACGTTACATTTCCTTGTGGTTTTTTTTCTTCCGCTACGTACTAGTAATAATTATGTCTCTATTCTCTTTTAATATTCATCATAAGTTGCGCGGATTTAAGACTCTATTTCCTATTCATATTTCAGCGTAATTACCGCTATCTATGGTTTATAGTGTTTAGAATAGTAATTACTGCATTGAAACTTCTCAACTATTTCATCACATGCTTATTTAATCGTCGATTTCATCACGTGCTTATTTAATCGTGGCTGGCGTTGGCACGAATAGACTCTCCATGGCCTGAAGATTTGCCCTATGAAATGTCACTATCATAGTTCAACACACCAAGATATAGTTACTCTTATTTGTTTCATATGCTCATTCTTTAACATTGCCTCACTCTTAGGTCTTTTCATCGCGTAAGTTGGTCATAACTTCTCTCTCTATTGAATTATGGGAACGACATTTTATTGGACTAGCCTTCAACCAATGAGAGTGTCCATTCGCCCACCGTCAGCCATGATTAATGTAATACAAACTTGCGTGACAAGATCTGAAGTTTTACCTCCACATCACATATGAGTGTTAAGCTATTAGCCTCAGTTATGAATTGCTGGTACATCTCATACACTGAACGTATGTTGAACAAAAAAGCTTGAAATTTTCTTCACCAAACGAAAACGAAAAATAATTCATGCAGTAGAGGGTTAAGACGTACCGGAACGCACTACCTACTACAGAAATGGACAACTCAGGAATTATACTTTGTTGCAACAGTTTTTCTTCCCCTATATGAAGAATTTCTTCCTGAAGTTTTGCCCAAGGATCTCGTTCTACCCTTTACTTATAATATTCCCTAAAATATGTCTATGAAATCCGCACGCTAAATAAATAAATAAATAAATAAATAAATAAATAAATAAATAAATAAATAAATAAATAAATAAATATTAATTGTAGCAATAATAATAATAATAATAATAATAATAATAATAATAATAATAATAATAATAGAATTCGATATATATGTTCAGTACCCCTTCAATTGTCACAAATATTTAAGAGACGTCAGAGTGTTGCAATTTCGATCTTGCAGGAGTGCTCTAACGTGCTAGATGCTAATGACCGGAAGTTGTATTTAAATGCCTCCAAAAGCCACTAACAGTCGAAATCAATCCCGCTGTCTTGGGAATAGAAGAACAACGTTGAAACTACTGCACCATTCACGTCAAGCCATACTGAATAAATAGCCTTTGCTATAATGGGTAGCCAGGCTACCATTTCCAATGGCTGCGGGACACCTGGGGAATTCCCAGATCATTAGGGAATGCTAACAGCCTGAGGGAGTACAATATAATGAGCAGGAATACTTGCATACACAGTAGATTATACCAGAGCACAGCTCGATATCAAGGCACCACGCCATTTGTGGGTGCCGGAAGTACGTTACAGGCAAATCATTTTGAGATTTAAGTTGCGTTATATTTATTCTTTTAAAAATGCATTACAACCCAGCCATAGATACCCAATAGCAATTCTAATTACTCTGCCTTCTAGTAGGCCTAGAGTAAAACGGAACGCCTAAACTGACGAGCAGGCAGCCAGATGGCATCAAATTGAAAATGTCTGAACACAACACGGTATCTGATGCCATATGATTATTATTATTATTATTATTATTATTATTATTATTATTATTATTATTATTATTATTATTATTATTATTATTATGCAGTTGTTGATAAAAGTGCTATAAATATATTTTTCAATCCCCCACTCTTTTTTGCGATACAGTTCGAAACTTAGTCTGATGCCGAATCACTAAGTGTCAAATTCTTAAACCTCTCAGGTTGCGTGTTGTCACACTCATAAGGGAACCGTATTGGTTGCTTCAGACCAATCGCTTTGAAACATAGTAAGACTATCAATTAAGACGTCAGAACATCGCTGCATGCCTTCCGCTGTTTCATAGGCTGTCCAGAACGTGATATAAGGGGCGATCAAAAAGCTTCCGTTCGACGGTCGTACAGTCCTGATTCGAGATCTCAATTGGGCAAAATCGCCGCGAGCATTGAGGCACTCATCGCACCCACACACCAGGTTGAAGATCACCGTGTGGTGAAGTATCGTGTCCTGCTGCGAGAAGAAGTCCGTAACCGCCTGCTGCACATCCTCGACCGACAGGATGCCTCGACCCTTCAGGGCCTTTCTGAGGGGACCAAAGGTGTTGAGGGTCGCATGGGGAGAGTTCAGGACTATAGGCTTCATCTACTGCCCACTTGTTGTGTTTCGTAATGGATGAGGCTGGCCTTCCAGATCGACCGGCGTCTTGTGTCGAAATGCGACGTGCACGGAACTTGGTGCACCATTCCACAACGGTGGATTTCGACAGACATGTTGCCCCATAGACAGTCTTCATTCTTCGATGGATGTCTACCGGTGTTTGTCCTTCAGCAGCCAAGAACAGAGGAACAGCACGTTAACCCTGTTTGGCCGCATTTGGTAATAACGTCCCCATTGTTCACGTGGTCGCATGAAACGCACACACCTCGGCACGACACGACTCCCACACTAATCCCTTTGCCTACATGTCCGTGCTTATATACCCACACCGGAGTCGCGCTACGTTCCAAGTCCGCTGCAGCAACACCCTCGAACGGAAACTCTTGAACATGCCTTATAAGATGGGTGATAATGAACACAAATCTGACTGAAACCGACTTTCAACCTATTAGGTCGTATTACGTACATTTAGTACGTGTTAAAGAGATGCTATGTACAGAACAAAATGGCCAACCGGACACCAGTAGGATCCGAACCCACAACCTCCTCGGTTGCAACTGACGCGAAATCGGGAGATTGTGGATTCGGATCCCACTGGTGTCTGGTTGGCCATTTTAATTATGTACATAACAACTCTTCAGGACATACTAACTGTACGTAATACGACCTAATAGGTTGAAAGTCGGTTTCGATTACAATGCGGTCGTGAAAATAAAATATTCACAGAAATCTGACTATTTCTTCGTTTATACTAACAAAATATTATATTAACAGCGTGCACGTTTATATGTCGATGACCAAGGTTTCACAGTACATAATATTTTAAACGATAATGAACTACGTCTCCAAAATCGGAAGTATGTGTGTTCGTTAGTCATCTAATTTACACGCCTCCACTCATCAGTACCAAATTTTACACCAAGGCGCACGTGGCACTCGAACGGGTTGTAGACGTAGTTATACAGTCGAACATTGAAATTTGAACTCCAAGTTATAAGGGAATGCAGTATTTAAAAGACATAAAATAGGAAAAATATCGTTGTAGTAGAAGGGTCAGACACAGCTCACTTTACGTTCCACAGGGACCATGTAAACAACACTTTAAGGGTGTAAAATCCCCCATGTTTTAAGTATACTTTGCTGCTTGTGCTTAGAAATGTACGAAAAGGGAATAATAATAAATTCAAAGACAAAGACAGTCACCTCCGTACAGGCCATGAACGCCTTTGGAGGAGTGAAAGGTAAAGGCTTCCACCATTGTTAACCGTGGCACGTGATGGGTTAGAGTGGTTAGCTCTACGCCCTGCCGCCTTTGCCCCCAGGAAACCTGGTACTCATTTTTGGTGTTGGCTGAGTGAACCTCAGGGCCATATGCACCTCCGGAAGTGGAAATCTCATTTCTTAAATTTTACGACTTCCTGACGGGGATTAGAACCCACGTACTTCCGGGCGAGCCGAGCACGCCTTTACCGCATCGGCGAGGCAGCCCCTAATCATAAAATAACCCGTGTTCCACAGTACCCGGGTGATACTGCGGCCGATGTTTTTGAACTTTCTGTTGCTGTTGAAGCAAGGTAAATAATTTCTCGCAAAAGTATTTTTGCAGTATCGGAGCTATTTGAAGAGAATACACGAATAATGAATTATATAGGAAAATCCGCAATCCTCTAAAACCTATTTTTTCGCAGACTTTGATACTATGCGTTTTAAAATGAAGTGTGGTAGCTTCAAATCCTTTCATCCCTTTTATCGCAACTTGTATTATCATAAAACGGCTAATCAAATGTTATACAGGGTGGTCGGAAACAACGTGAATCGATATATGAGAGTTATAGGGTTGGTCATACTGATAAATAATTTGAAAAAATTCGGATCTACCGGTAGTGCCATTGTCATTTTATTAGCCGCTGAATTTAGCCAATCAAATCGCTTCGAGGGCGAATTCAAATGGGTCTTGTGAGAGGATGTTTATAAATCTGAACGTGGATTAAGACTGGCTTAAAACCAGCAACGGAAGAAAATTGACGCTGGCTGTAAACCACTGTGTATTTGTGTCTGATGCTGATTTCTCGACACGGCTCTCAAGCAGGTCTTGAGTCACGTTCAGATTTATCAACATCGCCTCAAGAAACCCATTTGAATTCACCCGCGAAGCCACCTGATTGGCTAAATTCAGCAGCTGATAAAATGAAGTATTGAATTATATTTTTCAAATTATGTATTTTTTTTTTGCTAGTGGCTTTACGTCACAGCGACACAGATAGGCGTTATGGCAACGATGGGATAGGAAAGGCTTAGGAGTTAGAAGGAAGCGGCCGTGGCCTTCATTAAGGTACAGCCCCAAGCATTTGCCTGGTGTGAAAATGGGAATCCACGGAAAGCCATCTTCAAGGCTGCCCACAGTGGGATTCGAACCCACTATCTCCCGGATGCAAGGTCACAGCCGCGCGCCTCTAACCGCACGGCCAACTCGCCCGGTAAATTATGCATTAGTATGACCAATCCTCTAACGCAAATATACCCGATTCATGTTTCTGATCACCCTGTATATTCACTGTACACACACATATATAGGCCTAAAATATATATACGTTTTGCTAGTGGTTAAACGTCGCACTAACACATCGAAGATTTCCGGTTAACCACGGAAAATAATCCTCAGGGCGACCGATGGAAGGATTTAAACCCACTATCTCCCGAATGCAAGCTGACAGCTACGCGACCTTAACCACAAGGCCAACTTGTTCGGTAAAATAGATTTATAACCTGCATGTTAAGTATTTAATTGGCCCATGTTGAATAGTTTCTTTGTGTTCCCAGCATTCAGTTTGCGTATTTATTGCAAAAATTCCTACAGTGTAATGGATGGACGCCACAGTAAAGTCAGCAAACTGACAGTGTCCTATATCAGTTTCTGTAATATGGTTAGCTCACATGTCATTCTGTTGAAATATAAGTAGAGTTCTTATCTGCACTCTAGGTACCGCTATTTGCTGGCATAAAACGGCTTGAGACACAAAAGATTTATGAACCGTAACCGAGGCCGACGGAAGCCCACGTTTACTTTTATAAATAAAGCCACTGGTGAACCAAAAAAGCCATAAAAACAAGTATTTCAATCTATCGAGGTTTTATGACTGTGCATCGCAGCTTTAGCTTTTTGATCAGTATGTAATGTATAAAACCCTATGCTGTAGCGTGTGCACTGAAATTACTCCCTTTGGGGAACAGAATTAGTTGCTTTATGATGATGGCGGGTCATAAAACTAGATACCTTCATTTCCAGGATTTTATCAGGTGAAAGAATTTCTGAATGGATGGTATCAGCAGAAGAACACTGGGATTAAGAATATACGCCAGTGGCTCCCAAACTGGTGAGGCAGATATACAAAGGGGCACAGAAAACCCATTCAGAAGAAAAATGAAACAGGTCACCCGAGAGAAGGAGAGAGACAGAGAGAGAGAGAGAGAGAGAGAGAGAGAGAGCGAGAGGGGGGGGGTAGATACGGCATTAAAATTTGTGAGAGTTGGCATTTAGTTTTATTCATCATCATTATCCAGACTAGTATCAGAACATGTGATCTGCTTTGGTCTCAATCCGACTAATCACTGGATGTAGAGCCCACATTATATATTTTCCCAGTGCCGTGTTTGTTTCAGCATTCTCCTTCTGTACATTCTCGCAGATTCTCTCTTCCAAAAATCTCAGAGTGTCTACATACTGAAGCAGCCTACCTAGTGGCCACGGTCGTTAAAGTCTTTTTTCTTTTTTTGCAAGTTGCTTTACGTCGCAGCGACACAGACAGGTCTTATTGCGACGATGGGACAGGAAAGGGCTAGGAGTGGGAAGGAAGTGGCCGTGGCCTTAACTAAGGTACAGCCCCAGCATTTGCCTGGTGTGAAAATGGGAAACCACGGAAAACCATCTTCAGGGCTGCTGACAGTGGGGTTCGAACCCACTATCTCCGAATACTGGATACTGGCCGCACTTAAGCGGCTGCAGCTATCGAGCTCGGTCGTTAAAGTCTGACAACGTGGTTAGCCGAATGTTCCCCATCAGAATGTTGGTCGGCTGGGTAGGAGAGATGGTGGTATACACAATTTACAATCACTAGATTGCGTGTCAAAAGCCTGGATTCAATTACAAACCTACCCGCAATGCTCATTTGGAGAGAGGGCGTGTAACGCTGTTGATGATGATTCGTGTGTCGAATGGTGACCATAAGCCTTGATCAGACCCCTTGGTTCTATTCGACAGAAGTAGGCTATGTGCCGGCACCGGATTTCACCTCTCCCTTCCTCCTATCGTACATCACGTCATTCATTTCATCTCATTAACTCCTGTGATGAGGTTGAAATCAGAAACGACATCCGGTCATAAAATCTCGCTACGAAGGTTCATCTCAGTTCACACCCGACCCAGGGATAAGGGTTAAACATACATATATTGTCTATGTATGGAAGCAGCGGTGCAATTATTAAAGGGTAATTTCTTTTTCGAAAATTCTCATAGAAATATTGTGAGTGAAACTCGGGGAGGCTGCCATGCCATTTCTATTTCTTTCTTATACACATACTGTGCATAACTCACAGCTAAGCGACCTTAACCAAAGTAAATATTTAAAAATATTGTTACATATGCTTGTTGTTTAAAAGGGCCTAGATCATCAGTTTAAAAATTGTTACAGAATTTATAATCCCTTCTAACGATTGTTACCTACATCTGTAAGAATCGTTGGATTCCCCATTTCCTACGGAATAACTCCATCTATAACAGAAGTTTTAATTAAAATCAGTAACTTTTAACAGAATTTTAGTAAAATGGTGCAGATTATAAAGTAACCAGAGGTAGAAATTTCGTACAGACGAGGGCACGGAGCAACCTGATACTCCATCCGGCAGTGTGATATAACAGCGTGCGTAATTTAAGTACGATAAAGGTTACAAAAGAAGAATTCAAGAAGAAGGAAGAAGAAAAATATTGATACCGTGCACACAACGTCCTGTTCATTTAGATATATGTTAGGAAGTGATGGATATCCGGTTCCTTGCTTAAATCGTCAGAGAGTCCTGGATTCGTTTTCTTACCGGGCGAGGCAACAATTTTTGTAAATTGGGTTGCTGAACCTTATCTAAAAATGTCATCACATTCGAGGATAGGATGCTTGTGTTAATACATATGACTTCACTTACAATATACTACCAACTTCGAGAGAAACACACAATCTTACAGATTCTCGTAATACTCCACACTGATAAAGGGAGACTGTGAGTTTCTTAGTGTATCAAGAGTAATCTCAGAAACTGCTGGACCGATTTTGAAAAATCTTTTACGATTTGAAGGATAATATCACTCCGGCAACATAGGCTATGCATCATCCCGAAATATCAAAGTAATCACGCGAGAACCGTGATTTAAGGACAAATTAGCAGTAACAATTGTAACCTTTCGAATGTACGATCCCCAAATTTTTAGGTTAGGAAATTTTAGTAATATTAAAGTAATGTAAATCATGTAATTTTCTTCATTTATATGTAAAAACATAAGGTTAGAAGAAGAGTTTTTAGTAGAGAATTTTTAATATATATGTAACTTTAATTTGTGTAAGTGTCTGCACATGGCATGGCATTGTAGGTTGCTCAAGAATTGTGCAATATGGAAAACAGTGGCTATATCGGGAAAGACGGTTAAAGTCAGTTGAAAGTGTTTCAGCAAAATGGCTTGGAAACCCGGGGTACGGCAGGTAGTATAGGCTGAAGATTGGAGTGGATCAATGTGGATATACGTGAGTGGACGTTCTATGTCACATCAGACACTTGATAACCAATACGAGGACTTTGTTTTAAGCGAGGTTGGGTAGACTGAGTGATGCGTCAAGAAGTGCCTGTGAGAGCGTTGCTACCTGTAAACTTTTCGCGACGCTATAACCACGTGTAGCAAGCCTATATAAGTATGTACGCGTGTGCGGCAAGTCATTCTGATTCTGATGCTGATTCTGTGTGTTTCTCATTCGGACCGGTGCGCGGGAGCTGCGTATTTTGCGCAGTTTCCTATGCGATCTTCAATTGTTCGTGAGTATCTTTTACGGAGTGAACATGGTATAATCAATGATGCTAACGAGTTTCCGGCTTTGCGGTGGACGTTCTGTAAAATACGATACTAAGTGTTTGATACTCAAACTCTGTCTGATAATTAGGCCTATACTACAATTCTTCTATAAGATAATGTACAGTGGATGTGGTGGTGCATACGGAATGTACATTATAATTGTATGCCCTCACGGACCAATATTTTTAGACCTTGAAAAGCTCTACATTTCTTGAGAAAGGAATTCATCGTCGGCCGAGCATGCAGTTTCAGTTGGAGAAACGTGAGGGTTCACACTAACCTGTGCAGCGATTTGGAAGGATTCAAGACGTCGATGAAGAAGTGTGTAAATAAGGTTAGGGATGCTCTTCGTAAAGAAGGTTAAATCCTTATGTAGAGAAAGTCGTCGTAGTTTTCTTTACCAGATTAGGATTTTCTTCTGTAACAGTAGAGTGCAGTGGAACTCTTACCTGAATGTATGTTAAATGTATATATTGAAAATAATTTTTGGTGGTTAGTAGATGTTTGTAATTTGCCTTTGTAAGCGGAAAACACGAGTTATTCTCGTTAAGTGATTTTTGTTGTTGGTGGTGGTTTTAGTGGTTTGTATAATTGCCCTTTAATAAACGGCAAACACGAAATGGTCTCGTCAAGTGATGTTTTGTTGTTGGTGGTAGTTGTTTGTAATTTGCCTTTTGTAAACGGCGAACAGGAGTTAGTCTCATCAAGTGATGATTATTGTGGTATTATATATATATATATATATATATATGTCATTTATTTTGGGAGTAAAGTCATGGAATGAAACTTGCAGTAAATCTTTTATCAGTAGAGTATGAATGAACCTGGCATGCTTCCCAAATTTAATTTCAGGGGTTAAACAGCAACAGGTAAGGTTATAAAATAAGTCTGGAGCTTCGTCAGCCTGATGACCGTCGCCTTGGGAAAGGGAGTTGCTCGTTGCTCTAGAGGGTTAATTATACCTGCAATTGTTTTTGCGGGTGGCGCCCATTCCTGTTATTTACACTTATTCATTCACCGTTTATTCATTTCATATTTTCAATAGCTTGCAGTAGTTACAATTGGCGCCGCCAACGTGAGGCAGAATGATATCCAGACTTGCTATATGACCTCGATAGGCACATTTGGGCCAGTGTTTTAGCGAGCTTGTGTTAAGAGTTATGTATCGGTGTTGTCATGTTTTGAGTTCTGTGTTTAATCAGTGGAATATGAATAATAGTAAGAGTAATAGTAGTGTAATGAATTTGAGAAGGAGAAAATTGCATAAAGGAAGTATGTCAGTTAATGATGAGGAGAGCAGCTTTGACACAAGCACACAAAGTTTGATGAAAGTAGTTTTCAGAGTGATAAAATGTCTACGGAAAAAGTGTATGGAATTTTAATGGGGGTGAAGGGGAAGGTAGTGAGCAAAATAAAAGTAACATGGGGGGTATTAATGAGTTTATGAAGTTATTATTGGAGCAGTTGGCCTAATTGATTGATCAAGGGAGTAATTTGAATAGTCAAATTAGTAATCAGGGGAAGGAATTAAGTGATAACATTAGTAATGTAGGGGAGGAGGTAAGTAATTTAATGGATAAGCATTGCACGGCAGATAATGATTGGGGTAGTAGTGTGGAGAAAGCAATTGATAATGTAGGGAGGAAAGGTGATGATCCGAGAGATTTTGGGGGCAAGGGGTGTGAAGAAAAGGAGGAGGATTTGTCGGAGGACCTACTATGTGCTAAAATTGATGGTGATAGCACTGTGGTAATTGATGCTCTTTGGGAAGTTGCAGAAATTGAAAAGAAAGTTAGTTGTAAAGGTGATAAGGATTATTTTGTGGAGGAGGAGTCTTTGAGGAAGACATATGTTGTAGAGGTTGGTGTAATTGAGGAGATTAATGTTACGTCGATAATGTGTCAGAGTAGTTTTGATTTTGAGATTAATGAAACTTCCGGAGGGTCAAGAGCAACAGTGTTGATGGCATGAATGATGTGCGAGTGGGAACAGCGATGAAAGATATGGAAGATGTAGGAATTGTGGGAGAATTTAGTAGTAATGGTCGGGATCTCGAGGTCAGTAATAGTAGTGATTTCAGGAAGAGAGAAAGTGTGAGTGAAGGAATGTGTGAGAAGGGTTGTGTGAATGAGATTGAGGTGATTGAAGTTGGTATGTCCGATAAGGATGAGTGGATGAAAACTGTCGAAGCTGTGGGTGAAAGTCTTTGTGAAGTGGAGGTTAGGTCACATTTTGTGCATAATGAGAATCATAAGAGTGGTTGTGAATATTATGGGAATTCAGGGTTTGAAGATTTTATGAGGAGTAATTGTGTTGAAAAGCTTTTTGGTATTTGGAGAAAGTTCAAAGGAAGTGAGAGTGACAATGTGTATGAGAGAACAGGAGGTCGATTCAAACGTATGTTGAGTGGAATATCTGATGCTGAAGATCGTACGAATGATTTCAATGAAGTGTGGAAGAGTATTGATGAATGATGTGCGATTGTGGTGTGTTTTCAGAACAGGAGGGATGTTTTGATTGTGAAATGTATATGTGTTCCGAACGAAAGTCTGTGTAAGTTGTGTGTGAAAGAATGGGAAGAGAGTTTCTGTGTGAGATTGGCAACCATGGTAGATCTATCCTCAGCAGAAGTAGTATCTTCAAAGGTGATTAATTTAGCAAGGCAGAATTTAAGGTAGGCAGCTGATAGGAGGATGAGGTAGCAGCGGAGGCATCACGAAGATAGTTTTGAAGTAGGGGAGGAGGTGTTACTAAAGGTTCCACACATTTCATCTGCAGACAATAAGGAAATTCATAAGTTTTTTAAATTGCATCAGGGACCTTACACAATAGGTAAGAAAGTTGGCAAGTGTGCTCATCACCTGTTGAATAACAAAGGTGACATGACTGGTACACACAATATTCACAATCTTAAGAGGTATGTAAGGTGAAGTATTTTAAGTTCAGATGTTCTGTGTATGTTAAGAAGAATATGTGTATTTGACAGGCTGTGTAGACTTCTGTACTGAGAAGACTGTGATTTGCTCAGATGTACTGCATATAAATCTTCACAAATCAAGGGGAGGTATTGTAACCGTACGAATGAACGATCCCTAAATTTTTAGGTTAGGAAATTTTAGTAATATTAAAGTAATGTAAATCATGTTATTTTCTTCATTTATATGTAAAAACATAAGATTAGAAGAAGAGTTTGTAGTAGGGAATTTTTTATATATATGTAACTTTAAGTGTCTGCACATGGCATGGCATTGTAGATTGCTCAAGAATTGTGCAACATGGAAAACAGTGGCTATATCGGGAAAGACGGTTAAAGTCAGTTGAAAGTGTTGCAACAAAGTAGCTTGGAAACCCGGCGTACGGCAGGTAGTATAGGCTGAAGATTGGAGTGAATCAATGTAGATATACGTGAGTGGACGTTCTATGTCACATCAGACACTTGATAGCCAATACGAGGGCTTTGTTTTAAGCGAGGTTGGGTAGACTGAGTGACGCGTCAAGAAGTGCCTGTGAGAGCGTTGCTACCTGTAAACTTTTCGGGACGATGGTGCGCGAGCAATACCTTGTATCCCACAATGCTCGTCCTAACCGTTGCTCTCCTTAAGACTGGTCACGCCTCCCAGCCACACATGGTTTTGGAGCCCATAAAAACATTTTCCGTTGCGTTCATTTTCCTATGCCAATAAGTCAATGAAAATGAACTTTATTGTATCGCACTGTACGAATATATATTTCCCTGAAGTATATAAGCACTCCTGCAGTATAATGCATTTAAAGTTCATTTTCCTTCACACATTAGCACAGGGAAGTGAACACAACGAAAGTTGTTCTGATGGACTACATATGAGTGGCTGGAGGCGTGACCAGTCTTACAGAGAATAATAGATCGCAAGAAAATTTTGATATACGAAGTTTTGCTCACGCTCCGTCGATATTTATATAAATAAGAAAAAATTTGCTAATTTCGCAGTATTAAAGCTTTTGTTGAATGATTTGAGAAAAAAATGTTTTAAGAACGTTCCTTCTATACGTTTCCTCGATTTGGTGGTGTAATCATTGTCTTGTGCAAGATCATTTTACTGAGGTAATATAGTGCTTTAAAAAGTCGGGGAAAATATACAGTGTTCAAGGAGCTCCGAAAATTTCGCAGTAGTGCTCAGAAAGTTTTCAAGAATTCATTTGTTATTTCATTATCTAATTCAACGTAATATGAGCAAGTAGGTTGTTTCATAACCGAATTAAATATATTGCCACGTCAGAAAACTACTTATAAGACTGATTATTGATTGTCCATTAATTAATTATTAATGAAATAAGTGATTGGGATATTAATTAAACTATTTTTGTTCTGTAATTTGTAAAAGCAGTACTAAGTTACATAAAGCAGAGAATTTTGTCCACTGACTGTAGGTTAATGTAAGATAAGAATTAATTTACGAATTGATTGGCTGATATCTGTATTAGTTCATCTGAATGGGCCTCCGAGCATAAGTGGCATATTAAACTCCAAATTTAGGACTTCAGTTCTTGACATGTCTCTCGAAATCAACACTCACACTGCAGGCACTTGTA